>NC_090938.1:90181728-90481728 GCF_040938575.1 Ambystoma mexicanum
CATGCCCCGTGTCTCCCCTCGTGTTCCTCCACCCCCCGCTCATGCCCCCGTGTCTCCCTGCTGTTGCCCCCACGCCCCTCTCATGCCCCATGTCACTCTCCTGATAACCCCCACCCCCTCTCATGCCCCGTGTCTCTCTCCTGTTGCCCCCCACCCCCGATCATGCCCGTGTCTCCCTGCTGTTGCCCCCCACCCCCCGCTCTCGCCCCGTGTCTCTCTCCTGTTGCCCCCCACACCCCCAGTAATGCCCCGTGTCTCCCTGCTGTTGCCCCCCACACCCCCGCTCATGCCCCGTGTCTCTCTCCAGTTACCGCCCGGTCATGCCACATGTCTCCCTGCTGTTGCCCCCCACCCCCGCTCATGCCCTGTGTCTCTCTAATGTTACCCCCCACCCCTCTCTCATGCCCTGTGTCTCTCTCCTGTTACCCCCAGCCCCCTCTCATGCCCTGTGTCTCTCTCCTGTTGCCCCCCACCCCCGGTCATGCCCTGTGTCTCCCTGCTGTTGCCCCCCATGCCCTGCTCATGCCCCGTGTCTCCCTGCTGTTGCACCAAGCCCCTCGGTCATGCTTTGTGTCTCTCTCCTGTTGCCCCCCACCCCCTCTCATGCCCTGTGTCACTCTCCTGTTAACCCCCACCCCCCTCTCATGCCCCGTGTCTCTCTCCTGTTGCCCCCACCCCCCGGTCATGCCCCGTGTCTCCCTGCTGTTGCCCCCCACAACCCGCTCATCCCCGTGTCTCTCCCCTGTTACCCCCCACCCCCCGCTCATGCCCTGTCTCCCTGCTGTTGCTCCCCACCCCCGCTCATGCCCCGTGTCTCTCTCCTGTTGCCCCCCAGTCATGACCCATGTCTCCCTGCTGTTGCCCCCACCCCCCGCTCATGCCCAGTGTCTCTCTCCCGTTACCGCCCGGTCATGCCCCGTGTCTCCCTGCTGTTGCCCCCACCCCCCGGTCATGCCCCGTGTCTCCCTGCTGTCGCCCCTCACACCCTGCTCATGCCCCGTGTCTCCCTGCTGTTGCCCCACGCCCCCCGCTCATGCTCTGTGTCTCTCTCCTGTTACCCCCCACCACCTCTCATGCCCCGTGTCTCCCTCGTGTTCCTCCCACCCCCCTCTCATGCCCTGTGTCTCTCTCCTGTTGCCCCCCGACCCCCGATCATGCCCCGTTTCTCCCTGCTGTTGCCCCCCACCCCCTGTTCTCGCCCCGTGTCTCTCTCCTGTTGCCCCCCACCCCCCAGTAATGCCCCGTGTCTCCCTGCTGTTGCCCCCACCCCTCCGCTCATGCCCTGTATCTCTCTCCAGTTACCGCCCGGTCATGCACATGTCTCCCTGCTGTTGCCCCCCACCCCTTGCTCATGCCCCGTGTCTCTCCCTGTTACCCCCCACCACCCGCTCATGCCCCATGTCTCCCTGCTGTTTCTCCCCCCACGTCATGCCCTGTGTCTTCCTGCTGTTGCCCCCCACCCTCTGCTCATGCCCGTGTCTCCCTGCTGTTGCACCCCACCCCCCGCTCATGCCCCGTTTCTCTCTCCTGTTACCCCCAACCCCCTCTCATGCCCCGTGTCTCTCTCCTGTTACCCCCCACCCCCGCTCATGCCCCGTGTCTCTCTCCTGTTACCCCCCACCCCCTCTCATGCCCCATGTCTCTCTCCAGTTACCCCCCAACCCCCTCTCATGCCCCATGTCTCTCTCCTGTTAACCCCACCCCCCTCTCATGCCCTGTGTCTCTCTCCTGTTGCCCCCCACCCCCCGGTCATGCCCTGTGTCTCCCTGCTGTTGCTCCCCTCCCCGGTCATGCCCCGTGTCTCCCTGCTGTTGCCCCCCACGCCCTGCTCATGCCCCGTGTCTCCCTGCGTTGCCCCACGCCCCCGCTCATGCTCCGTGTCTCTCTCCTGTTACCCCCACCCACCTCTCAAGCCCCCGTGTCTCCCTCCTGTTCGCCCCACCCCCTGCTCATGCCCCGTGTCTCCCTGCTGTTGCCCCTCACCCCCCTCTCATGCCCCGTGTCACTCTCCTGTTAACCCCCACTCCCCTCTCATGCCCCGTGTCTCCCTTCTGTTGCACCCCACCCCCGGTCATGCACTGTGTCTCCCTGCTGTTGCCGCCCACCCCCCGCTCATGCCCTGTGTCTCTCTCCTGTTTCCCCCACTCCCCTCTTATGCCCCGTGTCTCCCTCGTGTTCCACCCACCCCCGCTCATGCCCTGTGTCTCCCTGCTGTTGCCCCCACACCCCTCTCATGCCCCGTGTCTCCCTGCTGTTGCCCCCCACCCCCCGCTCATGTCCCGTGTCTCTCTCCTGTTACCCCCCACCCCCGCTCATGCCCCAGATCTCCCTCGGGTTCCCCCCACCCCCTGCTAATGCCCCGTGTCTCCCTGCTGTTGCCCCCCACCCTCTGCTCATGCCCCGTGTCTCCCTGCTGTTGCCCCCCACCCCGCTCATGCCCGTTGTTTCTCTCCTGTTACCCCCCACCCCCTCTCATGCCCGTGTCTCCCTTCTGTTGCTCCCCACCCCCCGGTCATGCCCCGTGTCTCCCTGCTGTTGCCCCTCACGCCCTGCTCATGTCCCGTGTCCTCCTGCTGTTGCCCCACGCCCCCGCTCATGCTCTGTGTCTCTCTCCTGTTACCCCCCACCACCTTTTCATGCCCCGTGTCTCCCTCGTGTTCCTCCCACCCCCGCTCATGCCCGTGTCTCCCTGCTGTTGCCCCCCCACCCCTCTCTCATGCCCCGTGTCACTCTCCTGTTAACCTCCACCCCCCTCTCATGCCCCGTGTCTCCCTGCTGTTGCCCCCACCCCCGGTCATGCCCCGTGTCTCCCTGCTGTCGCCCCTCACACCCTGCTCATGCCCCGTGTCTCCCTGCTGTTGCCCCACGCCCCCCGCTCATGCTCTGTGTCTCTCTCCTGTTACCCCCCACCACCTCTCATGCCCCGTGTCTCCCTCGTGTTCCTCCCACCCCCCTCTCATGCCCTGTGTCTCTCTCCTGTTGCCCCCCGACCCCCGATCATGCCCCGTTTCTCCCTGCTGTTGCCCCCCACCCCCTGCTCTCGCCCCGTGTCTCTCTCCTGTTGCCCCCCACCCCCCAGTAATGCCCCCTGTCTCCCTGCTGTTGCCCCCCACCCCTCCGCTCATGCCCTGTGTCTCTCTCCAGTTACCGCCCGGTCATGCCACATGTCTCCCTGCTGTTGCCCCCCACCCCTTGCTCATGCCCCGTGTCTCTCCCCTGTTACCCCCCACCACCCGCTCATGCCCCATGTCTCCCTGCTGTTTCCCCCACCCCCAGTCATGCCCTGTGTCTTCCTGCTGTTGCCCCCCACCCTCTGCTCATGCCCCGTGTCTCCCTGCTGTTGCACCCCACCCCCCGCTCATGCCCCGTTTCTCTCTCCTGTTACCCCCAACCCCCTCTCATGCCCCGTGTCTCTCTCCTGTTACCCCCCACCCCCCGCTCATGCCCCGTGTCTCTCTCCTGTTACCCCCCACCCCCTCTCATGCCCCATGTCTCTCTCCAGTTACCCCCCAACCCCCTCTCATGCCCCATGTCTCTCTCCTGTTAACCCCACCCCCCTCTCATGCCCTGTGTCTCTCTCCTGTTGCCCCCCACCCCCCGGTCATGCCCTGTGTCTCCCTGCTGTTGCTCCCCTCCCCCGGTCATGCCCCGTGTCTCCCTGCTGTTGCCCCCCACGCCCTGCTCATGCCCCGTGTCTCCCTGCGTTGCCCCACGCCCCCCGCTCATGCTCCGTGTCTCTCTCCTGTTACCCCCACCCACCTCTCAAGCCCCGTGTCTCCCTCCTGTTCGCCCCACCCCCTGCTCATGCCCCGTGTCTCCCTGCTGTTGCCCCTCACCCCCCTCTCATGCCCCGTGTCACTCTCCTGTTAACCCCCACTCCCCTCTCATGCCCCGTGTCTCCCTTCTGTTGCACCCCACCCCCGGTCATGCACTGTGTCTCCCTGCTGTTGCCGCCCACCCCCCGCTCATGCCCTGTGTCTCTCTCCTGTTTCCCCCACTCCCCTCTTATGCCCCGTGTCTCCCTCGTGTTCCCCCCACCCCCGCTCATGCCCTGTGTCTCCCTGCTGTTGCCCCCACACCCCTCTCATGCCCCGTGTCTCCCTGCTGTTGCCCCCCACCCCCCGCTCATGTCCCGTGTCTCTCTCCTGTTACCCCCCACCCCCGCTCATGCCCCATATCTCCCTCGTGTTCCCCCCACCCCCTGCTAATGCCCCGTGTCTCCCTGCTGTTGCCCCCCACCCCCTCTCATGCCCCGTGTCTCCCTTCTGTTGCTCCCCACCCCCCGGTCATGCCCCGTGTCTCCCTGCTGTTGCCCCTCACGCCCTGCTCATGTCCCGTGTCTCCCTGCTGTTGCCCCACGCCCCCGCTCATGCTCTGTGTCTCTCTCCTGTTACCCCCCACCACCTTTCATGCCCCGTGTCTCCCTCGTGTTCCTCCCACCCCCCGCTCATGCCCGTGTCTCCCTGCTGTTGCCCCCCACCCCTCTCTCATGCCCCGTGTCACTCTCCTGTTAACCTCCACCCCCCTCTCATGCCCCGTGTCTCTCTCCTGTTGCCCCCCACCCCCGATCATGCCCCGTGTCTCCCTGCTGTTGCCCCCCAGCCCCCGCTCTCGCCCCGTGTCTCTCTCCTGTTGCCCCCCACCCCCCAGTAATGCCCCGTGTCTCCCTGCTGTTGACCCCCACACCCCCGCTCATGCCCCGTGTCTCTCTCCTGTTACCCCCACCCCCCTCTCATGCCCTGTGTCTCTCTCCTGTTACCCCCACCCCCCTCTCATGCCCTGTGTCTCTCTCCTGTTGCCCCCCACCCCCGGTCATGCCCTGTGTCTCCCTGCTGTTGCCCTCCATGCCCTGCTCATGCCCCGTGTCTCCCTGCTGTTGCCCCAAGCCACTCGGTCATGCTTTGTGTCTCTCTCCTGTTGCCCCCCACCCCCTCTCATGCCCCGTGTCACTCTCCTGTTAACCCCCACCCTCCTCTCATGCCCCATGCCTCTCTCCTGTTGCCCCTACCCCCCGGTCATGCCCCGTGTCTCCCTGCTGTTGCCCCCCACACCCCGCTCATGCCCCGTGTCTCTCCCCTGTTGCCCCCCACCCCCCAGTCATGCCCCATGTCTCCCTGCTGTTGCCCCCCACCCCCCGCTCATGCCCAGTGTCTTTCTCCTGTTACCGCCTGGTCATGCCCCGTGTCTCCCTGCTGTTGCCCCCACCCCCGCTCATGCCCCGTGTCTCTCCCCTGTTACCCCCCACCCCCCGCCCATGCCCCGTGTCTCCCTGCTGTTTCCCCCCACCCCCTGGTCATGCCCCGTGTCTTCCTGCTGTTGCCCCCCACCCCCGCTCATACCCCGTGTCTCCCTTCTGTTGCACCCCACCCCCCTCTCATGCCCCGTGTCTCCCTTGTGTTCCCCCCACCCCCCACTCATGCCCCGTGTCTTCCTGCTGTTGCCCCCCACGCCCCTCTCATGCCCCGTGTCTCCCTCCTGTTACCCCCCACTCCCCTCTCATGCCCCGTGTCTCTCTCCTGTTCCCCCCACCCTCTGATCATGCCCTGTGTCTCCCTGCTGTTGCCATGTAACCCCCACTCATGCCCCGTGTCTCTCTCCTGTTACCCCCCACCCCCCGCTCATGCCCCGTGTCTCCCTGCTGTTGCCCCCCGCTCATGCCCCATGTCTCTCTCCTGTTGCCCCCCACCCGGTCATTCCTTGTGTCTCTATTCTGTTAACCCCACCCCCCTCTCTTGCCCCGTGTCTCCCTCGTTTTTCCCCTGCCCCCGCTCAAGCCCCGTGTCTCCCTGCTGTTGCCCCCCACCCCCGCTCATGCCCCGTGTCTGTCTCCTGTTAACCCCCACCCCCCGTTCATGCCCCGTGTCTCTCTCCTGTTACCCCCACCCCTCTCTCATGCCCTGTGTCTCTCTCCTGTTGCCCCCCACCCCTGGTCATGCCCCATGTCTCCCTGATGTTGCTCCCCACCCGCTCATGCCCCGTGTCTCTCTCCTGTTACCCTCCCACCCCCCTCTCATGCCCCGTGTCTCTCTCATGTTACCCCCCACAGCCCTCTCATGCCCCATGTCTCTCTCCTGTTACCCCACCCCCCTCTCATGCCCTGTGTCTCTCTCCCGTTGCCCCCCACCCCTGGTCATGCCCCGTGTCTCCCTGCTGTTGCTCCCCACCCCCCGGTCATGCCCCGTGTCTCCCTGCTGTTGCCCCTCACACCCTGCTCATGCCCCGTGTCTCCCTGCTGTTGCCCCACGCCCCCGCTCATGCTCTGTGTCTCTCTCCTGTTACCCCCCACCACCTCTCATGCCCCGTGTCTCCCTCGTGTTCCTCCCACCCCCTCTCATGCCTGTGTCTCTCTCCGGTTGCCCCCCACCCCCCGGTCATGCCCCGTGTCTCCCTGCTGTTGTCCCCCGCACCCTGCTCATGCCCCGTGTCTCTCTCCTGTTACTCCCACCCCCCTCTCATGCCCTGTGTCTCTCTCCTGTTGCCCACACCACCCGGTCATGCCCCGTTTCTCCCTGCTGTTGCCCCCCAACTCCCGCTCATGCCCCGTGTCTCTCTCCTGTTACCCCCCACCCTCTGGTCATGCCATGCCCCGTGTCTCCCTGCTGTTGCCCCCCACCCCCCGCTCATGCCCCGTGTCGGTCTCCTGTTACCCCCACCCCCTCTCATGCCCCGTGTCTCTCTCCTATTGCCACCCACCCCCCGGTCATGCCCCGTGTCTCCCTGCTTTTGCACCCCACCCCCCGCTCATGCCCCATGTCTCTCTCCTGTTGCCCCCACCCCCCGGTCATGGCCGTGTCTCCCTGCTGTCCCCCCCACCCCCTGCTCATGACCCGTGTCTCTCTCCTGTTCCCCCCACCCCCCGGTCATGTCCCGTATCTCCCTGCTGTTGCCCCTCACCCCCCGCTCATGCCCTGTGTCTCTCTCCTGTTACCCCCCACGCCCCGCTCATGCCCTGTGTCTCTCTCCTGTTACCCCCCATGCCCCGCTCGTGCCCTGTGTCTCTCTCTTGTTGCCCCCACCACCCACTCATGCCCTGTGTCTCTCTCCTGTTACCCCCCACCCCCCTCTCATGCTCCGTGTCTCCCGGCTGTTGCCCCCCACCCTCCGCTCATGCCCCTTGTTTCCCTTCTGTTCCCCCCACCCCCCGCTCATGCCCCGTGTCTCTCTCCTGTTACCCCCCCACCCCCTCTCATGCCCCGTGTCTCTCTCCTGTTACCCCCCACCCCCCTCTCATGCCCCATGTCTCTCTCCTGTTACCCCCACCTCCCTCTCATGCCCTATGTCTCTCTCCTGTTGCCCCCCACCCCCGGTCATGCCCTGTGTCTCCCTGCTGTTGCCCCCCATGCCCTGCTCATGCCCCGTGTCTCCCTGCTGTTGCCCCAAGCCCCCGGTCATGCTCTGTGTCTCTCTCCTGTTGCCCCCCACCCCCTCTCATGCCCCGTGTCACTCTTCTGTTAACCCCCACCCCCCCTCTCATGCCCCGTGTCTCTCTCCTGTTGCCCCCACCCTCGGTCATATGCCCCGTGTCTCCCTGCTGTTGCCCCCCACAACCCACTCATGCCCCGTGTCTCTCCCCTGTTACCCCCCACCCCCCGCTCATGCCCTGTCTCCCTGCTGTTGCCCCCCACCCCCCGCTCATGCCCCGTGTCTCTCTCCTGTTACCCCCCACGCCCCGCTCATGCCCTGTGTCTCTCTCCTGTTACCCCCCATGCCCCGCTCGTGCCCTGTGTCTCTCTCTTGTTGCCCCCACCACCCACTCATGCCCTGTGTCTCTCTCCTGTTACCCCCCACCCCCCTCTCATGCTCCGTGTCTCCCGGCTGTTGCCCCCCACCCTCCGCTCATGCCCCTTGTTTCCCTTCTGTTCCCCCCACCCCCCGCTCATGCCCCGTGTCTCTCTCCTGTTACCCCCCCACCCCCTCTCATGCCCCGTGTCTCGCTCCTGTTACCCCCCACCCCCCTCTCATGCCCCGTGTCTCTCTCCTGTTACCCCCACCCCCCTCTCATGCCCTATGTCTCTCTCCGGTTGCCCCCCACCCCCCGGTCATGCCCCGTATCTCCCTGCTGTTGCCCCTCACCCCCCACTCATGCCCTGTGTCTCTCTCCTGTTACCCCCCACGCCCCGCTCATGCCCTGTGTCTCTCTCCTGTTACCCCCCATGCCCCGCTCGTGCCCTGTGTCTCTCTCTTGTTGCCCCCACCACCCACTCATGCCCTGTGTCTCTCTCCTGTTACCCCCCACCCCCCTCTCATGCTCCGTGTCTCCCGGCTGTTGCCCCCCACCCTCCGCTCATGGCCCTTGT
The DNA here is from genome assembly GCF_040938575.1 of Ambystoma mexicanum. Taxonomy (NCBI): domain Eukaryota; kingdom Metazoa; phylum Chordata; class Amphibia; order Caudata; family Ambystomatidae; genus Ambystoma; species Ambystoma mexicanum. The sequence goes on from NC_090938.1 coordinate 90,190,026, forward strand.
TTCCCTTCTGTTCCCCCCACCCCCCGCTCATGCCCCGTGTCTCTCTCCTGTTACCCCCCACCCCCTCTCATGCCCAGTGTCTCGCTCCTGTTACCCCCCACCCCCCTCTCATGCCCCGTGTCTCTCTCCTGTTACCCCCACCCCCCTCTCATGCCCTATGTCTCTCTCCGGTTGCCCCCCACCCCCCGGTCATGCCCCGTGTCTCCCTGCTGTTGTCCCCCGCACCCTGCTCATGCCCCGTGTCTCTCTCCTGTTACTCCCACCCCCTCTCATGCCCTGTGTCTCTCTCCTGTTGCCCACACCACCCGGTCATGCCCCGTTTCTCCCTGCTGTTGCCCCCCAACTCCCGCTCATGCCCCGTGTCTCTCTCCTGTTACCCCCCACCCTCTGGTCATGCCATGCCCCGTGTCTCCCTGCCTTTGCCCCCCACCCCCCGCTCATGCCCCGTGTCGGTCTCCTGTTACCCCCACCCCCTCTCATGCCCCGTGTCTCTCTCCTATTGCCACCCACCCCCCGGTCATGCCCCGTGTCTCCCTGCTTTTGCACCCCACCCCCCGCTCATGCCCCATGTCTCTCTCCTGTTGCCCCCACCCCCCGGTCATGGCCGTGTCTCCCTGCTGTCCCCCCCACCCCCTGCTCATGACCCGTGTCTCTCTCCTGTTCCCCCCACCCCCCGGTCATGTCCCGTATCTCCCTGCTGTTGCCCCTCACCCCCCGCTCATGCCCTGTGTCTCTCTCCTGTTACCCCCCACGCCCCGCTCATGCCCTGTGTCTCTCTCCTGTTACCCCCCATGCCCCGCTCGTGCCCTGTGTCTCTCTCTTGTTGCCCCCACCACCCACTCATGCCCTGTGTCTCTCTCCTGTTACCCCCCACCCCCCTCTCATGCTCCGTGTCTCCCGGCTGTTGCCCCCCACCCTCCGCTCATGCCCCTTGTTTCCCTTCTGTTCCCCCCACCCCCCGCTCATGCCCCGTGTCTCTCTCCTGTTACCCCCCCACCCCCTCTCATGCCCCGTGTCTCTCTCCTGTTACCCCCCACCCCCCTCTCATGCCCCATGTCTCTCTCCTGTTACCCCCACCTCCCTCTCATGCCCTGTGTCTCTCTCCTGTTGCCCCCCACCCCCGGTCATGCCCTGTGTCTCCCTGCTGTTGCCCCCCATGCCCTGCTCATGCCCCGTGTCTCCCTGCTGTTGCCCCAAGCCCCCGGTCATGCTCTGTGTCTCTCTCCTGTTGCCCCCCACCCCCTCTCATGCCCCGTGTCACTCTTCTGTTAAACCCCACCCCCCCTCTCATGCCCCGTGTCTCTCTCCTGTTGCCCCCACCCTCGGTCATATGCCCCGTGTCTCCCTACTGTTGCCCCCCACAACCCACTCATGCCCCGTGTCTCTCCCCTGTTACCCCCCACCCCCCGCTCATGCCCTGTCTCCCTGCTGTTGCCCCCCACCCCCCGCTCATGCCCCGTGTCTCTCCCCTGTTACCCCCCACCCCCCGCTCATGCCCTGTCTCCCTGCTGTTGCCCCCCATCCCCCGCTCATGCCCCGTGTCTCTCTCCTGTTGCCCCCACCCCCCAGTCATGCCCCATGTCTCCCTGCTGTTGCCCCCCACCCCCTGCTCATGCCCCGTGTCTCTTTCCTGTTACCGCCCGGTCATGCCCCGTGTCTCCCTGCTGTTGCCCCCACCCCCGCTCATGCCCAGTGTCTCTCCCCTATTACCCCCCACCCCCCGCCCATGCCCCGTGTCTCCCTGCTGTTTCCCCCCACCCCTTGGCCATGCTCCGTGTCTTCCTGCTGTTGCCCCCCACCCCCGCTCATGCCCCGTGTCTCCCTGCTGTTGCACCCCTCCCCCCGCTCATGCCCCCTTTCTCTCTCCTGTTACCCCCCACCCCCCTCTCATGCCCCGTGTCTCCTTTGTGTTCCCCCCACCCTCTGCTCATGCCCCGTGTCTTCCTGCTGTTGCCCCCCAACCCCCTCTCATGCCCCGTGTCTCCCTCCTGTTACCCCCCACCCCCCTCTCATGCCCCATGTCTCTCTCCTGTTCCCCCCACCCTCCGGTCATGCCCCGTGTCTCCCTGCTGTTGCCATGTAACCCCCACAGATGCCCCGTGTCTCTCTCCTGTTAGCCCCCACCCCCCGCTCATGCCCCGTGTCTCCCTGCTGTTGCCCCATGTCTCTCTCCTGTTGCCCCCCACCCGGTCATTCCTCGTGTCTCCCTGTTGCCCCCCACCCCCCACTCATGCCCCTTGTCTCCCTGCTGTTGCCCCATGTCTCTCTCATGTTGCCCCCCACCCGGTCATTCCTCGTGTCTCCCTGTTGCCCCCCATACCCCGGTCATGCCCCGTGTCTCCCTGCTGTTGCCTCCCACCCCCGCTCATGCCCTGTGTCTCTCTTCTGTTACCCTCACCCCCCTCTCATGCCCCGTGTCTCCCTGCTGTTGCCCCCCACCCCCGCTCATGCCCCGTGTCTGTCTCCTGTTAAACCCCACCCCCGTTCATGCCCCATGTTTCTCTCCTGTTACCCCCACCCCCCTTCTCATGCCCTGTGTCTCTCTCCTGTTGCCCCCCACCCCCGGTCATACCCGTGTCTCCCTGATGTTGCCCCCCACCCCGCTCATGCCCCGTGTCTCTCTCCTGTTACCCCCCACCGCCCCTCTCATGTCACGTGTCTCCCTCGTGTTCCCCCCACCCCCCGCTCTTCCCCTGTGTCTCTCTCCTGTTACCCCCCACCCCCCGCTCATGCCCCGTGTCTCTCTCCTGTTACCCCCACGCCCTCTCATGCCCCGTGTCTCCCTGCTGTTGCCCCCCACCCTCCGCTCATGCCCTGTGTATCCCTCTTTTTGCCCCCCACCACCCGCTCATGCCCCGTGTCTCTCTCCTGTTACCCCCACCCCCCTCTCATGCCCCGTGTCTCTCTCATGTTACCCCCCACAGCCCTCTCATGCCCCATGTCTCTCTCCTGTTACCCCCACCCACCTCTCATGCCCTGTGTCTTTCTCCTGTTGCCCCCCACCCTCCGGACATGCCCCGTGTCTCCCTGCTGTTGCTCCCCACCCCCCGGTCATGCCCCGTGTCTCACTGCTGTTGCCCCTCACACCCTGCTCATGCCCCATGTCTCCCTGCTGTTGCCCCACGCCCCCCGCTCATGCTCTCTGTCTCTCTCCTGTTACCCCCCACCACCTCTCATGCCCCGTGTCTCCCTCGTGTTCCTCCCACCCCCCGCTCATGCCCCGTGTCTCCCTGCTGTTGCCCCCCACGCCCCTCTCATGCCCCATGTCACTCTCCTGTTAACCCCCACCCCCCTCTTATGCCCCGTGTCTCTCTCCTGTCGCCCCCCACCCTCGATCATGCCCCGTGTCTCCCTGCTGTTGCCCCCCACACCCCCGCTCATGCCCCGTGTCTCTCTCCAGTTACCGCCCGGTCATGCCACATGTCTCCCTGCTGTTGCCCCCCACCCCCGCTCATGCCCCGTGTCTCTCCCCTGAAACCCCCACCACCCGCTCATGCCCCATGTCTCCCTGCTTTTTCCCCCACCCGCCGGTCATGCCCCGTGTCTTCCTGCTGTTGCCCCACACCCCCTGCTCATGCCCCGTGTCTCCCTGCTGTTGCCCCCCACCCCCCGCTCATGCCCTGTTTCTCTCTCCTGTTACCCCCCAACCCCCTCTCATGCCCTGTGTCTCTCTCCTGTTACCCCCCACCCCCCGCTCATGCCCTGTGTCTCTCTAATGTTTCCCCCCACCCCCCTCTCATGCCCTGTGTCTCTCTCCTGTTACCCCCAGCCCCCTCTCATGCCCTGTGTCTCTCTCCTGTTGCCCCCCACCCCCGGTCATGCCCTGTGTCTCCCTGCTGTTGCCCCCCATGCCCTGCTCATGCCCCGTGTCTCCCTGCTGTTGCCCCAAGCCCCTCGGTCATGCTTTATGTCTCTCTCCTGTTGCCCCCCACCCCCTCTCATGCCCCGTGTCACTCTCCTGTTAACCCCCACCCCCTCTCATGCCCCGTGTCTCTCTCCTGTTGCCCCCACCCCCCGGTCATGCCCCGTGTCTCAATGCTGTTGCCCCCCACAACCCGCTCATGCCCCGTGTCTCTCCCCTGTTACCCCCCACCCCCCGCTCAAGCCCTGTCTCCCTTCTGTTGCCCCCCACCCCCGCTCATGCCCCGTGTCTCTCTCCTGTTGCCCCCCAGTCATGCCCCATGTCTCCCTGCTGTTGCCCCCCACCCCGCTCATGCCCAGTGTCTCTCTCCTGTTACCGCCCGGTCATGGCCCGTGTCTCCCTGCTGTTGCCCCCACCCCCCGGTCATGCCCCGTGTCTCCCTGCTGTTGCCCCTCACACCCTGCTCATGCCCCGTGTCTCCCTGCTGTTGCCCCACGCCCCCGCTCATGCTCTGTGTCTCTCTCCTGTTACCCCCACCACCTCTCATGCCCCGTGTCTCCCTCGTGTTCCTCCCACCCCCTCTCATGCCCCGTGTCTCTCTCCTGTTGCCCCCCCACCCCCGATCATGCCCCGTTTCTCCCTGCTGTTGCCCCCCACCCCCTGCTCTCGCCCCGTGTCTCTCTCCTGTTGCCCCCCACCCCCCAGTAATGCCCCGTGTCTCCCTGCTGTTGCCCCCCACCACCCGCTCATGCCCCATGTCTCCCTGCTGTTTCCCCCACCCCCGGTCATGCCCCGTGTCTTCCTGCTGTTGCCCCCCACCCTCTGCTCATGCCCCGTGTCTCCCTGCTGTTGCACCCCACCCCCCGCTCATGCCCCGTTTCTCTCTCCTGTTACCCCCCAACCCCCTCTCATGCCCCGTGTCTCTCTCCTGTTACCCCCCACCCCCCGCTCATGCCCTGTGTCTCTCTCCTGTTACCCCCACCCCCCTCTCATGCCCCATGTTTCTCTCCAGTTACCCCCCAACCCCCTCTCATGCCCCGTGTCTCTCTCCTGTTAACCCCCACCCCCCTCTCATGCCCTGTGTCTTTCTCCTGTTGCCCCCCACCCCCCGGTCATGCCCTGTGTCTCTCTCCAGTTACCGCCCGGTCATGCCACATGTCTCCCTGCTGTTGCCCCCCACCCCTTGCTCATGCCCCGTGTCTCTCCCCTGTTACCCCCCACCACCCGCTCATGCCCCATGTCTCCCTGCTGTTTCCCCCACCCCCAGTCATGCCCCGTGTCTTCCTGCTGTTGCCCCCCACCCTCTGCTCATGCCCCGTGTCTCCCTGCTGTTGCACCCCACCCCCCGCTCATGCCCCGTTTCTCTCTCCTGTTACCCCCCAACCCCATCTCATGCCCCGTGTCTCCCTGCTATTGCACCCCACCCCCCGCTCATGCCCCGTTTCTCTCTCCTGTTACCCCCCAACCCCCTCTCATGCCCCGTGTCTCTCTCCTGTTACCCCCCACCCCCCGCTCATGCCCTGTGTCTCTCTCCTGTTACCCCCCACCCCCCTCTCATGCCCCATGTCTCTCTCCAGTTACCCCCCAACCCCTTCTCATGCCCCGTGTCTCTCTCCTGTTAACCCCCACCCCCCTCTCATGCCCTGTGTCTTTCTCCTGTTGCCCCCCACCCCCCGGTCATGCCCTGTGTCTCTCTCCAGTTACCGCCCGGTCATGCCACATGTCTCCCTGCTGTTGCCCCCCACCCCTTGCTCATGCCCCGTGTCTCTCCCCTGTTACCCCCCACCACCCGCTCATGCCCCATGTCTCCCTGCTGTTTCCCCCACCCCCGGTCATGCCCCGTGTCTTCCTGCTGTTGCCCCCCACCCTCTGCTCATGCCCCGTGTCTCCCTGCTGTTGCACCCCACCCCCCGCTCATGCCCCGTTTCTCTCTCCTGTTACCCCCCAAACCCCTCTCATGCCCCGTGTCTCTCTCCTGTTACCCCCCACCCCCCGCTCATGCCCTGTGTCTCTCTCCTGTTACCCCCCACCCCCCTCTCATGCCCCATGTCTCTCTCCAGTTACCCCCCAACCCCCACTCATGCCCCGTGTCTCTCTCCTGTTAACCCCCACCCCCCTCTCATGCCCTGTGTCTTTCTCCTGTTGCCCCCCACCCCCCGGTCATGCCCTGTGTCTCCCTGCTGTTGCCCCCCACGACCTGCTCATGCCCCGTGTCTCCCTGCCGTTGCCCCACGCCCCCTGCTCATGCTCCGTGTCTCTCTCCTGTTACCCCCACCCACCTCTCAAGCCCCGTGTCTCCCTCCTGTTCACCCCACCCCCTGCTCATGCCCCGGGTCTCCCTGCTGTTGCCCCTCACCCCCCTCTCATGCCCCGTGTCACTCTCCTGTTAACCCCCACTCCCCTCTCATGCCCCGTGTCTCCCTTCTGTTGCACCCCACCCCCGGTCATGCACTGTGTCTCCCTGCTGTTGCCGCCCACCCCCGCTCATGCCCTGTGTCTCTCTCCTGTTTCCCCCACTCCCCTCTTTTGCCCCGTGTCTCCCTCGTGTTCCCCCCACCCCCGCTCATGCCCTGTGTCTCCCTGCTGTTGCCCCCACACCCCTCTCATGCCCCGTGTCTCCCTGCTGTTGCCCCCCAACCCCCGCTCATGTCCCGTGTCTCTCTCCTGTTACCCCCACCCCCCGCACATGCCCCATATCTCCCTCGTATTTCCCCCACCCCCTGCTAATGCCCCGTGTCTCCCTGCTGTTGCCCCCCACCCTCTGCTCATGCCCCATGTCTCCCTGCTGTTGCCCCCCACCCCCCGCTCATGCCCCTTGTTTCTCTCCTGTTACCCCCACCCCCTCTCATGCCCCGTGTCTCTCTCCTGTTGCCCCCCACCCCCCGGTCATGCCCCGTGTTTCCCTGCTGTTGCTCCCCACCCCCGGTCATGCCCCGTGTCTCCCTGCTGTTGCCCCTCACGCCCTGCTCATGACCTGTGTCTCCCTGCTGTTGCCCCACACCCCCCGCTCATGCTCTGTGTCTCTCTCCTGTTACCCCCCACCACCTCTCATGCCCCGTGTCTCCCTCGTGTTCCTCCCACCCCCTGCTCATGCCCGTGTCTCCCTGCTGTTGCCCCCACCCCCTCTCATGCCCCGTGTCACTCTCCTGTTAACCCCCACCCCCCTCTCATGCCCCGTGTCTCTCTCCTGTTGCCCCCCACCCCCCCAGTAATGCCCCGTGTCTCCCTGCTGTTGCCCCCCACACCCCCGCTCATGCCCCGTGTCTCTCTCCAGTTACCGCCCGGTCATGCCACATGTCTCCCTGCTGTTGCCCCCCACCCCCGCTCATGCCCCGTGTCTCTCCCCTGTTACCCCCCACCACCCGCTCATGCCCCATGTCTTCCTGCTGTTGCCCCACACCCCCTGCTGATGCCCCGTGTCTCCCTGCTGTTGCACCCCACCCCCCGCTCATGCCCAGTTTCTCTCTCCTGTTACCCCCCAACCCCCTCTCATGCCCCGTGTCTCTCTCCTGTTACCCCCTACCCCCCGCTCATGCCCTGTGTCTCTCTAATGTTACCCCCCACCCCCCTCTCATGCCCTGTGTCTCTCTCCTGTTACCCCCAGCCCCCTCTCATGCCCTGTGTCTCTCTCCTGTTTCCCCCCACCCCCGGTCATGCCCTGTGTCTCCCTGCTGTTGCCCCCCATGCCCTGCTCATGCCCCGTGTCTCCCTGCTGTTGCCCCAAGCCCCTCGGTCATGCTTTGTGTCTCTCTCCTGTTGCCCCCCACCCCCTCTCATGCCCCGTGTCACTCTCCTGTTAACCCCCCTCTCATGCCCCGTGTCTCTCTCCTGTTGCCCCCACCCCCCGGTCATGCCCCGTGTCTCCCTGCTGTTGCCCCCACAACCCGCTCATGCCCCGTGTCTCTCCCCTGTTACCCCCCAACCCCCGCTCATGCCCTGTCTCCCTGCTGTTGCCCCCCACCCCCGCTCTTGCCCCGTGTCTCTCTCCTGTTGCCCCCCAGTCATGCCCCATGTCTCCCTGCTGTTGCCCCCCACCCCCCGCTCATGCCCAGTGTCTCTCTCCTGTTACCGCCCGGTCATGCCCCGTGTCTCCCTGCTATTGCCCCCACCCCCCGGTCATGCCCCGTGTCTCCCTGCTGTTGCCCCTCACACCCTGCTCATGCCCCGTGTCTCCCTGCTGTTGCCCCACACCCCCCGCTCATGCTCTGTGTCTCTCTCCTGTTACCCCCCACCACCTCTCATGCCCCGTGTCTCCCTCGTGTTCCTCCCACTCCCCTCTCATGCCCCGTGTCTCTCTCCTGTTGCCCCCCCCCCCGATCATGCCCCGTTTCTCCCTGCTATTGCCCCCCACCCCCTGCTCTCGCCCCGTGTCTCTCTCCTGTTGCCCCCCACCCCCCAGTAATGCCCCGTGTCTCCCTGCTGTTGCCCCCCACCCCCCGCTCATGCCCTGTGTCTCTCTCCAGTTACCGCCCGGTCATGCCACATGTCTCCCTGCTGTTGCCCCCCACCCCTTGCTCATGCCCCGTGTCTCTCCCCTGTTACCCCCCACCACCCGCTCATGCCCCATGTCTCCCTGCTGTTTCCACCACCCCCGGTCATGCCCCGTGTCTTCCTGCTGTTGCCCCCCACCCTCTGCTCATGCCCCGTGTCTCCCTGCTGTTGCACCCCACCCCCCGCTCATGCCCCGTTTCTCTCTCCTATTACCCCCCAACCCCCTCTCATGCCCCGTGTCTCTCTCCTGTTACCCCCCACCCCCCGCTCATGCCCCGTGTCTCTCTCCTGTTACCCCCCACCCCCTCTCATGCCCCATGTCTCTCTCCAGTTACCCCCCAACCCCCTCTCATGCCCCGTGTCTCTCTCCTGTTAACCCCCACCCCCTCTCATGCCCTGTGTCTCTCTCCTGTTGCCCCCCACCCCCCGGTCATGCCCTGTGTCTCCCTGCTGTGGCTCCCCACCCCCGGTCATGCCCCGTGTCTCCCTGCTGTTGCCCCCCACGCCCTGCTCATGCCCTGTGTCTCCCTGCCGTTGCCCCACGCCCCCCGCTCATGCTCCGTGCCTCTCTCCTGTTACCCCCACCCACCTCTCAAGCCCCGTGTCTCCCTCGTGTTCGCCTCACCCCCTGCTCATGCCCCGTGTCTCCCTACTGTTGCTCCTCACCCCCCTCTCATGCCCCGTGTCACTCTCCTGTTAACCCCCACTCCCCTCTCATGCCCCGTGTCTCCCTTCTGTTGCACCCCACCCCCGGTCATGCACTGTGTCTCCCTGCTGTTGCCGCCCACCCCCCGCTCATGCCCTGTGTCTCTCTCCTGTTTCCCCCACTCCCCTCTTATGCCCCGTGTCTCCCTCGTGTTCCCCCCACCCCCGCTCATGCCCTGTGTCTCCCTGCTGTTGCCCCCACACCCCTCTCATGCCCCGTGTCTCCCTGCTGTTACCCCCCACCCCCCGCTCATGTCCCGTGTCTCTCTCCTGTTACCCCCACCCCCCGCTCATGCCCCATATTTCCCTCGTGTTCCCCCCACCCCCTGCTAATGCCCCGTGTCTCCCTGCTGTTGCCCCCCACGCTCTGCTCATGCCCCGTGTCTCCCTGCTGTTGCCCCCCACCCCCCGCTCATGCCCCTTGTTTCTCTCCTGTTACCCCCTCTCATGCCCCGTGTCTCTCTCCTGTTGCCCCCCACCCCCCGGTCATGCCCCGTGTTTCCCTGCTGTTGCTCCCCACCCCCCGGTCATGCCCCGTGTCTCCCTGCTGTTGCCCCTCACGCCCTGCTCATGTCCCGTGTCTCCCTGCTGTTGCCCCACGCCCCCGCTCATGCTCTGTGTCTCTCTCCTGTTACCCCCCACCACCTCTCATGCCCCGTGTCTCCCTCGTGTTCCTCCCACCCCCCGCTCATGCCTGTGTCTCCCTGCTGTTTCCCCCCACCCCCCTCTCATGCCCCGTGTCACTCTCCTGTTAACCCCCACCCCCCTCTCATGCCCCGTGTCTCTCTCCTGTTGTCCCCCACCCCCGATCATGCCCCGTGTCTCCCTGCTGTTGCCCCCCACACCCCCACTCATGCCCCGTGTCTCTCTCCGGTTACCCCGACCCCCCTCTCATGCCCTGTGTCTCTCTCCTGTTACCCCCACCCCCCTCTCATGCCCTGTGTCTCTCTCCTGTTGCCCCCCACCCCCGGTCATGCCCTGTGTCTCCCTGCTGTTGCCCCCCTTGCCCTGCTCATGCCCCGTGTCTCCCTGCTGTTGCCCCAAGCCCCTCGGTCATGCTTTGTGTCTCTCTCCTGTTGCCCCCCACCCCCTCTCATGCCCCGTGTCACACTCCTGTTAACCCCCACCCTCCTCTCATGCCCTGTGTCTCTCTCCTTTTGCCCCCCACACCCCACTCATGCCCCGTGTCTCTCCCCTGTTACCCCCAACCCCCCGCTCATGCCCTGTCTCCCTGCTGATGCCCCCCACCCCCGCTCATGCCCCGTGTCTCTCTCCTGTTGCCCTCCACCCCCCAGTCATGCCCCATGTCTCCCTGCTGTTGCCCCCCACCCCCCGCTCATGCCCAGTGTCTTTCTCCTGTTACCGCCCGGTCATGCCCCGTGTCTCCCTGCTGTTGCCCTCACCCCCGCTCATGCCCCATGTCTCTCCCCTGTTACCCCCCACCCCCCGCCCATGCCCCGTGTCTCCCTGCTGTTTCCCCCCACCCCCTGATCATGCCCCGTGTCTTAATGCTGTTGCCCCCCACCCCTGCTCATGCCCCGTGTCTCCCTGCTGTTGCACCCCACCCCCCTCTCATGCCCCGTGTCTCCCTTGTGTTCCCCCCACCCCCCACTCATGCCCCGTGTCTTCCTGCTGTTGCCCCCATCCCCCCTCTCATGCCACGTGTCTCCCTCCTGTTACCACCCACTCCCCTCTCATGCCCCGTGTCTCTCTCCTGTTCCCCCCACCCTCTGATCATGCCCCGTGTCTCCCTGCTGTTGCCATGTAACCCCCACTCATGCCCCGTGTCTCTCTCCTGTTACCCCCCACCCCCCGCTCATGCCCCGTGTCTCCCTGCTGTTGCCCCCCGCCCCCCACTCATGCCCCATGTCTCTCTCCTGTTGCCCCCCACCCGGTCATTCCTTGTGTCTCCCTGTTGCCCCCCACACCCCAGTCATCCCCTGTGTCTCCCTCCTGTTGCCCCCCACCCCCGCTCATGCCCCGTGTCTCTATTCTGTTACCCCCACCCCCCTCTCATGCCCCGTGTCTCCCTCGTTTTTCCCCTGCCCCCCGCTCATGCCCCGTGTCTCCCTGCTGTTGCCCCCCACCCCCGCTCATGCCCCGTGTCTGTCTCCTGTTAACCCCCACCCCCTGTTCATGCCCCCTGTCTCTCTCCTGTTACCCCCACCCCCCTCTCATGCCCTGTGTCTCTCTCCTATTGCCCCCAACCCCTGGTCATGCCCCATGTCTCCCTGATGTTGCCCCCCACCCCGCTCATGCCCCGTGTCTCTCTCCTGTTACACCCCACCACCCTCACATATCACGTGTCTCCCTCGTGTTCCCCCCACCCCCCGCTCTTCCCCCGTGTCTCTCTCCTGTTACCCCCCACCCCCCGCTCTCCACCCCCGCTCATGCGCTGTGTCTCTCTCCTGTTACCCCCCACCCCCCTCTAATGCCCCATGTCTCCCTGCTGTTGCCCCTCACCCTCCGCTCATGCCCTGTGTATCCCTGTTTTTGCCCCCCACCCCCCGCTCATGCCCCGTGTCTCTCTCCTGTTACCCTCCCACCCCCCTCTCATGCCCCGTGTCTCTCTCATGTTACCCCCCACAGCCCTCTCATGCCCCATGTCTCTCTCCTGTTACCCCACCCCCCTCTCATGCCCTGTGTCTCTCTCCCGTTGCCCCCCACCCCTGGTCATGCCCCGTGTCTCCCTGCTGTTGCTCCCCACCCCCCGGTCATGCCCCGTGTCTCCCTGCTGTTGCCCCTCACACCTTGCTCATGCCCCGTGTCTCCCTGCTGTTGCCCCATGCCCCCGCTCATGCTCTGTGTCTCTCTCCTGTTACCCCCACCACCTCTCATGCCCCGTGTCTCCCTCGTGTTCCTCCCACCCCCCTCTCATGCCCGTGTCTCTCTCCTGTTGCCCCCCACCCCGATCATGCCCCGTTTCTCCCTGCTGTTGCCGCCCACCCCCCGCTCTCGCCCCGTGTCTCTCTCCTGTTGCCCCCCACCCCCCAGTAATGCCCCGTGTCTCCCTGCTGTTGCCCCTCACCCCCCGTTCATGCCCCATGTGTCTCTCCTGTTACCCCCATCCCCCTCTCATGCCCTGTGTCTCTCTCCTGTTGCCCCCCACCCCCGGTCATACCCGTGTCTCCCTGATGTTGCCCCCCACCCCGCTCATGCCCCGTGTCTCTCTCCTGTTACCCCCCACCGCCCCTCTCATGTCACGTGTCTCCCTCGTGTTCCCCCCACCCCCGCTCTTCCCCCGTGTCTCTCTCCTGTTACCCACCACCCCCCGCTCATGCCCCGTGTCTCTCTCCTGTTACCCCCCACCCCCCTCTCATGCCCCGTGTCTCCCTGCTGTTGCCCCCCACCCTCCGCTCATGCCCTGTGTAAACCTCTTTTTGCCCCCACCACCCGCTCATGCCCCGTGTCTCTCTCCTGTTACCCCCCACCCCCTCTCATGCCCTGTGTCTCTCTCATGTTACCCCCCACAGCCCTCTCATGCCCCATGTCTCTCTCCTGTTACCCCCACCCACCTCTTATGCCCTGTGTCTTTCTCCTGTTGCCCCCCACCCCCCGGTCATGCCCCGTGTCTCCCTGCTGTTGCTCCCCACGCCCCGGTCATGCCCCGTGTCTCCCTGCTGTTGCCCCTAACACCCTGCTCATGCCCCGTGTCTCCCTGCTGTTGCCCCACGCCCCCCGCTCATGCTCTGTGTCTCTCTCCTGTTACCCCCCACCACCTCTCATGCCCCGTGTCTCCCTCGTGTTCCTCCCACCCCCCGCTCATGCCCCGTGTCTCCCTGCTGTTGCCCCCACGCCCCTCTCATGCCCCATGTCACTCTCCTGTTAACCCCCACCCCCTCTCATGCCCCGTGTCTCTCTCCTGTTGCCCCCCACCCCCGATCATGCCCGTGTCTCCCTGCTGTTGCCCCCCACCCCCCGCTCTCGCCCCGTGTCTCTCTCCTGTTGCCCCCCACACCCCCAGTAATGCCCCGTGTCTCCCTGCTGTTGCCCCCCACACCCCCGCTCATGCCCCGTGTCTCTCTCCAGTTACCGCCCGGTCATGCCACATGTCTCCCTGCTGTTGCCCCCCACCCCCGCTCATGCCCTGTGTCTCTCTAATGTTACCCCCCACCCCTCTCTCATGCCCTGTGTCTCTCTCCTGTTACCCCCAGCCCCCTCTCATGCCCTGTGTCTCTCTCCTGTTGCCCCCCACCCCCGGTCATGCCCTGTGTCTCCCTGCTGTTGCCCCCCATGCCCTGCTCATGCCCCGTGTCTCCCTGCTGTTGCACCAAGCCCCTCGGTCATGCTTTGTGTCTCTCTCCTGTTGCCCCCCACCCCCTCTCATGCCCTGTGTCACTCTGCTGTTAACCCCCACCCCCCTCTCATGCCCCGTGTCTCTCTCCTGTTGCCCCCACCCCCCGGTCATGCCCCGTGTCTCCCTGCTGTTGCCCCCCACAACCCGCTCATCCCCGTGTCTCTCCCCTGTTACCCCCCACCCCCCGCTCATGCCCTGTCTCCCTGCTGTTGCCCCCCACCCCCGCTCATGCCCCGTGTCTCTCTCCTGTTGCCCCCCAGTCATGACCCATGTCTCCCTGCTGTTGCCCCCACCCCCCGCTCATGCCCAGTGTCTCTCTCCCGTTACCGCCCGGTCATGCCCCGTGTCTCCCTGCTGTTGCCCCCACCCCCCGGTCATGCCCCGTGTCTCCCTGCTGTCGCCCCTCACACCCTGCTCATGCCCCGTGTCTCCCTGCTGTTGCCCCACGCCCCCCGCTCATGCTCTGTGTCTCTCTCCTGTTACCCCCCACCACCTCTCATGCCCCGTGTCTCCCTCGTGTTCCTCCCACCCCCCTCTCATGCCCTGTGTCTCTCTCCTGTTGCCCCCCGACCCCCGATCATGCCCCGTTTCTCCCTGCTGTTGCCCCCCACCCCCTGTTCTCGCCCGTGTCTCTCTCCTGTTGCCCCCCACCCCCCAGTAATGCCCCGTGTCTCCCTGCTGTTGCCCCCCACCCCTCCGCTCATGCCCTGTGTCTCTCTCCAGTTACCGCCCGGTCATGCCACATGTCTCCCTGCTGTTGCCCCCCACCCCTTGCTCATGCCCCGTGTCTCTCCCCTGTTACCCCCCACCACCCGCTCATGCCCCATGTCTCCCTGCTGTTTCCCCCACCCCCAGTCATGCCCTGTGTCTTCCTGCTGTTGCCCCCCACCCTCTGCTCATGCCCCGTGTCTCCCTGCTGTTGCACCCCACCCCCTGCTCATGCCCCGTTTCTCTCTCCTGTTACCCCCAACCCCCTCTCATGCCCCGTGTCTCTCTCCTGTTACCCCCCACCCCCCGCTCATGCCCCGTGTCTCTCTCCTGTTACCCCCCACCCCCTCTCATGCCCCATGTCTCTCTCCAGTTACCCCCCAACCCCCTCTCATGCCCCATGTCTCTCTCCTGTTAACCCCACCCCCCTCTCATGCCCTGTGTCTCTCTCCTGTTGCCCCCCACCCCCCGGTCATGCCCTGTGTCTCCCTGCTGTTGCTCCCCTCCCCCGGTCATGCCCCGTGTCTCCCTGCTGTTGCCCCCCACGCCCTGCTCATGCCCCGTGTCTCCCTGCGTTGCCCCACGCCCCCCGCTCATGCTCCGTGTCTCTCTCCTGTTACCCCCACCCACCTCTCAAGCCCCGTGTCTCCCTCCTGTTCGCCCCACCCCCTGCTCATGCCCCGTGTCTCCCTGCTGTTGCCCCTCACCCCCCTCTCATGCCCCGTGTCACTCTCCTGTTAACCCCCACTCCCCTCTCATGCCCCGTGTCTCCCTTCTGTTGCACCCCACCCCCGGTCATGCACTGTGTCTCCCTGCTGTTGCCGCCCACCCCCCGCTCATGCCCTGTGTCTCTCTCCTGTTTCCCCCACTCCCCTCTTATGCCCCGTGTCTCCCTCGTGTTCCACCCACCCCCGCTCATGCCCTGTGTCTCCCTGCTGTTGCCCCCACACCCCTCTCATGCCCCGTGTCTCCCTGCTGTTGCCCCCCACCCCCCGCTCATGTCCCGTGTCTCTCTCCTGTTACCCCCCACCCCCGCTCATGCCCCATATCTCCCTCGTGTTCCCCCCACCCCCTGCTAATGCCCCGTGTCTCCCTGCTGTTGCCCCCCACCCTCTGCTCATGCCCCGTGTCTCCCTGCTGTTGCCCCCCACCCCCGCTCATGCCCGTTGTTTCTCTCCTGTTACCCCCCACCCCCTCTCATGCCCGTGTCTCCCTTCTGTTGCTCCCCACCCCCCGGTCATGCCCCGTGTCTCCCTGCTGTTGCCCCTCACGCCCTGCTCATGTCCCGTGTCTCCCTGCTGTTGCCCCACGCCCCCGCTCATGCTCTGTGTCTCTCTCCTGTTACCCCCACCACCTTTCATGCCCCGTGTCTCCCTCGTGTTCCTCCCACCCCCGCTCATGCCCGTGTCTCCCTGCTGTTGCCCCCCACCGCTCTCTCATGCCCCGTGTCACTCTCCTGTTAACCTCCACCCCCCTCTCATGCCCCGTGTCTCCCTGCTGTTGCCCCCACCCCCCGGTCATGCCCCGTGTCTCCCTGCTGTCGCCCCTCACACCCTGCTCATGCCCCGTGTCTCCCTGCTGTTGCCCCACGCCCCCCGCTCATGCTCTGTGTCTCTCTCCTGTTACCCCCCACCACCTCTCATGCCCCGTGTCTCCCTCGTGTTCCTCCCACCCCCCTCTCATGCCCTGTGTCTCTCTCCTGTTGCCCCCCGACCCCCGATCATGCCCCGTTTCTCCCTGCTGTTGCCCCCCACCCCCTGCTCTCGCCCCGTGTCTCTCTCCTGTTGCCCCCCACCCCCCAGTAATGCCCCGTGTCTCCCTGCTGTTGCCCCCCACCCCTCCGCTCATGCCCTGTGTCTCTCTCCAGTTACCGCCCGGTCATGCCACATGTCTCCCTGCTGTTGCCCCCCACCCCTTGCTCATGCCCCGTGTCTCTCCCCTGTTACCCCCCACCACCCGCTCATGCCCCATGTCTCCCTGCTGTTTCCCCCACCCCCAGTCATGCCCTGTGTCTTCCTGCTGTTGCCCCCCACCCTCTGCTCATGCCCCGTGTCTCCCTGCTGTTGCACCCCACCCCCCGCTCATGCCCCGTTTCTCTCTCCTGTTACCCCCAACCCCCTCTCATGCCCCGTGTCTCTCTCCTGTTACCCCCCACCCCCCGCTCATGCCCCGTGTCTCTCTCCTGTTACCCCCCGCCCCCTCTCATGCCCCATGTCTCTCTCCAGTTACCCCCCAACCCCCTCTCATGCCCCATGTCTCTCTCCTGTTAACCCCACCCCCCTCTCATGCCCTGTGTCTCTCTCCTGTTGCCCCCCACCCCCCGGTCATGCCCTGTGTCTCCCTGCTGTTGCTCCCCTCCCCCGGTCATGCCCCGTGTCTCCCTGCTGTTGCCCCCCACGCCCTGCTCATGCCCCGTGTCTCCCTGCGTTGCCCCACGCCCCCCGCTCATGCTCCGTGTCTCTCTCCTGTTACCCCCACCCACCTCTCAAGCCCCGTGTCTCCCTCCTGTTCGCCCCACCCCCTGCTCATGCCCCGTGTCTCCCTGCTGTTGCCCCTCACCCCCCTCTCATGCCCCGTGTCACTCTCCTGTTAACCCCCACTCCCCTCTCATGCCCCGTGTCTCCCTTCTGTTGCACCCCACCCCCGGTCATGCACTGTGTCTCCCTGCTGTTGCCGCCCACCCCCCGCTCATGCCCTGTGTCTCTCTCCTGTTTCCCCCACTCCCCTCTTATGCCCCGTGTCTCCCTCGTGTTCCCCCCACCCCCGCTCATGCCCTGTGTCTCCCTGCTGTTGCCCCCACACCCCTCTCATGCCCCGTGTCTCCCTGCTGTTGCCCCCCACCCCCCGCTCATGTCCCGTGTCTCTCTCCTGTTACCCCCCACCCCCGCTCATGCCCCATATCTCCCTCGTGTTCCCCCCACCCCCTGCTAATGCCCCGTGTCTCCCTGCTGTTGCCCCCCACCCTCTGCTCATGCCCCGTGTCTCCCTGCTGTTGCCCCCCATCCCCGCTCATGCCCGTTGTTTCTCTCCTGTTACCCCCCACCCCCTCTCATGCCCCGTGTCTCCCTTCTGTTGCTCCCCACCCCCCGGTCATGCCCCGTGTCTCCCTGCTGTTGCCCCTCACGCCCTGCTCATGTCCCGTGTCTCCCTGCTGTTGCCCCACGCCCCCGCTCATGCTCTGTGTCTCTCTCCTGTTACCCCCCACCACCTTTCATGCCCCGTGTCTCCCTCGTGTTCCTCCCACCCCCCGCTCATGCCCGTGTCTCCCTGCTGTTGCCCCCCACCCCTCTCTCATGCCCCGTGTCACTCTCCTGTTAACCTCCACCCCCCTCTCATGCCCCGTGTCTCTCTCCTGTTGCCCCCCACCCCCGATCATGCCCCGTGTCTCCCTGCTGTTGCCCCCCAGTCCCCGCTCTCGCCCCGTGTTTCTCTCCTGTTGCCCCCCACCCCCCAGTAATGCCCCGTGTCTCCCTGCTGTTGACCCCCACACCCCCGCTCATGCCCCGTGTCTCTCTCCTGTTACCCCCCACCCCCCTCTCATGCCCTGTGTCTCTCTCCTGTTACCCCCACCCCCCTCTCATGCCCTGTGTCTCTCTCCTGTTGCCCCCCACCCCCGGTCATGCCCTGTGTCTCCCTGCTGTTGCCCTCCATGCCCTGCTCATGCCCCGTGTCTCCCTGCTGTTGCCCCAAGCCACTCGGTCATGCTTTGTGTCTCTCTCCTGTTGCCCCCCACCCCCTCTCATGCCCCGTGTCACTCTCCTGTTAACCCCCACCCTCCTCTCATGCCCCATGCCTCTCTCCTGTTGCCCCTACCCCCCGGTCATGCCCCGTGTCTCCCTGCTGTTGCCCCCCACACCCCGCTCATGCCCCGTGTCTCTCCCCTGTTGCCCCCCACCCCCCAGTCATGCCCCATGTCTCCCTGCTGTTGCCCCCCACCCCCCGCTCATGCCCAGTGTCTTTCTCCTGTTACCGCCTGGTCATGCCCCGTGTCTCCCTGCTGTTGCCCCCACCCCCGCTCATGCCCCGTGTCTCTCCCCTGTTACCCCCCACCCCCCGCCCATGCCCCGTGTCTCCCTGCTGTTTCCCCCCACCCCCTGGTCATGCCCCGTGTCTTCCTGCTGTTGCCCCCCACCCCCGCTCATACCCCGTGTCTCCCTTCTGTTGCACCCCACCCCCCTCTCATGCCCCGTGTCTCCCTTGTGTTCCCCCCACCCCCCACTCATGCCCCGTGTCTTCCTGCTGTTGCCCCCCACGCCCCTCTCATGCCCCGTGTCTCCCTCCTGTTACCCCCCACTCCCCTCTCATGCCCCGTGTCTCTCTCCTGTTCCCCCCACCCTCTGATCATGCCCTGTGTCTCCCTGCTGTTGCCATGTAACCCCCACTCATGCCCCGTGTCTCTCTCCTGTTACCCCCCACCCCCCGCTCATGCCCCGTGTCTCCCTGCTGTTGCCCCCCGCCCCCCGCTCATGCCCCATGTCTCTCTCCTGTTGCCCCCCACCCGGTCATTCCTTGTGTCTCTATTCTGTTAACCCCACCCCCCTCTCTTGCCCCGTGTCTCCCTCGTTTTTCCCCTGCCCCCCGCTCAAGCCCCGTGTCTCCCTGCTGTAGCCCCCCACCCCCGCTCATGCCCCGTGTCTGTCTCCTGTTAACCCCCACCCCCCGTTCATGCCCCGTGTCTCTCTCCTGTTACCCCCACCCCCCTCTCATGCCCTGTGTCTCTCTCCTGTTGCCCCCCACCCCTGGTCATGCCCCATGTCTCCCTGATGTTGCTCCCCACCCGCTCATGCCCCGTGTCTCTCTCCTGTTACCCTCCCACCCCCCTCTCATGCCCCGTGTCTCTCTCATGTTACCCCCCACAGCCCTCTCATGCCCCATGTCTCTCTCCTGTTACCCCACCCCCCTCTCATGCCCTGTGTCTCTCTCCCGTTGCCCCCCACCCCTGGTCATGCCCCGTGTCTCCCTGCTGTTGCTCCCCACCCCCCGGTCATGCCCCGTGTCTCCCTGCTGTTGCCCCTCACACCCTGCTCATGCCCCGTGTCTCCCTGCTGTTGCCCCACGCCCCCGCTCATGCTCTGTGTCTCTCTCCTGTTACCCCCCACCACCTCTCATGCCCCGTGTCTCCCTCGTGTTCCTCCCACCCCCTCTCATGCCTGTGTCTCTCTCCTGTTGCCCCCCACCCCCGATCATGCCCCGTTTCTCCCTGCTTTTGACCCCCACCCCCCGCTCTCGCCCCGTGTCTCTCTCCTGTTGCCCCCCACCCCCCAGTAATGCCCCATGTCTCCCTGCTGTTGCCCCCCACCCCCCGCTCATGCCCCGTGTCTCTCTCCAGTTACCGCCCGGTCATGCCACATGTCTCCCTGCTGTTGCCCCCCACCCCTTGCTCATGCCCCGTGTCTCTCCCCTGTTACCCCCCACCACCCGCTCATGCCCCATGTCTCCCTGCTGTTTCCCCCACCCCCCGGTCATGCCCTGTGTCTTCCTGCTGTTGCACCCCACCCCCCGCTCATGCCCCGTTTCGCTCTCCTGTTACCCCCAACACCCTCTCATGCCCCGTGTCTCTCTCCTTTTACCCCCCCACCCCCCGCTCATGCCCCATGTCTCTCTCCTGTTACCCCCCACCCCCCTCTCATGCCCCATGTCGCTCTCCAGTTACCCCCCACCCCCCTCTCATGCCCCGTGTCTCTCTCCTGTTAACCCCCACCCCCCTCTCATGCCCTGTGTCTCTCTCCTGTTGCCCCCCACCCCCCGGTCATGCCCTGTGTCTCCCTGCTGTTGCTCCCCACCCCCGGTCATGCCCCGTGTCTTCCTGCTGTTGCCCCTCACGCCCTGCTCATGCCCCGTGTCTCCCTGCTGTTGCCCCACGCCCCCGCTCATGCTCCGTGTCTCTCTCCTGTTACCCCCACCCACCTCTCAAGCCCCGTGTCTCCCTCGTGTTCGCCCCACCCCCTGCTCATGCCCCGTGTCTCCCTGCTGTTGCCCCTCACCCCCTCTCATGCCCAGTGTCACTCTCCTGTTAACCCCCACTCCCCTCTCATGCCCCGTGTCTCCCTTCTGTTGCACCCCACCCCCGGTCATGCACTGTGTCTCCCTGCTGTTGCCGCCCACCCTCCGCTCATGCCCTGTGTCTCTCTCCTGTTTCCCCCACTCCCCTCTCATGCCCCGTGTCTCCCTCGTGTTCCCCCCACCTCCGCTCATGCCCTGTGTCTCCCTGCTGTTGCCCCCACACCCCTCTCATGCCCCGTGTCTCCCTGCTGTTGCCCCCCACCCCCCGCTCATGTCCCGTGTCTCTCTCCTGTTACCCCCCACCCCCCGCTCATGCCCCATATCTCCCTCGTGTTCCCCCCACCCCCTGCTAATGCCCCATGTCTCCCTGCTGTTGCCCCCCACCCTCTGCTCATGCCCCGTGTCTCCCTGCTGTTGCCCCCCACCCCCCCTCATGCCTGTGTCTCTCTCCTGTTGCCCCCCCCACCCCCGATCATGCCCCGTTTCTCCCTGCTGTTGCCCCCCACCCCCCGCTCTCGCCCCGTGTCTCTCTCCTGTTGCCCCCCACCCCCCAGTAATGCCCCGTGTCTCCCTGCTGTTGCCCCCCACCCCCCCGCTCATGCCCCGTGTCTCTCTCCAGTTACCGCCCGGTCATGCCACATGTCTCCCTGCTGTTGCCCCCCACCCCTTGCTCATGCCCCGTGTCTCTCCCCTGTTACCCCCCACCACCCGCTCATGCCCCATGTCTCCCTGCTGTTTCCCCCACCCCCCGGTCATGCCCTGTGTCTTCCTGCTGTTGCACCCCACCCCCCGCTCATGCCCCGTTTCGCTCTCCTGTTACCCCCAACACCCTCTCATGCCCCGTGTCTCTCTCCTGTTACCCCCCCACCCCCCGCTCATGCCCCATGTCTCTCTCCTGTTACCCCCCACCCCCCTCTCATGCCCCATGTCTCTCTCCAGTTACCCCCCACCCCCCTCTCATGCCCCGTGTCTCTCTCCTGTTAACCCCCACCCCCCTCTCATGCCCTGTGTCTCTCTCCTGTTGCCCCCCACCCCCCGGTCATGCCCTGTGTCTCCCTGCTGTTGCTCCCCACCCCCGGTCATGCCCCGTGTCTCCCTGCTGTTGCCCCTCACGCCCTGCTCATGCCCCGTGTCTCCCTGCTGTTGCCCCACGCCCCCGCTCATGCTCCGTGTCTCTCTCCTGTTTCCCCCACTCCCCTCTCATGCCCCGTGTCTCCCTCGTGTTCCCCCCACCTCCGCTCATGCCCTGTGTCTCCCTGCTGTTGCCCCCACACCCCTCTCATGCCCCGTGTCTCCCTGCTGTTGCCCCCCACCCCCCGCTCATGCCCCGTTTCGCTCTCCTGTTACCCCCAACACCCTCTCATGCCCCGTGTCTCTCTCCTGTTACCCCCCCACCCCCCTCTCATGCCCCGTGTCTCTCTCCTGTTAACCCCCACCCCCCTCTCATGCCCTGTGTCTCTCTCCTGTTGCCCCCCACCCCCCGGTCATGCCCTGTGTCTCCCTGCTGTTGCTCCCCACCCCCGGTCATGCCCCGTGTCTCCCTGCTGTTGCCCCTCACGCCCTGCTCATGCCCCGTGTCTCCCTGCTGTTGCCCCACGCCCCCGCTCATGCTCCGTGTCTCTCTCCTGTTTCCCCCACTCCCCTCTCATGCCCCGTGTCTCCCTCGTGTTCCCCCCACCTCCGCTCATGCCCTGTGTCTCCCTGCTGTTGCCCCCACACCCCTCTCATGCCCCGTGTCTCCCTGCTGTTGCCCCCCACCCCCCGCTCATGTCCCATGTCTCTCTCCTGTTACCCCCACTCCCCTCTCATGCCCTATATCTCCCTCGTGTTCCCCCCACCCCATGCTAATGCCCCATGTCTCCCTGCTGTTGCCCCCCACCCTCTGCTCATGCCCCGTGTCTCCCTGCTGTTGCCCCCCACCCCCCGCTCATGCCCCTTGTTTCTCTCCTGTTACCCCCCACCCCCCTCTCATGCCCCGTGTCTCTCTCCTGTTGCCCCCCACCCCCCGGTCATGCCCCGTGTCTCCCTGCTGTTGCTACCCACCCCCAGGTCATGCCCCGTGTCTCCCTGCTGTTGCCCCTCACGCCCTGCTCATGCCCCGTGTCTCCCTGCTGTTGCCCCATGCCCCCGCTCATGCTCTGTGTCTCTCTCCTGTTACCCCCACCACCTCTCATGCCCCGTGTCTCCATCGTGTTCCTCCCACCCCCTGCTCATGCCTGTGTCTCCCTGCTGTTGCCCCCCACCCTCTCTCATGCCCCGTGTCACTCTCCTGTTAACCCCCACCCCCCTCTCATGCCCCGTGTCTCTCTCCTGTTGCCCCCCACCCCCGATCATGCCCCGTGTCTCCCTGCTGTTGCCCCCCACCCCCCGCTCTTGCCCCGTGTCTATCTCCTGTTGCCCCCCACCCCCCAGTAATGCCCTGTGTCTCCCTGTTGTTGCCCCCCAGACCTCCGCTCATGCCCCGTGTCTCTCTCCATTTACCGCCCGGTCATGCCACATGGCTCCCTGCTGTTGTCCCCCACCCTCCGCTCATGGCCCGTGTCTCTCCCCTGTTACCCCACACCACCCGCTCATGCCCCATGTCTCCCTGCTGTTTTCCCCACCCCCCGGTCATGCCCCGTGTCTTCCTGCTGTTGCCCCCCACCCCCTGCTCATGCCCCGTGTCTCCCTGCTGTTGCACCCCACCCCTCGCTCATGCCCCGTTTCTCTCTCCTGTTACCCCCCAACCCCCTCTCATGCCCCGTGTCTCTCTCCTGTTACCCCCCACCCCCCGCTCATGCCCCGTGTCTCTCTCCTGTTACCCCCACCCCCCTCTCATGCCCTGTGTCTCTCTCCTGTTGCCCCCCACCCCCGGTCATGCCCTGTGTCTCCCTGCTGTTGCCCCCCATGCCCTGCTCATGCCCCGTGTCTCCCTGCTGTTGCCCCAAGCCCCTTGGTCATGCTCTGTGTCTCTCTCCTGTTGCCCCCCACCCCCTCTCATGCCCCGTGTCACTCTCATGTTAACCCCCACCCCCCTCTCATGCCCAGTGTCTCTCTCCTGTTGCCCCCACCCCCGGTCATGCCCCGTGTCTCCCTGCTGTTGCCCCCCACACCCCGCTCATGCCCCGTGTCTCTCCCCTGTTACCGCCCGGTAATGCCCCATGTCTCCCTGCTGTTGCCCCCACCCCCGCTCATGCCCTGTGTCTCTCCCCTGTTACCCCCCACCCCCCGCCCATGCCCCGTGTCTCCCTGCTGTTTCCCCCCACCCCCTGGTCATGCCCCGTGTCTTCCTGCTGTTGCCCCCCACCCCCGCTCATGCCCCGTGGCTCCCTGCTGTTGCACCCCACCCCCCGCTCATGCCCCGTTTCTCTCTCCTGTTACCCCCCACCCCCCTCTCATGCCCCGTGTCTCCCTTGTGTTCGCCCCACCCCCTGCTCATGCCCCGTGTCTCCCTGCTGTTGCCCCTCACCCCCCTCTCATGCCCAGTGTCACTCTCCTGTTAACCCCCACTCCCCTCTCATGCCCTGTGTCTCCCTTCTGTTGCACCCCACCCCCGGTCATGCACTGTGTCTCCCTGTTGTTGCCGCCCACCCCCCGCTCATGCCCTGTGTCTCTCTCCTGTTTCCCCCACTCCCCTCTCATGCCCCGTGTCTCCCTCGTGTTCCCCCCACCTCCGCTCATGCCCTGTGTCTCCCTGCTGTTGCCCCCACACCCCTCTCATGCCCCGTGTCTCCCTGCTGTTGCCCCCCACCCCCCGCTCATGTCCCGTGTCTCTCTCCTGTTACCCCCCACCCCCCGCTCATGCCCCATATCTCCCTCGTGTTCCCCCCACCCCCTGCTAATGCCCCATGTCTCCCTGCTGTTGCCCCCCACCCTCTGCTCATGCCCCGTGTCTCCCTGCTGTTGCCCCCCACCCCCTCTCATGCCTGTGTCTCTCTCCTGTTGCCCCCCCACCCCCGATCATGCCCCGTTTCTCCCTGCTGTTGCCCCCCACCCCCCGCTCTCGCCCCGTGTCTCTCTCCTGTTGCCCCCCACCCCCCAGTATTGCCCCGTGTCTCCCTGCTGTTGCCCCCCACCCCCCCGCTCATGCCCCGTGTCTCTCTCCAGTTACCGCCCGGTCATGCCACATGTCTCCCTGCTGTTGCCCCCCACCCCTTGCTCATGCCCCGTGTCTCTCCCCTGTTACCCCCCACCACCCGCTCATGCCCCATGTCTCCCTGCTGTTTCCCCCACCCCCCGGTCATGCCCTGTGTCTTCCTGCTGTTGCACCCCACCCCCCGCTCATGCCCCGTTTCGCTCTCCTGTTACCCCCAACACCCTCTCATGCCCCGTGTCTCTCTCCTGTTACCCCCCCACCCCCCGCTCATGCCCCATGTCTCTCTCCTGTTACCCCCACCCCCCTCTCATGCCCCATGTCTCTCTCCAGTTACCCCCCACCCCCTCTCATGCCCCGTGTCTCTCTCCTGTTAACCCCCACCCCCCTCTCATGCCCTGTGTCTCTCTCCTGTTGCCCCCCACCCCCCGGTCATGCCCTGTGTCTCCCTGCTGTTGCTCCCCACCCTGGTCATGCCCCGTGTCTCCCTGCTGTTGCCCCTCACGCCCTGCTCATGCCCCGTGTCTCCCTGCTGTTGCCCCACGCCCCCGCTCATGCTCCGTGTCTCTCTCCTGTTACCCCCACCCATCTCTCAAGCCCCGTGTCTCCCTCGTGTTCGCCCCACCCCCTGCTCATGCCCCGTGTCTCCCTGCTGTTGCCCCTCACCCCCCTCTCATGCCCAGTGTCACTCTCCTGTTAACCCCCACTCCCCTCTCATGCCCCGTGTCTCCCTTCTGTTGCACCCCACCCCCGGTCATGCACTGTGTCTCCCTGCTGTTGCCGCCCACCCCCCGCTCATGCCCTGTGTCTCTCTCCTGTTTCCCCCACTCCCCTCTCATGCCCCGTGTCTCCCTCGTGTTCCCCCCACCTCCGCTCATGCCCTGTGTCTCCCTGCTGTTGCCCCCACACCCCTCTCATGCCCCGTGTCTCCCTGCTGTTGCCCCCCACCCCCCGCTCATGTCCCGTGTCTCTCTCCTGTTACCCCCCACCCCCCGCTCATGCCCCATATCTCCCTCGTGTTCCCCCCACCCCCTGCTAATGCCCCATGTCTCCCTGCTGTTGCCCCCCACCCTCTGCTCATGCCCCGTGTCTCCCTGCTGTTGCCCCCCACCCCCCGCTCATGCCCCTTGTTTCTCTCCTGTTACCCCCCACCCCCCTCTCATGCCCCGTGTCTCTCTCCTGTTGCCCCCCACCCCCCGGTCATGCCCCGTGTCTCCCTGCTGTTGCTACCCACCCCCAGGTCATGCCCCGTGTCTCCCTGCTGTTGCCCCTCACGCCCTGCTCATGCCCCGTGTCTCCCTGCTGTTGCCCCATGCCCCCTCTCATGCTCTGTGTCTCTCTCCTGTTACCCCCACCACCTCTCATGCCCCGTGTCTCCATCGTGTTCCTCCCACCCCCCGCTCATGCCTGTGTCTCCCTGCTGTTGCCCCCCACCCTCTCTCATGCCCCGTGTCACTCTCCTGTTAACCCCCACCCCCCTCTCATGCCCCGTGTCTCTCTCCTGTTGCCCCCCACCCCCGATCATGCCCCGTGTCTCCCTGCTGTTGCCCCCCACCCCCCGCTCTTGCCCCGTGTCGCTCTCCTGTTGCCCCCCACCCCCCAGTAATGCCCTGTGTCTCCCTGCTGTTGCCCCCAGACCCCCGCTCATGCCCCGTGTCTCTCTCCATTTACCGCCCGGTCATGCCACATGGCTCCCTGCTGTTGTCCCCCACCCTCCGCTCATGGCCCGTGTCTCTCCCCTGTTACCCCACACCACCCGCTCATGCCCCATGTCTCCCTGCTGTTTTCCCCACCCCCCGGTCATGCCCCGTGTCTTCCTGCTGTTGCCCCCCACCCCCCGCTCATGCCCCGTGTCTCTCTCCTGTTACCCCCACCCCCCTCTCATGCCCTGTGTCTCTCTCCTGTTGCCCCCCACCCCCGGTCAAGCCCTGTGTCTCCCTGCTGTTGCCCCCCATGCCCTGCTCATGCCCCGTGTCTCCCTGCTGTTGCCCCAAGCCCCTTGGTCATGCTTTGTGTCTCTCTCCTGTTGCCCCCCACCCCCTCTCATGCCCCGTGTCACTCTCATGTTAACCCCCACCCCCCTCTCATGCCCAGTGTCTCTCTCCTGTTGCCCCCACCCCCGGTCATGCCCCGTGTCTCCCTGCTGTTGCCCCCCACACCCCGCTCATGCCCCGTGTCTCTCCCCTGTTACCCCCCACCCCCCGCTCATGCCCCGTGTCTCTCTCTTGTTGCCCCCACCCCCCAGTCATGCCCCATGTCTCCCTGCTGTTGCCCCCCACCCCCCGCTCATGCCACGTTTCTCTCCCCTGTTACCGCCCGGTAATGCCCCATGTCTCCCTGCTGTTGCCCCCACCCCCGCTCATGCCCTGTGTCTCTCCCCTGTTACCCCCCACCCCCCGCCCATGCCCCGTGTCTCCCTGCTGTTTCCCCCCACCCCTTGGTCATGCCCCGTGTCTTCCTGCTGTTGCCCCCCACCCCCGCTCATGCCCCGTGGCTCCCTGCTGTTGCACCCCACCCCCCGCTCATGCCCCGTTTCTCTCTCCTGTTACCCCCCACCCCCCTCCCATGCCCCGTGTCTCCCTTGTGTTCCCCCCACCCCCCGCTCATGCCCCCTGTCTCTCTCCTGTTCCCCCCACACTCCGGTCATGCCCCGTGTCTCCCTGCTGTTGCCATGTAACCCCCACTCTTGCCCCATGTCTCTCTCCTGTTGCCCCCCACCCGGTCATTCCTCGTGTCTCCCTGTTGCCCCCCACACCCCAGTCATGCCCCGTGTCTCCCTCCTGTTGCCCCCCACCCCCGCTCATGCCCCGTGTCTCTCTTCTGTTACCCCCACCCCCATCTCATGCCCCGTGTCTCCCTCGTTTTTCCCCTGCCCCCGCTCATGCCCCGTGTCTCCCTGCTGTTGCCCCCCTCCCCCGCTCATGCCCCGTGTCTGTTTCCTGTTAACCCCCACCCCCTGTTCATGCCCCGTGTCTCTCTCCTGTTACCCCCACACCCCTCTCATGCCCTGTGTCTCTCTCCTGTTGCCCACCACCTCCGGTCATGCCCCGTGTCTCCCTGATGTTGCCCCCCACCCCGCTCATGCCCCGTGTCTCTCTCCTGTTACCCCCCACCCCCCTCTCATTTCACGTGTCTCCCTCGTGTTCCCCCCACCCCCCGCTCATGCCCTGTGTCTCTCTCCTGTTGCCCCCACCCCCCGTTCATGCCCCGTGTCTCTCTCCTGTTACCCCCCACCCCCTCTCATGCCCCGTGTCTCCCTGCTGTTGCCCCTCACCCTCCACTCATGCCCTGTGTATCCCTGTTTTTGCCCGCCACCTCCCCGCTCATGCCCCGTGTCTCTCTCCTGTTACCCCCCCACCCCCCTCTCATGCCACGTGTCTCTCTCATGTTACCCCCCACAGCCCTCTCATGCCCCATGTCTCTCTCCTGTTACCCCCACCCCCCTCTCATGCCCAGTGTCTCCCTCCTGTTGCCCCCACCCCCCGGTCATGCCCCGTGTCTCCCTGCTGTTGACCCCCACACCCCGCTCATGCCCCGTGTCTCTCCCCTGTTACCCCCCACCCCCGCTCATGCCCTGTCTCCCTGCTGTTGCCCCCCACCCCCCGCTCATGCCCCGTGTCTCTCTCTTGTTGCCCCCACCCCCCAGTCATGCCCCATGTCTCCCTGCTGTTGCCCCCCCGCTCATGCCCTGTGTCTCTCTCCTGTTACCGCCCGGTCATGCCCCGTGTCTCCCTGCTGTTGCCCCCACCCCCGCTCATGCCCCGTGTCTCTCCCCTGTTACCCCCCACACCCCGCCCATGCCCTGTGTCTCCCTGCTGTTTCCCCCACCCCCTGGTCATGCCCCATGTCTTCCTGCTGTTGCCCCCCACCCCCGCTCATGCCCCGTGGCTCCCTGCTGTTGCACCCCACCCCCCGCTCATGCCCCGTTTCTCTCTCCTGTTACCCCCCACCCCCTCTCATGCCCCGTGTCTCCCTTGTGTTCCCCCCACCCCCCGCTCATGCCCCGTGTCTCTCTCCTGTTCCCCCCACCCTCCGGTCATGCCCTGTGTCTCCCTGCTGTTGCCATGTAACCCCCACTCATGCCCCGTGTCTCTCTCCTGTTACCCCCCACCCCCCGCTCATGCCCCGTGTCTCCCTGCTGTTGCCCCCCGCCCCCCACTCATGCCCCATGTCTCTCTCCTGTTGCCCCCCACCCGGTCATTCCTCGTGTCTCCCTGTTGCCCCCCACACCCCGGTCATGCCCCGTGTCTCCCTCCTGTTGCCCCCCACCCCCGCTCATGCCCCGTGTCTCTCTTCTGTTACCCCCACCCCCATCTCATGCCCCGTGTCTCCCTCGTTTTTCCCCTGACCCTGCTCATGCCCCGTGTCTCCCTGCTGGTGCCCCCCACCCCCGCTCATGCCCCGTGTCTGTTTCCTGTTAACCCCCACCCCCCGTTCATGCCCCGTGTCTCTATCCTGTTACCCCCACACCCCTCTCATACCCTGTGTCTCTCTCCTGTTGCCCCCCACCCTGCTCATGCCCTGTGTCTCTCTCCTGTTACCCCCACCCCTCTCTCATTTCACGTGTCTCCCTCGTGTTCCCCCCACCCCCCGCTCTACCCCCGTGTCTCTCTCCTGTTAGCCCCCACCCCCCGCTCATGCCCTGTGTCTCTCTCCTGTTGCCCCCACCCCCCGCTCATGCCCCGTGTCTCTCTCCTGTTACCCCCCACCCCCCTCTCATGCCCCGTGTCTCCCTGCTGTTGCCCCCCACCCTCCGCTCATGCCCTGTGTATCCCTGTTTTTGCCCCCCACCTCCCCGCTCATGCCCCGTGTCTCTCTCCTGTTACCCCCCCACCCCCCTCTCATGCCCCGTGTCTCTCTCATGTTACCCCCACAGCCCTCTCATGCCCCATGTCTCTCTCCTGTTACCCCCACCCCCCGGTCATGCCCCATGTCTCCCTGCTGTTGCTCCCCACCCCCCGGTCATGCCCCGTGTCTCCCTGCTGTTGCCCCTCACGCGCTGCTCATGCCCCGTGTCTCTCTCCTGTTACCCCCACCCCCCGCTCATGCCCCGTGTCTCCCTGCTGTTGCCCCCCACCCGATCATTCCTCGTGTCTCCCTGTTGCCCCCCACACCCCGGTCATGCCCCGTGTCTCCCTCCTGTTGCCCCCCACCCCCGCTCATGCCCGTGTCTCTCTTCTGTTACCCCCACCCCATCTCATGCCCCGTGTCTCCCTTGTTTTTCCCCTGTCCCCGCTCATGCCCCGTGTCTCCCTGCTGTTGCCCCCCACCCCCGCTCATGCCCCGTGTCTGTTTCCTGTTAACCCCCACCCCCCGTTCATGCCCCGTGTCACTCTCCTGTTACACCCACACCCCTCTCATGCCCTGTGTCTCTCTCCTGTTGCACCCCACCTCCGGTCATGTCCCGTGTCTCCCTGATGTTGCCCCCCACCCCGCTCATGCCCCGTGTCTCTCTCCTGTTAGCCCCCACCCCCCGCTCATGCCCTGTGTCTCTCTCCTGTTGCCCCCACCCCCCGCTCATGCCCCGTGTCTCTCTCCTGTTACCCCCCACCCACCTCTCATGCCCCGTGTCTCCCTGCTGTTGCCCCCCACCCTCCGCTCATGCCCTGTGTATCCCTGTTTTTGCCCCCCACCTCCCCGCTCATGCCCCATGTCTCTCTCCTGTTACCCCCCCACCCCCCTCTCATGCCCCGTGTTTCTCTCATGTTACCCCCCACAGCCCTCTCATGCCCCATGTCTCTCTCCTGTTACCCCCACCCCCCTCTCATGCCCTGTGTCTCTCTCCTGTTGCCCCCCACCCCCCGGTCATGCCCCATGTCTCCCTGCTGTTGCTCCCCACCCCCCGGTCATGCCCCGTGTCTCCCTGCTGTTGCCCCTCACGCCCTGCTCATGCCCCGTGTCTCCCTGCTGTTGCCCCACGCCCCCCGCTCATGCTCTGTGTCTCTCTCCTGTTACCCCACCACCTCTCATGCCCTGTGTCTCCCTCGTGTTCCTCCCACCCCCCGCTCATGCCTCGTGTCTCCCTGCTGTTGCCCCCCACCCCCCTCTCATGCCCCGTGTCACTCTCCTGTTAACCCCCACCCCCCTCTCATGCCCTGTGTCTCTCTCCTGTTGCCCCCCACCCCCGATCATGCCCCGTGTCTCCCTGCTGTTGCCCCCCACCCCCCGCTCTTGCCCCGTGTCTCTCTCCTGTTGCCCCCCACCCCCCAGTAATGCCCGTGTCTCCCTGCTGTTGCCCCCCACCCCCCTGCTCATGCCCCGTGTCTCTCTCCAGTTACCGCCCGGTCATGCCACATATCTCCCTGCTGTTGCCCCCCACCCCCTGCTCATGCCCCGTGTCTCTCCCCTGTTACCCCCCACCACCCGCTCATGCCCCATGTCTCCCTGCTGTTTCCCCCACCCCCCGGTCATGCCCCGTGTCTTCCTGCTGTTGCCCCCCACCCCCTGCTCATGCCCCGTGTCTCCCTGCTGTTGCACCCCACCCCCCGCTCATGCCCCGTTTCTCTCTCCTGTTACCCCCCAACCCCCTCTCATGCCCCGTGTCTCTCTCCTGTTACCCCCCACCCCCCGCTCATGCCACGTGTCTCTCTCCTGTTACCCCCACCCCCCTCTCATGCCCCATGTCTCTCTCCTGTTACCCCCCACCCCCCTCTCATGCCCCGTGTCTCTCTCCTGTTAACCCCCACACCCCTCTCATGCCCTGTGTCTCTCTCCTGTTGCCCCCACCCCCCGGTCATGCCCTGTGTCTCCCTGCTGTTGCTCCCCACCCCGGTCATGCCCCGTGTCTCCCTGCTGTTGCCCCCCATGCCCCGTGTCTCCCTGCTGTTGCCCCACGCCCCCGCTCATGCTCCGTGCCTCTCTCCTGTTACCCCCACCCACCTCTCAAGCCCTGTGTCTCCCTCGTGTTCGCCCCACCCCCGGTCATGCACTGTGTCTCCCTGCTGTTGCCGCTCACCCCCGCTCATGCCCTGTGTCTCTCTCCTGTTTCCCCCCACTCCCCTCTCATGCCCCGTGTCTCCCTCGTGTTCCCCCCACCCCCGCTCATGCCCTGTGTCTCCCTGCTGTTGCCCCCACACCCCTCTCATGCCCCGTGTCTCCCTGCTGTTGCCCCCCGCTCATGCCCCATATCTCCCTCGTGTTCCCCCCACCCTCTGCTAATGCCCCGTGTCTCCCTGCTGTTGCCCCCCACCCTCTGCTCATGCCCCGTGTCTCCCTGCTGTTGCCCCCCACCCCCCGCTCATGCCCCTTGTTTCTCTCCTGTTACCCCCCACCCCCCTCTCATGCCCCGTGTCTCTCTCCTGTTACCCCCCACCCCCCTCTCATGCCCTGTGTCTCGCTCCTGTTGCCCCCCACCCCCGGTCATGCCCCGTGTCTCCCTGCTGTTGTCCCTCGCACCCTGCTCATGCCCCGTGTCTCTCTCCTGTTACCCCCACCCCCCTCTCATCCCCCCTCTCATGCCCTATGTCACTCTCCTGTTGCCCCACACCCCCCGGTCATGCCCCGTGTCTCCCTGCTGTTGCCTCCCAACCCCCGCTCATGCCCCGTGTCTCTCTCCTGTTACCCCCACCCCCTGGTCATGCCCCGTGTCTCCCTGCTGTTGCCCCCCACCCCCCGCTCATGCCCTGTGTCTCTCTCCTGTTACCCCCACCCCCTCTCATGCCCCGTGTCTCTCTCCTGTTGCCACCCACCCCCGGTCATGCCCCGTGTCTCCCTGCTTTTGCACCCCACCCCCTGCTCATGCCCCATGTCTCTCTCCTGTTGCCCCCACCCCCCGGTCATGGCCGTGTCTCCCTGCTGTTCCCCCCCTTCCCCCGCTCATGCCCCGTGTCTCTCTCCTGTTTCCCCCACCCCCTGGTCATGCCCCGTGTCCCCCTGCTGTTGCCCCTCACCCCCCACTCATGCCCCGTGTCTCTCTCCTGTTACCCCCCATGCCCCGCTCATGCCCCGTGTCTCTCTCCTGTTGCCCCCATGCCCCGCTCATGCCCTGTGTCTCTCTCCTGTTGCCCCCACCCCCCACTCATGCCCTGTGTCTCTCTCCTGTTACCCCCAACCCCCTCTGATGCCCCGTGTCTCCCGGCTGTTGCCCCCCACCCTCTGCTCATGCCCTGTGTCTCCCTTCTGTTGCCCCCCACCCCTGCTCATGCCCTGTGTCTCTCTCCTGTTACCACCCCACCCCCCTCTCATGCCCCGTGTCTCTCTCCTGTTACCCCCCACGCCCCTCTCATGCCCCGTGTCTCTCTCCTGTTACCCCCACCCCCCTCTCATGCCCTGTGTCTCTCTCCTGTTGCCCCCCACCCTCCCGTCATGCCCCATTTCTCCCTGCTGTTGCTCCTCACCCCCAAGTCATGCCCTGTGTCTCCCTGTTGTTGCCCCCCATGCCCTGCTCATGCCCCGTGTCTCCCTGCTGTTGCCCCACGCCCCTCTTATGCCCTGTGTCTATCTCCTGTTGCCCCCCACCCCCGGTCATACCCGTGTCTCCCTGATGTTGCCCCCACTCCGCTCATGCCCCGTGTCTCTCTCCTGTTACCCCCCACGCCCCTCTCATGTCACGTGTCTCCCTCGTGTTCCCCCCACCCCCCGCTCTTCCCCCGTGTCTCTCTCCTGTTACCCCCCACCCCCCGCTCATGCCTCGTGTCTCTCTCCTGTTGCCCCCCACCCCCCTCTCATGCCCCGTGTCACTCTCCTGTTAACCCCCACCCCCCTCTCATGCCCCATGTCTCTCTCCTGTTGCCCCCACCCCCGGTCATGCCCCGTGTCTCCCTGCTGTTGCCCCCACCCCCCGCTCATGCCCGTGTCTCTCCCCTGTTACCCCCCTCCCCCCGCTCATGCCTTATGTCTCCCTGATGTTGCCCCCTACCCCCCGCTCATGCCCTGTGTCTCTCTCCTGTTGCCCCCCACCCCCCAGTCATGCCACATGTCTCCCTGCTGTTGCCCCCCATCCCCCGCTCATGCCCCGTGTCTCTCTCCTGTTACCACCCGGTCATGCCCCGTGTCTCCCTGCTGTTGCCCCCGACCCCCACTCATGCCCCGTGTCTCTCCCCTGTTACCCACCAACCCCCGCCCATGCCCCGTGTCTCCCTGCTGTTTCCCCCCACCCCCGGTCATGCCCTGTGTCTTCCTGCTGTTGCCCCCCACCCCCTGCTCATGCCCCGTGTCTCCCTGCTGTTGCACCCCACCCCCGACTCATGCCCCGTTTCTCGCTCCTGTTACCCCCCACCCCCCTCTCATGCCCCGTGTCTCCCTTGTGTTCCCCACACCCCCCGCTCATGCCCCGTGTCTCCCTGCTGTTGCCCTCCAACCCCCTCTCATTCCCCGTGTCTCCCTCCTGTTACCCCCCACCCCTCTCTCATGCCCCGTGTCTCTCTACTGTTCCCCCCACCCTCCGGTCATGCCCCGTGTCTCCCTGCTGTTGCCATGTAAATCCCACTCATGCCCCGTGTCTCTCTCCTGTTGCCCCCCACCCCCGGTCATGCCCCGTGTCTCCCTGCTGTTGCCCCCCACACCCCACTCATGCCCCATGTCTCTCTCCTGTTACCCCCCACCCCCCGTTCATGCCCCATGTCTCCCTGCTGTTGCCCCCCACCCCCTGCTCATGCCCCGTGTCTCTCTCCTGTTCCCCCCACCCCCCACTCATGCCCTGTGTCTCTCTCCTGTTACCCCCGACTCCCCGCTCATGCCCCGTGTCTCCCTGCTGTTTCCCCCCATCCCCCGCTCATGCCCCGTGTCTCTCTCCTGTTACCCCCCACCCCCCGGACATGCCCCATGTCTCCCTGCTGTTGCCCCCCACCCCCCGCTTATGCTCCGTGTCTCTCTCCTGTTACCCCCCACCCCCCTCTCATGCCTCGTGTCTCTCTCCTGTTGCCACCCACCCCCCGGTCATGCCCCGTGTCTCTCTGCTGTTGCCCCCCACGCCCCGGTCATGCCCCGTGTCTCCCTGCTGTTGTCCCCCGCATCCTGCTCAGGCCCAGAGTCTCTCTCCTGTTACCCCCACCCCCCGCTCATGCCCCGTGTCTCTCTCCTGTTCCCCCCAACCCCCGCTCAAGCCTCATGTCTCCCCTGTTCAGCCCTGCTCATGCTCCATGTCTCCCTGCTGTTGCCCCCCACCTCCCGCTCATGCCCAGTGTCTCTCTCCTGTTATCCCCCCACCCCCCTCTCATGCCCTGTGTCTCTCTCCTGTTACCCCACACCCCCCTCTCATGCCCCGTGTCTCTCTCCTGTTGCCCCCCACTCCCCGGTCATGCCCCGTGTCGCCCTGCTGTTGCCCCCCACCCCGCTCATGCCCCGTGTCTCTCCCCTGTTACCCAACACCCCCGCTCATGCCCCTTGTCTTCCGGCTGTTGCCCCCCACCTCCCGCTCATGCCCCGTGTCTCTCTCCTTTTGCCCCTCACCCCCGGTCATGCCCCGTGTCTCCCTATTGTTACCCCCCACCCTCCGCTCATGCCCTGTGTCTCCCTGCTCTTGCCCCCCACCACCCGCTCATGCCCCGTGTCTCTCTCCTGTTACCCCCCAACCCCCTCTCATGCCCCGTGTCTCTCTCCTGTTACCCCCCACCCCCTCTCATGCCCTGTGTCTCTCTCCTGTTGCCCCCCACCCCCTCTCATGCCCCTTGTCTCCCTGCTGTTGCCCCCCACCCCCCGCTCATGCCCTGTGTCTCTCTTGTGTTACCCCCACCCCCCTCTCATGCCCCGTGTCTCTCTCCTGTTGCCCCACACCACCCGCTCATGCCCCGTGTCTCCCTGCTGTTTCCCCACAACCCCTGCTCATGTCCCGTGTCTCTCTCCTGTTACCCCACACCCCCGGTCATGCCCCGTGTCTCCCTGCTGTTGCCCCCCACCCCCGCCCCGTGTCTCTCTCCTGTTACCCCCACCCCCTCTCATGCCCCGTGTCTCTCTCCTGTTGCCCCCCACCCCATGGTCATGCCCTGTGTCTCCCTGCTGTTGCCCCCCACCCCCCCGCTCATGCCCCGTGTCTCTCTCCTGTTCCCCCACCCCCCGGTCATGCCCCTTGTCTCCCTGCTGTTGCCCCTCACCCCCCGCTCATGCCCCGTGTCTCCCTGCTGTTGCCCCCACACCCTGCTCATGCCCCGTGTCTCTCTCCTGTTACCCCCCACCCCCCACTCATGCCCCGTGTCTCTCTCCTGTTGCCCCCACCCCCCGCTCATGCCCCATGTCTCTCTCCTGTTACCCCCCCACCTCCTTCTCATGCCCCGTGTCTCCCTGCTGTTGCCCCCACCCTCCGCTCATGCCCTGTGTCTCCCTGCTGTTGCCCCCCACCCCCTGCTCATGCCCCGTGTCTCTCTCCTGTTATCCCCCCAACCCCCTCTCATGCCCCGTGTGTCCTTCTTGTTACCCCCCACCCCCCTCTTATGCCCCGTGTCTCACTCATGTTGCCCCCCACACCCGCTCATGCCCCGTGTCTCCCTCTTGTTACCCCCCACCCCCGGTCATTCCCCGTGTCTCCCTGCTGTTGCCCCCCGCTCATGCTCCGTGTCTCTCTCCTGTTGCCTCCACCCCCTGGTCATGCCCCGTGTCTCCCTGCTGTTGCCCCCCACCCCCTGCTCATGCCCCGTGTCTCTCTCCTGTTCCACCACCCCCGCTTATGCCTCGTGTCTCTCCTGTTATCCCCACCCCCCGCTCATGCCCCGTGTCTTTCTCCTGTTGCCCCCTCGCTCATGCCCCGTGTGTCCCTACTTTTGCCCCTCACCCCCCGCTCATGCCCCATGTCTCTATCCTGTTACCCCCCACCCCCCTCTCATGCCCCGTGTCTACCTCGTGTTCCCCCCACCCCCGCTCATGCCCCGTGTCTCGCTCCTGTCGCCCCCAGCCCCCGGTCATGCCCCGTGTCTCCCTTCTGTTACCCCCACCCCCGGTCATGCCCCGTGTTTCTCTGCTGTTGCCCCCCACCCCTGCTCAAGCCCTGTGTCTGTCTCCTGTTAGCCCCCACCCCCCCTCTCATGCCCGTGTCTCCCTCGTGTTCCCCCCACCCCCGCTCATGCCCTGTGTCTCTGTGCTGTTGCCCCCCACCCCCCGCTCATGCCCCGTGTCTCTCTCATGTTGTCCCCCACCCCCCCGCTCATGCCCCGTGTCTCTCTCCTGTTCCCCCACCCCCCGGTCATGCCCCTTGTCTCCCTGCTGTTGCCCCTCACCCCCCGCTCATGCCCCGTGTCTCCCTGCTGTTGCCCCCACACCCTGCTCATGCCCCGTGTCTCTCTCCTGTTACCCCCCACCCCCCACTCATGCCCCGTGTCTCTCTCCTGTTGCCCCCACCCCCCGCTCATGCCCCATGTCTCTCTCCTGTTACCCCCCCACCTCCTTCTCATGCCCCGTGTCTCCCTGCTGTTGCCCCCACCCTCCGCTCATGCCCTGTGTCTCCCTGCTGTTGCCCCCCACCCCCTGCTCATGCCCCGTGTCTCTCTCCTGTTATCCCCCAACCCCCTCTCATGCCCCGTGTGTCCTTCTTGTTACCCCCCACCCCCCTCTTATGCCCCGTGTCTCACTCATGTTGACCCCCACACCCGCTCATGCCCTGTGTCTCCCTCTTGTTACCCCCCACCCCCGGTCATTCCCCGTGTCTCCCTGCTGTTGCCCCCCGCTCATGCTCCGTGTCTCTCTCCTGTTGCCTCCACCCCCTGGTCATGCCCCGTGTCTCCCTGCTGTTGCCCCCCACCCCCTGCTCATGCCCCGTGTCTCTCTCCTGTTCCACCACCCCCGCTTATGCCTCGTGTCTCTCCTGTTATCCCCACCCCCCGCTCATGCCCCGTGTCTTTCTCCTGTTGCCCCCTCGCTCATGCCCCGTGTGTCCCTACTTTTGCCCCTCACCCCCCGCTCATGCCCCGTGTCTCTATCCTGTTACCCCCCACCCCCTCTCATGCCCCGTGTCTACCTCGTGTTCCCCCCACCCCCGCTCATGCCCCGTGTCTCGCTCCTGTCGCCCCCAGCCCCCGGTCATGCCCCGTGTCTCCCTTCTGTTACCCCCACCCCCGGTCATGCCCCGTGTTTCTCTGCTGTTGCCCCCCACCCCTGCTCAAGCCCTGTGTCTATCTCCTGTTAGCCCCCACCCCCCCTCTCATGCCCCGTGTCTCCCTCGTGTTCCCCCCACCCCCGCTCATGCCCTGTGTCTCTGTGCTGTTGCCCCCCACCCCCCGCTCATGCCCCGTGTCTCTCTCATGTTGTCCCCCACCCCCCGCTCATGCCCCGTGTCTCTCTCCTGTTACCCCCCACCCCCCTCTCATGCCCCGTGTCTCTCTCCTGTTGCCCACCACCCCCGGTCATGCCCCGTGTCTCTCTCCTGTTGCCCCCCACCCAGTCATGCCTCGTGTCTCCCTGTTGCCCCCCACAACCCGGTCATGCCCCGTGTCTCCCTCCTGTTGCCCTCCACCCCCGCTCATCCCCCGTGTCTCTCTTCTGTTACCCCCCACCACCCTCTCATGCCCCGTGTCTCCCTCGTTTCCCCCCCGCTCATGCCCCGTGTCTCCCTGCTGTTGCCCCCCACCCCCGCTCATGCCCCGTGTCTGTCTCCTATTACCCCCCACCCCCGCTCATGCCCCTTGTCTCCCTGCTGTTGCCCCCCACCTCCCGCTCATGCCCCGTGTCACTCTCCTTTTGCCCCTCACCCCCGGTCATGCCCCGTGTCTCCCTAATGTTACCCCCCACCCTCCGCTCATGCCCTGTGTCTCCCTGCTGT
Source organism: Ambystoma mexicanum (assembly GCF_040938575.1). Lineage (NCBI taxonomy): Eukaryota > Metazoa > Chordata > Amphibia > Caudata > Ambystomatidae > Ambystoma > Ambystoma mexicanum. The sequence continues at coordinate 90,227,848 of NC_090938.1, forward strand.
TGCCCCCACCACCCGCTCATGCCCCGTGTCTCTCTCCTGTTACCCCCCACCCCCCTCTCATGCCCCGTGTCTCTCTCCTGTTACCCCCCACCCCCTCTCATGCCCTGTGTCTCTCTCTTGTTGCCCCCCACCCCCTCTCATGCCCCTTGTCTCCCTGCTGTTGCCCCCCACTCCCCGCTCATGCCCTGTGTCTCTCTTGTGTTACCCCCACCCCCCTCTCATGCCCCGTGTCTCTCTCCTGTTGCCCCACACCACCCGCTCATGCCCCGTGTCTCCCTGCTGTTGCCCCACAACCCCTGCTCATGCCCCGTGTCTCTCTCATGTTGCCCCCCTCCCAGTCATGCCTCGTGTCTCCCTGTTGCCCCCCACAACCCGGTCATGCCCGTGTCTCCCTCCTGTTGCCCCCCACCCCCGCTCATGCCCCGTGTCTCTCTTCTGTTACCCCCCACCCACCTCTCATGCCCCGTGTCTCCCTCGTTTCCCCGCCGCTCATGCCCCGTGTCTCCCTGCTGTTGCCCCCCACCCCCGCTCATGCCCTGTGTCTGTCTCCTGTTACCCCCCACCCCCCGTTCATGCCCCGTGTCTCTCTCCTGTTACCCCCTACCCCCTCTCATGCTCCGTTTCTCTCTCCTGTTGCCCCCCACCTCCGGTCATGCCCCATGTCTCCCTGCTGTTGCCCCCCACCCCGCTCATGCCCCGTGTCTCTCTCCTGTTACCCCCCACCCCCCTCTCATGTCACGTGTCTCCCTCGTGTTCCCCCCACCCCCGCTCATGCCCTGTGTCTCCCTGCTGTTGCCCCCCACCTACCTCATGCCCCGTGTCTCTCTCATGTTGTCCCCACACTCCGCTCATGCCCCGTGTCTCTCTCCTGTTACCCCCCACCTCCTCTCATGCCCCGTGTCTCTTTCCTGTTGCCCCCCACCCCCTGTCATGCCCTGTGTCTCTCTCCTGTTGCCCCCCACCCCCTGCTCATGCCCCGTGTCTCTCTCCTGTTACCCCCCACCCCCCTCTCATGCCCCGTGTCTCTCTCCTGTTGCCCCCCACCCCCGGTCATGCCCCGTGTCTCTCTCCTGTTGCTCCCACCCGGTCATGCCTCGTGTCTCCCTGTTGCCCCCCAGAACCCGGTCATGCCCCGTGTCTCCCTCCTGTTGCCCCCCACCCCGCTCATGCCCCATGTCTCTCTTCTGTTACCCCCCACCCCCTCTCATGCCCCGTGTCTCCCTCGTTTCCCCCGCTCATGCCTCGTGTCTCCCTGCTGTTGCCCCCCACCCCCGCTCATGCCCCGTGTCTGTCTCCTGTTACCCCCCACCCCCCGTTCATGCCCCATGTCTCTCTCCTGTTACCCCCCACCCCCTCTCATGCTCTGTTTCTCTCTCCTGTTGCCCCCCACCTCCGGTCATGCCCCATGTCTCCCTGCTGTTGCCCCCCACCCCGCTCATGCCCTGTGTCTCTCTCCTGTTACCCCCCACCCCCTCTCATGTCACGTGTCTCCCTCGTGTTCCCCCCACCCCCCGCTCATGCCCCGTGTCTCCCTGCTGTTGCCCCCCACCCCCCCTCATGCCCCGTGTCTCTCTCATGTTGTCCCCACACTCCGCTCATGCCCCGTGTCTCTCTCCTGTTACCCCCCGCTCATGCCCCGTGTCTCTCTCCTGTTACCCCCACCTCCTCTCATGTCCCGTGTCTCTCTCCTGTTACCCCCACCTCCTCTCATGCCCCGTGTCTCCCTGCTGTTGCCCCCACCCCCGCTCATGCCCCGTGTCTCTCTCCTGTTACCCCCCGCTCATGCCCCGTGTCTCTCTCCTGTTACCCCCCACCTCCTCTCATGCCCCGTGTCTCTCTCCTGTTGCCCCCCACCCCCGGTCATGCCCTGTGTCTCCCTCCTGTTGCCCCCCACCCCCACTCATGCCCCGTGTCTCTCTTCTGTTACCCCCTACCCCCTTCTCATGCCCCGTGTCTCTCTCCTGTTGCCCCCCACCCCCGGTCATGCCCCGTGTCTCTCTCCTGTTGCCCCCACCCGGTCATGCCTCGTGTCTCCCTGTTGCCCCCCAGAACCCGGTCATGCCCCGTGTCTCCCTCCTGTTGCCCCCCACTCCGCTCATGCCCCATGTCTCTCTTCTGTTACCCCCCACCCCCCTCTCATGCCCCGTGTCTCCCTCGTTTCCCCCCCCGCTCATGCCCCGTGTCTCCCTGCTGTTGCCCCCCACCCCCGCTCATGCCCCGTGTCTGTCTCCTGTTACCCCCACCCCCTGTTCATGCCCCGTGTCTCTCTCCTGTTACCCCCCACCCCCTCTCATGCTCTGTTTCTCTCTCCTGTTGCCCCCCACCTCCGGTCATGCCCCATGTCTCCCTGCTGTTGCCCCCCACCCCGCTCATGCCCTGTGTCTCTCTCCTGTTACCCCTCACCCCCCTCTCATGTCACGTGTCTCCCTCGTGTTCCCCCCACCCCCCGCTCATGCCCCGTGTCTCCCTGCTGTTGCCCCCCACCCCCCCTCATGCCCCGTGTCTCTCTCATGTTGTCCCCACACTCCGCTCATGCCCCGTGTCTCTCTCCTGTTACCCCCACCTCCTCTCATGCCCCGTGCCTCTCTCCTGTTGCCCCCCACCCCCGGTCATGCCCTGTGTCTCTCTCCTGTTGCCCCCCACCCCCCGGTCATGCCCCGTGTCTCCCTTCTGTTGCCCCCCACCCCCGCTCATGCCCATTGTCTCTCTTCTGTTACCCCCACCCCCTTCTCATGCCCTGTGTCTCCCTTGTGTTCCCCCCACCCCCGCTCATGCCCCGTGTCTCCCTGCTGTTGCCCCCACCCCCGCTCATGCCTGTGTCTCCCTGCTGTTGCTCCCCACCCCCTGCTCATGCCCCGTGTCTCTCTCCTGTTACCCCCCGCTCATGCCCCGTGTCTCTCTCCTGTTACCCATCACCTCCTCTCATGTCCCGTGTCTCTCTCCTGTTACCCCCCACCTCCTCTCATGCCCCGTGTCTCCCTGCTGTTGCCCCCACCCCCGCTCATGCCCCGTGTCTCTCTCCTGTTACCCCCGCTCATGCCCTGTGTCTCTCTCCTGTTACCCCCCACCTCCTCTTATGCCCCGTGTCTCTCTCCTGTTGCCCCCCACCCCGGTCATGCCCCGTGTCTCTCTCCTGTTGCCCCCCACCCCCGGTCATGCCCCGTGTCTCCCTCCTGTTGCCCCCCACCCCCGCTCATGCCCCGTGTCTCTCTTCTGTTACCCCCTACCCCCTTCTCATGCCCCATGTCTCCCTCGTGTTCCCCCCACCCCCCGCTCATGCCCCTTGTCTCCCTGCTGTTGCCCCCATCCCCGCTCATGCCCGTGTCACCCTGCTGTTGCCCCCCCACCCCCTGCTCATGCCCCGTGTCTCTCTCCTGTTACCCCCCGCTCATGCCCCGTGTCTCCCTGCTGTTGCCCCCAGCCCCCGCTCATGCCCCATGTCTCCCTGCTGTTGCCCCCCACCCCCCGCTCATGCCCCGTGTGTCCCTCCTGTTACCCCACCCCCCGCTCATGCCCCGTGTCTCTCTCCTGTTACCCACAAGCCCCCTCTCATGCCCCGTGTCTCCTTCCTGGTCCCCCCTACCCATGCCCTGTTGTGTTCTCTTTATACACCCCGCCTTCCCTTTCCATGGTCTCCATCTTGGTAAAAGATTTTCCTTCCTACACCGGGATGCCGCAGGCGTTCGGTTTGGGAAGAACATTTTTTTTTTTACCACCCCAGGTTCCTACTTTGAGAACCTAGGATGCTAGTGGTCTTCATCCATTGAAAAGGATGTTATGGTTACGTTGCACTAATAAAAAACTATGAAATTCAATAAAAAAATGTGTTAAAGGGACGTTATGGTTAAGTTGCACTATTAAAACACTATGAAATTCAATGAAAAAACGTTGTTAAAGGGACGTTATTGTTAAGTTGCACTAATAAAAACCTATGAAAAGCAATGAAAAAACTTTGTTAAAGGGACGTTATGGTAAAGTTGCACTAATAGAAACCAATGAAATTCTGTGAAAAAACGTTGGTAAAGGAAAGTTATGGTTAAGTTGCGCTGCTAAAAACCTATGAAATTCAGTGAAAAACTTTGTTAAAGGGACGTTATGGTTAAGTTGCGCTACTAAAAACCAGTTGCGCTACTAAAAACCTATGAAATTCAGTGAAAAAACTTTGTTAAAGGGACATTATGGTTCCAAATAAAATCGAAAAACCCTTAAAATTCGCCAGTTATGGTAAGCTAAGCAACCATAACTCGCGCCACCACCGTGCACTGCTAAGCCTAACACCCAGGACATCAAAGATGACATCACAAATGTCATTGATGACATCACTGATGACATCACATTGACCTAAGTGTCAAAGATTATTGGAATAAATATCAAGTGCTAATCAGTGCATTAAGCTATGCTTTCATATAAATAGCATTCTATTATTAACTTCAATCCAGTATACTAAGGTACTCATGTAGAAACACAGGCATTGTGTGCAGCATACATGATGGAGGTGCAATATTCATAAGCTTGCCATGTTGAATAGTGAAATGATAACTGTTTTCATATTAGAGTTTTGCGTACAGTGAAACTTGTGATAAGTAGGTAATAAAACCCACTTACTACATAATTGCATTATTATAGACAAATCACAAAGAGACAACACCACATACAAATATGAATATATACAAGGGAATTGAAGTAGGAAAAAGAAACAGCAATAGTAGCAGAAAGTGTTAATAGCCTAACTGATTACCTTTATGCAGAGAAATGATTGCTCTGTTTCAAAGCTGTTACTTACCCTATCTATATATATCACATGATGTGTCTGGACCCTAAGGAAAATAGTGTGAGTACAACATATAAGCATATATGTGCATATACATGGAAAGTACAGCAATAAAAAAACATCAAAAGTATCAGAAAGTGCTGATAACTCTACTGATAATTCCAATGCACAAAAAGGATTGCTGTCTTTCAAGGTTCTGTCTTCCTCTATGTATATATTTCATATGATATGACTGGACCCTAAGGGAATTATTGTAAGAGCATACTTGAAGGATAAGTCTACAAATATAGTTCATTTACAATGTTTAGTTCCTGACTGTTACTGAAGAAAATCATGTGGCCTAGATATGTCAGGAAAGGAAAAAGGGGGCGTCAGACATGTGATGTCATCAGTGATGTCATCAATGATATTTGTGATGTAATCTTTAATGTCCTGGGTGTTAGGCTTAGCAGTGCACGGTGGTGGCACGAGTTATGGTTGCTTAGCCTACCATAACTGGCGAATTTCAAGGGTTTTCGGTTTTACTTGGAACCATAACGTCCCTTTAACAAAGTTTTTTCACTGAATTTCATAGGTTTTTATTAGCGCAACTTAACCATAACGTCCCTTTAACAAAGTTTTTTCACTGAATATATATATATATATATATATTCACTGAAAACTGAAAAAACTTTGTCAAAGGCACATCACGGTTAAGTTGAACTAATAAAAACCCATGAAATTCAAAGAAAAAACTTTGTTAAAGGGACGTTATGGTTACAAGTAAAACCAAAAACCCAAAAAACATGCCTGTTATGGTAAGCTAAGCAAGGATAACTCGCGCCAACACCTTGCACTGCTAAAACTAACACCCAGGACATGAAAGATGACATCACCTGACTGGGCCCTATACTTTTTTTGCAAAGTTGTGTGAGATGTGCGCTAGCGACCCTGTAGTTATGGGTAAGTTAATCAACTCATAGAAAGATCTGTTTTTGGGAGGCTTATAACTTTGGCGTCGTTTGATCAATGCTCATCAAACTTTGCAAAAAGATTATATGGCCACTTCGGAGTGATTTCTTGAAGTTTGGTGCTGTTTTATCAAGGGGGGCAAAGTTAAAACTTTTGAAATCCGGATAGACATGCATTGAAAAATGTTTTGCTCCGCCTTCAGCCTAAACCACTGGACATATTTGCACCACACTTTCACAAGTAGTGGTAGTCTGGTCTCAAAAGCATGCTTCTGCACATTTTGGGTAAACATTTTTTTTAAATGGCCGAAAAGTAGGTCAAGATAAATGTGTGATATCTCTGTGCGGTCTGTGGTCTCATTTCCAGATTCAGAATCCACTGACACTTTTGAACCAATCAGGGAGTCGCGTGATGTTCGCGGACATCAAACGCGAGTTAGGGAGAATTCTCTGTTTAGGCTGAATTTCCTAACTTAGTGAGTCCCCCAGAAGCTTTGCTTGATTTCTGGAGTTTGTTTTTTTTCCATCATGCCAAGAGTGAGACTCTTTTCTCCCACTCTTGGACATGAATGTGGTTAATTCCTTTGAATGTCAATGTGTTCTATGGGCTATGGGGTCTTTTACTCCATAGGGTCTCATATGTTTTGCTATGTGTGTTACACCGCACCCTCCGTGCCGTAACACTAGGGTGTCCTAGAGGATCCCCACCATAGACTCCATGCCCTGGGACTGACTACTGTCTCCCAGGGCATGTAAAGTCACCATTGGCTTTACTAGACCTAAATTTACTAACAGAACTAGTACAAACCATCCTATTGTGGACGTACTGGTAGGGGTAATTCGATTACCCCTGGGTCTGTTGTTCGAGGGGGCACTGTCCCGTCCCCCCTCGTCGAGTTTTGGCTGGTGGCAATGGAAACTACTTGTTATATTTGACCCCGAATATAACTCTATGGGATTCTTCCCATTGTTGGGGGCTAATACTTTTTCCCGTTAGTCTCTAACATACTGCCGGTTTATTTGTCCTAAATAAATCTACCGGTTGGTATTTTCTGCCAGAACTCGGTTTTTAAAATGGCGTCTGTGTTCGTCTCTGTAACTCCGAACCAAAGGTTGAGCCCTTTGTTCCACTTTTGGCGGGCTTCTGCACAGAAGCCCTCCAAAGTGGCGCCATTCTGTCTGGGTACCACATGGGGTGTGGGAGGGGGTTTCGGCACCCTGAACTGAGTTGCCTTGCTAACTCAAGTCGCACTCTGGTGTGATTGGCCCAAGTGGTGAGCCACCCCGCTCACCACTTAGCATGCGTTGATTGACAGCTAGGCTGACTGAATGGGGGTTTTCTGCATAAAAGCAGGGCTTTTGGGACTGGATCTTCAGAAGTCGCCACAGCACCTAAGAATCTGACGAGGGTAAAGCTGAGCCGATCTGCAATGACGACACCTCCGGTGGAGCCCTGCTGAACCGACTCACCACTTCCCAATGACAGAGGAGATCTCCCGGCCGGAGAGTCTTCTTCCCCTGACTGGTGGGAACAACCAGTCCCCTTTGCTTTTTCTTCGCTTCCAGGACGTAGTGGTCGAATTGCCCGTGCTGAGCACCCCAGCAACCGGATAGCCACTAACCACTGTACCGCGACCAAAAGGTGGTGCCTTGTGACGGAGCACTCCGCGGCTGGTCTCTTCCCTGGTGGTGCAACGACCTTCACTTTCATTCAACGACGAGATCATCTCATCTCTTGGCAAAGCCCCGACTTGCATCCACCACCAGGAACAACTCCCCCCGCCAGAGCTGTCTCTCCACAACAAGGTACCATGTCTGCCTGGCTTCCCTTGTGACGGTTAGCGTGAGGTGTCTTAATCCTTGCCTCTCCATTGGTTCACCTCCAAGCCTTCTTAACTTTCTGTTCTGAACTGGTCCAATCTTTCTGTGACAATTTGCGACAAAGACTCGAAGTGCATTTCCACTGTGATACTTTTTGGGACATATCGCCTTGCCTCTCTCCGAGTGGGCCTGGCCTCTGAACTTTGTGATCTACAGTAGACCCTGCCTTACTTGCCTTGCATTTGTTTCGTAAAAGTGTTGGTACCGAGTTGGTTTCATACCTTGCCTTTTCTCTCCCGATCTAACTAATATTAGAGTGCCATCTAGGTTAAAGCATTCACCTCTGTCTGCAAATAAGTGGTGCCGTTGAACCTAGACTTGTCAAACTATTGGTAGAGGATTGATTTACTTATAGTAATTGTAATTGAAGTTGTTTGCCGTATTAGTGCCAGCATGTTTTTCATAGATGTGTTTTTATAAATAAATAACTATATATCTTTACACCCAAGCTCTGTTCCGTGTCTGCTTGTTCTACTGTGTAAATTGCCCTATTTTGTATACTCCACATACTGCCTAACTTTCTTGAGAGAAATCTGACTGCTCAGCCACAGCTACCAGGTGAATCTGTGTGGTACAGACGGCTACCAAGTGGGTTTACTGCCAAATACCTGTAGGCCTAAATCTTGTGCAGTGGTCCCAGAGGGAACTGCACAGGTTTCGCTTAACACTGGTGTACAGCGGTGGGATTTGTATCGAGTATAAAGTTTAGAGTGCTTTTCAACACTTTAGGATAACTAACCACAAAGCTTAGCACTAAAAAGCAACTTTAAAAAAAACATGTCTACTATGGAAGTTTACAGTCAAGAGTCCTTGTCAAGTGAAAATACTGAGAGTTTGAGAGCTCTCTGTAGACAAGAGAATCTTTCTGTAAGAGGCAAGAAAGTAGAACTGATAGCGAGATTGCTGGAAAACCAAAGTCTGGGTACTGGTTCAGAGGAACCAACTTCTCCAGCGAATATAGAAAACAGTGATGGTATTGATCTGAATCAAAGTCTTGATAATGAGTCAGAAGAGGAAAGTGAACCTAATGAAGTTAGCCACTCTGAGCCTCTGTCTGCCTTACCTACTGTACCTACGGGGCCCATACCAGGTCCCACATGTAACCCTGCTTATTTTGAACTTGAAAAAATGAAGCTCGAATTAGAATACAAACCGTTTTTAGCTCAATCTGAAAGAAACCAAGAGCTAGAGTTCAAACGGATGAATGCCCAGGCTGAGCAGAAGCAAGCTGAGTTGAGGCTCAGAGAAATAGAACTTAATCGTGAGTTAGAGATGAAAAAGTTGTCTGTGGAAAATGCTTCTCTCTCCTCTGGTTCCTCTAGAAGTTCCAGTCCCAAAAGACCCCGGATGCCTAAGGAATTAGTGGGTATGTATGAACCGAGATTGGATGTGTTGGATTGGTTAAAACTGTTTAAATATAATCATGGGCTCCAGGACATCACAGGGAATGAGTTACTTCCCTGGTTGTTCTCTAGGCTTCCCCGTTGCGACTGATGTGGTAATGGAGTTGGGGGAGGTGGATAAGAAGGATTACGAAAGTGTGAAACTGGCTTTGATAGCTAGGTTCGGGAAGACCCCTTCCCATTATCTTAAGAGGTTTAGAACCCTCAAAAAGCATGATGGTACCCCTTGGGCTACCTGGGTGAGTGAAGGGTTGAAAATCTTAGAGGGATGGATTAAGGGTTACAGAGTGAACACTTATGAGGGTATGAAGAATCTTTTTATGTTGGAGTCTATTTATGATGCCTGTTCTCCTGAGCTCAGACAGCACTTGGCTGATTCGAAGGAATTGGATTCCAGGAAGCTAGCTAAGGCCGCTGACTTGTGGGTTGCCAACAGGGCTACTCATAAGGATTCTGGGGCACCTCAGAAAAAGGATGGGGGAAAACAGCCTAAAAAAGACTCAAAAGAGAATTCTAATAACTCAAATTCCAAAGAGGGCCCCAAACAAAACCAGAAGGGTAAGCCACAAGGAAAACCGCAGCAGAATAGTGTACCTTCTGGTGCCAAACCGGAAGGAGGCCAGAACAAACCACCATTCCAGAAAGCGTTCGGTAAATGCTTTGTTTGTGGCTCGACTGACCATGTGAAAGGAGATCCCAGATGCAAGGGTAAACCTTCAGGGGTCCAGCTTGTCTCCTTAGCCTTCACTCCAGAGGAGGAAGTCCAAATGGCAAGTGGAAACTTTCTACTACTGGCTGATGAACCCACTGGAGTCTCAGCCAGTGTTTCTTTAGTGTCTCTGGGTTTGTGGGAACAACAGAATTTAGATGTCTATAATTCTATCCTAGATAATACTAAAGAGTATTATAAGGACAGTGTCTAGGTGAATGGTCAGGAGACTCCTGCCATTAGGGACACTGGGGCCAGCATAACTGTGGTGGATACATCTTTTTTTCAGGCTGAGGATGTTGCTAAGGCACCCAAACGCCTCACCAAGTTAGCTGGAGGGCCTGTGCAGATGCTTCCCCAATTACCAGTTCTCATCCAGTGTAACGACATGACTGTGAAGATACCTGTCAGCATATAGAGTGAGGTACCAGGACGCGTTCTGTTCGGTAACGATTTAAAAACTCTCTGAGTTGTGTCTCATACCCCCAGACCTCCTAGTAAATGGTTACAGGAGCTAACCAGACCTGCAAGGGAGAGAACCATGCGAGGTACTCTCCAGGAAATGATGAAGAAAGATATCACTCCTGCTCCACTGGAATTGTCAGCTGCTGTCTCCAAGAAATCAGAAGCGAAAGGGAAACCTAAAACTTCTACACCGAAACCAGCAGCCAGCACTTCAGTGCAGCCAAAACGGACTTCCCCGCGGTTGTCCAAAGTTACACCCGTAACTCCCCCTCCAGCTGAGGCTGAGAGGGAGGTACAACCCTGTGTGGTAGAATTAGATTCTGAGGAAGAGCTAATGGAAGGCCAGGAACTCATTGGAGATCTGGATCCTGTTGACCATCCTCAGCTGCAGTCTTTACTGGCAGAAGGTGGACCCAACAGGGCAGACTTCAGTAAGGGACAGAGGGAATGTCCAACTCTGGAAGGTCTTCGCCACCAGGCAGAAGCTCAGGCTGAAGGGCAAGAGCCTGGGAAATACAGGTTGCACTGGGAAGATGGCCTCTTCTACAGTGAACCGACCGAGTCTGCACCTGGAGACTACAAACGACTTGTAGTACCCCAAGAGAACAGACCACAGTTCTTGCAGTTAGCCCACGAGATTGCTTTGGCTGGTCACTTGGGTTTCAAGAAGACTAAGGAAAGGCTCTCCCTCTACTTTTATTGGCCAAAGATGGGGGCCGAAGTAGAAAAACACTGCAGGAGCTGCCACACCTGCCAGACCTCTGGTAAGGTTGGCTCCAAGAATGTGGCACCTTTAGTGCCTCTCCCAGTTGTGGGAGTCCCATTTGAGAGAGTAGGGATTGACATTGTTGATCCCCTTGATCCTCCAACCTCCTCAGGCAACAGGTTTATACTTGTTGTAGTAGACCATGCTACTAGGTATCCTGAGGCAATTCCTATGAGGACTGTTACAGCTCCGGCTGTGGCTAAGGCCCTCCTTGGTATTTTTACCAGGGTCGGGTTTCCTAAGGAAGTAATCTCTGACAGGGGGTCAAACTTTATGTCCCACTACATGAAAGCCATGTGGAAAACCTGTGGAGTTACTTACAAGTTCTCGACAGCTTACCACCCACAAACCAATGGGTTGGTAGAACGGTTCAACCGAACCATGAAGAGCATGATAGGTGCTTTAGAAGAACCCCTTAAACAAAAGTGGGACCTTCTACTGCCATGCCTTCTATTTGCTTATATAGAAGTCCCTCAGGAAGGAGTAGGTTATTCTCCCTTTGAGCTTATCTATGGTCATCCCATCGGAGGTCCATTGGCCCTGATTAAGGAGGGGTTGGAGAATGCTCCTTCTCCCAAGCCAGTCAGAGTGACTGACTACGTGATAGGTCTCCGGAGGAGAATGTCGCACATGATGACAGAAGCAAGTGATAACTTGAAAGCTGGACAAGCATTGGTCAAGCACTGGCATGATCAAAAGGCTAACATGGTTGAGTTCACTCAAGACCAGCTAGTTCTCGTTATGATCCCAACAAGGCAGAGGGCCTTGCAAGACAAATGGATGGGACCCTTCATAGTTGTGGGTAAACTCGGAGAGGTCAACTATCTGGTGGACTTGGACAATCCCAAGGAGGCTCCGACAGTCTTCCACACCAACCGACTCAAAGCGTATGTCTCAAGACCTGATGTAGGAGCGTTGCTTCTAGCATCATCAGAGGAAGAAGAAGAGAGTGAAGCTCTTCCTGATCTCCTCAGAGGCTTACCTTTAGACGAAAAAATTGAAGGAGTAAATCTCTCTTCAAATCTGACACCTGAGCAACAAGAAGAGTGCAAATCTATGTTGAATCAGTTTGCCTATCTGTTCTCACTTTCACCAGGCTTGACCCCTTGACGCCAGCATGACATACTCACTGGTGACTGTCTGCCAGTCAAAAGCAGAGGATACCGAATGTCAGAAAACGTACGAACCCACATCAAAGGTGAGGTCAGCAAGATGCTTGATCTCGGGGTAATAGAGCCCTCTACTAGTCCATGGTCTAGCCCAGTTGTGTTAGTACCAAAGGCCGGATCTAAAGAAATTAGATTCTGCGTGGATTATAGAGCTCTTAATGCAGTCACCAAGACTGATGCCCACCCATTGCCAAGAACAGATGAGTTGGTGGATAAACTTGGTTCCGCCAAGTTCCTCAGCACATTTGACTTGACGTCAGGCTATTGGCAAATAGCCCTGACAGACCATGCCAAGGAGAAAACTGCATTTTCTACCCCCGTTGGCTTATACCAGTTTAAGTTAATGCCTTTCGGACTCAAAAATGCACCTGCTACATTTCAACGGATGGTAAACCAGGTTCTAACTGGGATGGAGGACTTCTGCATGGCATACTTGGATGACATAGCAGTGTTCAGCAATTCCTGGGAAGAACATGTAACCCACCTAAGAGATGTTTTGTAGGCTCTTGGACGAGCCAATCTGACCATAAAGGTGAGTAAATGCCAAATTGGACAGAGTAAGGTAGTCTATCTTGGACATGAGGTAGGAGGTGGAGAAATAAGGCCTTTGCTCAGTAAGATTGAAGCTGTGCAAAATTGGACAACACCTACTACTCAGACCCAGGTGAGAGCCTTCTTAGGTCTCACTGGGTATTACAGGAATTTCATTGAGAACTATGGGACCCTAGCTTCTCCTCTGAATGTCATCTCCTCTCCCAAATTTCCTAAAAAGGTTAGATGGAAAGAGGAGTGCAATAAGGCTTTTGAAAACCTGAAAAAGGCTCTTTGCCAAGCCCCAGTACTCAGAGCTCCTGACTACCACCAAACTTTCATTGTGCAGACAGATGCTTCAAATGTAGGAATAGGTCAGTCAACTGGATGGGAAAGGTAGGGAGCACCCCGTTTGCTTCATCAGCCGCAAGCTGAAGGATCCTGAAACAAGGTGGGCAACAATCGAAAGAGAGTGCTTTGCTATCGTGTGGGCTCTGAAGAAGTTTAGGCCATACTTGTATGGTTCTACTGTTGTCATTCAGACTGACCACCAACCCTTGAGATGGTTAATGCAAATGAAAGGGGATAACCCAAAACTACTGAGATGGTCGATCTGCCTGCAAGGGTTTGATTTCACCATTGAGCACAGGTCAGGGTGTCACCACCAAAATGCTGATGGTCTCTCTAGGATGTATATCATCGACTAGAGGTATGAGATTCATCCAGGAGTGGATTAAATCCTCCTGTCCCTTAGTCTGGGGGGGGAGAGTGTTAGGGAGAATTCTCTGTTTAGGCTGAATTTCCTAACCTAGTGAGTCCCCCAGCAGCTTTGCTGGATTTCTGGAGTTTGTTTTTTTCCATCCTGCCAAGAGTGAGACTCTTTTCTTCCACTCTTGGACATGAATGTGGTTAATTCCTTTGAATGTCAATGGGCCTCATTACGACCCTTGCGGAAATGGAAAAATGATGGCGGAAATGCAATACCGCCATCGAACACCGCTCGTTGCGATCATGACCCGTCACCGTAAAGTACGATGCCATTAGCGACACCGCAGTGAACGGCAACGCTAACTGCACCAAGTACGCGCACGCGCGCCTTGCAAAACCGGAATCACCGCCATGGCGCAACGGTACGCGAATTCTGACCCTAGCGGACATGTACTGAACGCCATCAAGCACGTCGTAAAGTACCATTCCGCCATGGCGAGAAATACGGCAACGCGAACCAACCGTAAATTGTCCACTGAGTGCCTGTACTCCACTCCCTTGCCTCATTGCACAACTCCTGGCAGGCGCAATGTACTCACACTATGCAACCAGTGAAATCCACAATTCACCCATGCATGCCAACGTAGAAAAGCATGCAGGGGCTCAAAGCGCCCCGTGAGTGGGCATCCATGTACGGCATGTCACCATAGCCGTACTGACGCAGCACAGGCATGTGAAGGTACAATACATCAAAATGAAAATCAAGAACACATGACACAAAACAACAGTAGTCCCCCATCGCTTGCCACCAGCGCAAGGCAACATCCAAAACAGCATCCTGAGGGGGATTGCACCAGCCCTGTACTCATGCCAGTAAACAAACCAACCATCAGCAGAAGCATGTACCACACAAGTCGGCAGAGTGACTGAGCAGCCAGGCTCATCCCAAGAGGGGCCGATGGGAGCTGCAGGGCACAGATGGCATCAATACAGAAGCTATTCCAATGGACATGACCCCAGTCCCCCTCCAACAAACGCACGCAAACACAGTCACCTGTGACCAGCCACATTCTGAACAACCCATCATTCCACCAATCGACCTGGCTGACAGGCACCAGTCGGCCAAAAGCCAATCCCCCGCCCCTGAACAGCACATCATGTAAACAGTCACAATGGCAGCCCCTATCCGTGACCATACTGTGCTACGTAGGCAAACGCGGCCAGTACTGTACCACACAACTCAACTCAGAAGGCGGAACACAATGCAGATCATCACGCAATACATACCGCCACAAAGCGAAATTCGCCACATCACCTGCAAAGAACAACGCAACACGACAAATATCGGAATACAATTTAAATGCACATCCAAATGACAAAGGCCCCACAGCAATTTGCAAAATACCACCAAAACAACCATCATCACCGAGGGCTGCATCTGCAATAATTGACCGGCTTCCACTTGTGTGACGCCCTGTACCATCATGGCACACAGGGCCTACATCAACGTTCCAAAAGGCACCATGGAAGCGGCAAGAACCGCAGGTCCGTCCCATGAGGCAGGCACTAGTCGAGCTGAAAGGCCGAAATGTTGCACCTAGCCACCAGTACAGCGTAAGGGCATGTGGCCTATTGGCGATCGTCCCATATGATCGAAATGGTGCTCCACTGATTCACCCGAAGCTGCAGGAGTCGAGAGTAAAAACCATCTGGAGGAGTGGCGTAGAGATGGCATCTGCAATAGGGCAGGAGATACCTGTCACCCAAAAGAAACACAAATCAACCGATTGCATTACGGGACTCATGATGCATTACAACCTTCATTCAACACACCAAATCCACACCCATATGCATGCTAGCCCACTCCAAAGGAATATACACACCCCTAAATCAGTATCGAATCATAACGAAACCAATCGAGCTAAATACACCATTGTCAACGTCGGTTACTGTGCATGCGTCCGTCAAGATAGAACCCATGACATGGGATTAGTAACGTGCCTAGACACAAGTGTATGAAGGCGCGTCGAGACAGGGAGGATCCGACAAGGGCAGATAGACGTATGTCCCACTATGGCAGCCTTGCATCACATAACGCAGGGGAAGGGGAGTGAATCAAAAAACCCATGTACATGGCAGACCCTAAACGGAATCATCAGTCCATGCATCCACACATCATTCCCTCATCCCGCAATGAAAACGCATGAATATTCACTCACATAATATGTGAAACTTCCATCGCGTCTGTGCGTAATGCAGTCCGCAAAAACCACTGTGCCCCTGGCCGGATCTGTAGTGTTGTGAAGCAAGATGGATTTGGGAACGTCCTGCCTTATCGTCCACTACGCTGTTGCGCATCCCATTCAATTCATATCATTCATTGCCTGCTCGTTATGGGCCATGTCCCAAGGACATACTACAATAGAACGTTACATTTCCAGCCAGACCTGTGGGCGTATCCTCGCCGCTACTTCAAAACCCAAAATGCTGGCCTTCGAATTCCTCACTTGCAACATTACGTCGAAAAGGCTTCTGTGAACGCTTGCATTCACAATTACATCAATGTAGTGCGGCTGTGTGTCATGATGCTAACTGGCTGCAATCACAAATGGCACGCCACGCCCGTCGGTGAAGTACGTTACTGTGCTGCATGAGGGTCGGCCATCGATCGAGCCCTACATACCACTGACTCTTCACAGGTATGGAAGCGGCTGCAATCATAGCATGTGTAACAATGGGAGCATAGCATGAAAATCAGTCAAAGTACATCACACTGCCATCGGGATTTGATACATGATTCAAATCCCAAGATGCCATGCGGCCAAATTCAGCCTTACGTGCGGGACGTGCTCGGCCAGAAGGGATTGCATCTGCCACAGATTCATTCAATCAGCACAGGTGGAGGCCATACAGGCCGACAGCACATATATTGCAGACCCAAACCCCTCCCACAACCACTCCCACTCCAAAATGCTACCGGCAGGACTAGCGATGTTGGGCCTGGGGTACCAGATAGCACTGCAAGTGCTACAACTACAAGAAGACGACGAACAACAACAGGTACAACAACCGGGCGCACAGGGGAGACGGAGGAGAAGGAGGAGGAGGAGGGCAAGGCAGGGTCAGCAAGGCCCACAAGCACTGCCACTACCACCACGCAGGCGGCCCGCAATCCCACGCCTCCGAGCCGATCCGTTCAACCTCACTGCTGAGCAGATCCACACCCTCTACCGTTTGGACCGGGACACCATAATCGCCATTGTGGACATGACACATGCTGACCTCGTGAGCATGATAGATAGCCCAACCGCCATCCCACCCCTACTGAAGGTGGTGTCTGCACTCCACTTCCTGGCCACAGGCACCTACCAGCACACAGTGGGACAGTTGCATGGCATTTCACAGCCACTGTTCTCACGGACACTCTTCCAAGTGCACGATGCCCTCCTGAAGCACGCCGACGACCACATCACACTACCACGCACGTACCAGGAGATTACCAACGCTAAAGTGGGATTCCATGCACTTGGCGGCATCCCGGGTTGCATTGGTGCCATCGACTGCACCCATGTTGAATTGGTTGTCCCACATGCCATGGAGGTCCAGTACCGCAACCGGAAACAATTTCATTCAATCAATGTGCAAATGGTGTGTGACTCCAACAAGATCTTTACGCATTGTTGTGCCAGATTTCCAGGATCTACCCATGATTCTATGGTCCTGAGGAACACAAGAATACCACGCTACATGGAGCGACACGCAGGGCACAGATCCTGGCTACTCGGTGAGTCTCATTCCATGCATGACATCGTGGCCCATTTGATGCGTCAATGACCTTGCAGGGGGGGGGGGGGCTACTTAGCACTATCATTCCACTGACACCCTTAATTCGTCTCATACAGGTGATGCCGGGTATCCACTGAAGAGATGGCTCCTTACACCAATCCGGAACCCACAGAACGAGCATGAGGAGGACTACAACCATGCCCACTCACGTACCCGTGTGGTCATTGAACAGGCATTCGGCCTACTGAAGGCTCGTTTCCGCAGCCTCAGCAGGTCTGGCGGGGCACTCATGTACAGCCATGAGAAGGTTTCTAAGATGGTCATGGCATGTGTCATGCTGCACAACATGTGCATACGTAGGAATGTGCCCATGCCCCCTGACGCTGTACTGCATGCACCTGAAGATGATGATGGTGATGAGGGTGGGGATGTGGAGGCACCTCAAGGAGTCCATGAGGCACAGGATGTACGTGCAATCCGACAGAGCATCATAGATGCATGCTTCTAGCAACCACGCATGGTGCCTATTACACGGAAAGGGGACCTGTGGCACTGTGTGTGTGTAGTACAGGCACATTGTGGACTGTACGCCTATGAAGGCCTCGTACGCAAATATCAATGTCCACACATGTCATTGGATGATAATGAGGTGCTGTATTGTTAATGTGATTTGATTTATACACCCTATGGACCCGCCACCCAGTGAAGCCCAACACACCCCCTCCACCCTACTACCTCCCCCCCCAACACCAGTGTCCAAATATGCATGCTGTCCGTGGGTAGACGCTATTGCAAGCCCCCTCTACGGGTATCAGGGGCACCTCTGCCCGTGGAGCGCAGGTTCCTGCCAGATCTGCGTTGGGGGCTGCCCTGGACGGAACTTGCCACGGATGATGTCTCTGCCTGCTCGCGTCCATGCATGTCTCTGAGGGTTTGTGAGAGCTCCGAGAGCACACGGCGCACAGCAGCAAGTTCAGCACAAACGTCTTTGGACGTCGCATGCAGTTCCCCCCTCAGGCTCTCAGTGCTTTTCTCCATTTGTGCTCTCAGGCTCTCGGTGCTTCTCTCCATTTCTCCCCTGAGGCTCTCACTACTTTTCTCTATTTGTGCCCTGAGTGTCTCGGTGGATGTTTCCATGGCTGCCCTGGAACCCCCGCATTCATTTGCATGGTCCTTGAGTAGCGTGGACGCTTCCTGCTGTTGCTCGATCAGCAGGTCGAGGGACTGTTGCCTCTGCTGGGCCATGGACATTTGCGGTGGTGTGACAGGGGGGCTGCTCAACACATGTTGCCTTGGCACAGGACTTGTGGGGGTTGGCCAGTCGTCGTCTTCAGGGTGCCCCTGCGTGGTTTCGTCATGGTGTAGGGGATGGAACATGCAGGGGGATTGGGAAAGGTCATGGATGGTACCTACGTCGCCAGCACTGTTTTCCGTGTCGGAGCATGCTGGCATGACAGCTGTGTCACCTATGGTGCTGCTACCACCAGAGGCAGTGCCATCAGATACGTTCTTTGGGGGGACCTGTGGTGCTGGGGTTGTGGACTTGCTGGCTGCTGGGGTGCCTGTTGCAGTCCCCTCCAGTGTGCTGCCACTTGATTCCTGCTGCTGCCGTGTCTTGATCCTTGCACCTGAGGTGGAGGCTCTTGGGACGTTGGTCCTGGCCCTCTTTGCAGGCGTGCTGGTAGGGGTGTCCTGCAGCTCGTCGTTGGTATCGGACCCTGTGGTGGAGTAAAGAGGGGCGAGCGTTAGTTATGGGTCTGTCGGATTTGGAATGGCAACGTATCAAATGCATTGGGGTGGTACATGAGGCTGATTTGGGACTGGGCCTTGGAGGTGGTCTCATTTTCGTGTGGATTGAGGATGCATTCATTTGGCTGCCTGCAGTTAGGGGGTGCATGCTGCACATGTAGGGGTTGTTTATGGCTTCTTGATTGATTTGTTTGTTCATTCTGACTTTTAGAGGGCGCTGTCAGGGCAAAGTATGTATTGCACTATGGGGTCACATGGTACTGCACATGTTCGTGGTTTGTGGATTTCGCATTGTTTCTCTTGGCCAACCTACCTGATTCTCCGGATGTCGGCACTCCTTTCTCCATCCCTCCGACTCCCTCTATGCTCTCCATTCCTATGGTGGAGGCGCAGATTTCCTCCCAGGGGGTCAACTTGATGGGCGACTCTGAACCCCCCCCGGTAGCTGTGGCGATGTTCCTGTTCGCAGAAAGTATGCTGCGTACGCGGATCCGCAGGTCGTCCCACCGCTTGCGACATTGCTGTGGCGTGCGGGGTGTTGTCCCCACCGCACTTACGCGCTGTGCCACCAGGGCCCATATGGCCTTCTTGTTGGCAAGGGCCGTCCTGGTCATTTGACTGGAGAAGACGACGGCGGAATTTTCCTGGAGGGTCTCGGTGAGCACGGTCAGTTCCTCTCGGGAGAAGTGTACCTGCCGCTTGCGGTCACACGCTTTCTTGGCTACCTTTCCCATATTTATTTTTTTAACTGGGGTTGCTAACGGGTTGGGATGTGTGTCAGGGTCGGATTTTTTATGGTTGTGTTGGGATTCGGATTTTATAGTTGTGCGGCGTGCTGTTTCCCGTTCCGGCCACATGCTTTTACTTCCGTTTCCGTATATTTCCGGTGGCCGTAATTTGCGGTGCACGCTCGTTACGGTGACCGCTCATTACGGTGACCGCTAAGATGGGTGGCGGTATTGCACCTGGTGCAGCGTACGGCGGCGGTAAGGGCCGTTTTGGGGTCATTTCCGCCATCGCAGCCTTTCGGATTCCGCCATGGCGTAATGCTCGTGCCCGATGGGTCGTGATTGGCCGCACTTTGCTCCTTCGTGCAATGGCGGAAACGCTATTTACGCTGTTGCGGTCCGGTCAGTCACTTTCCGCCAGGGTCGTAATGAGGCCCAATGTGTTCTATGGGCTATGGGGTCTTTTGCTCCATAGGGTCTCATATGTTTTGCTATGTGTGTTACACTGCACCCTCCATGCCGTAACACTGGGGTGTCCTAGAGGATCCCCACCATAGACTCCATACCCTGGGACTGACTACTGTCTCCCAGGGCATGTAAAGTCACCATTGGATTTACTAGACCTAAATTTACTAACAGAACTAGTACAAACCATCCTATTGTGGACGTACTGGTAGGGGTAATTCGATTACCCCTGGGTCTGTTGTTCGAGGGGGCACTGTCCCGTCCCCCCTCGTCGAGTTTTGGCTGGTGGCAGTGGAAACTACTTGTTATATTCGACCCCGAATATAACTCTATGGGATTCTTCCCATTGTTGGGGGCTAATACTTTTTCCCGTTAGTCTCTAACATACCGCCGGTTTATTTGTCTTAAATAAATCTACCGGTTGGTATTTTCTGCCAGAACTCGGTTTTTAAAATGGTGTCTGTGTTCTTCTCTGTAACTCCGAACCAAAGGCTGAGCCCTTTGTTCCACTTTTGGCGGGCTTCTGCACAGAAGCCATCCAAGGTGGTGCCATTCTGTCTGGGTACCACAGAGGGTGTGGGAGGGGTTTTCGGCACCCTGGACTGAGTTGCCTTGCCAACTCAAGTCGCACTCTGGTGTGATTGGCCCAAGTGGTGAGCCACCCCGCTCACCACTTAGCATGTGTTGATTGACAGCTAGGCTGACTGAATGGGGGTTTTCTGCAGAAAAGCAGGGCTTTTGGGATTGGATCTTCAGAAGTCGCCCCAGGACCAAAGAATCCGAGGAGGGTAAAGCTGAGCCGATCTGCAACTACGACACCTCCGGTGGAGCCCTGCTGAACCGACTCACCACTTCCCAACGACAGAGGAGATCTCCCGGCCGGAGAGTCTTCTTCCCCTGACTGGTGGGAACAACCAGTCCCCTTTGCTTTTTCTTCGCTTCCAGGACGTAGTGGTCGAATTGCCCGTGCTGAGCACCCCGGCAACCGGATAGCCACTAACCACTGTACCGCGACCAAAAGGTGGTGCCTTGTGACGGAGCAGTCCGCGGCTGGTCTCTTCCCTGGTGGTGCAACGACCTTCACTTTCCTTCGACGACGAGATCATCTCATCTCTTGGCAAAGCCCCGACTTGCATCCACCACCAGGAACAACTGCCCCCGCCGGAGCTGTCTCTCCACAACAAGGTACCGTGTCCGCCTGGCTTCCCTTGTGACGGTTAGCGTGACGTGTCTTAATCCTTGCCTCTCCATTG
The DNA here is from genome assembly GCF_040938575.1 of Ambystoma mexicanum. Taxonomy (NCBI): domain Eukaryota; kingdom Metazoa; phylum Chordata; class Amphibia; order Caudata; family Ambystomatidae; genus Ambystoma; species Ambystoma mexicanum. The sequence goes on from NC_090938.1 coordinate 90,249,182, forward strand.
GGTCGCCTCTAAGCCTTCTTAACTTTCTGTTCTGAACTGGTCCAATCTTTCTGTGACAATTTGCGACAAAGACTCCAAGTGCATTTTCACTGTGATACTTTTTGGGACATATCGCCTTGCCTCTCTCCGAGTGGGCCTGGCCTCTGAACTTTGTGATCTAGAGTAGACCCTGCCTTACTTGCCTTGCATTTGTTTCGTAAAAGTGTTGGTACCGAGTTGGTTTCATACCCTGCCTTTTCTCTCCCGATCTAACGAATATTAGAGTGTCATCAAGGTTAAAGCATTCACCTCTGTCTGCAAATAAGTGGTGCCGTTGAACCTAGACTTGTCAAACTATTGTTAGGGGGATTGATTTACTTATAGCAATTGTAATTGAAGTTGTTTGGCGTATTAGTGCCAGCGTGTTTTTCATAGATGTGCTTTTATAAATAAATAACTATATATCTTTACACCCAAGCTCTGTTCCGTGTCTGCTTGTTCTACTGTGTAAATTGCCCTATTTTGTATACTCCACATACTGCCTAACTTTCTTGAGAGAAGTCTTACTGCTCAGCCACAGCTACCAGGTGAATCTGTGTGGTACAGACGGCTACCAAGTGGGTTTACTGCCAAACACCTGTAGGCCTAAATCTTTTGCAGTGGTCCCAGAGGGAACTGCACAGGTTTCCGTTTAACAACGCGCACGCTGATTGGTTACATACTTGCCAACATTCTGTGACCAAAAAGATGTAGGATTTTTCAAGTTTGAAAAATAATTCCCATAACAATGACATCACAGGAAAATACAAAACATACAAACAGCACAACAGGGAAATATGTTGAAATGTTAAAAATGTATAATTCTGAATGCTAACACCAAATTGTCGGCAGATGCTGTGTGATGGTGTTACATTCTGCCACTTGCTTTCACTGCTGGTTCACCCATGGGTTGTACCGGTAACGGTGCAGGACCGGGTCACGCAGCTGTCAGGTCAGTGGATTGGTCTGAGTGCAATACAAGTAATCACTACCAGTCCACTGTACTGACAGACTAATGTGTTGCATGCTTTGTCCTGGAGCCTGCCTTAGAATTACATAAATGACTTGCCACTGTAAAAAGCAGTAGGATCTGTCACTGAAATATGTAGGCGGTAGGGCTGCTTCAAAAGCAGTAGCCTACTGCCTAAATCTGTAGGGTTGGCAAGTATGTGGTTATCAAATAAAACATGAGCTACATCAAATGTTCTGAAATGGCCGCCATATTGGATCCATGAACCACGGCCTCCATCCACGGACAGCGTGGCAGAACAAACTCTGGAAAATACATTTGGGGTTATTTTGTGGATGAAAGGGTGTCTGAGAAGGGTGGGGGAGTGGACATATTGAGTGTTTTTACCGTTGGAAAACGGCTGTGGGGTTGCAGTTGAGTCCGCAGTCAATTTTACTGTCTGCAGCCATATTCCGAGCTGTGAACACATACATCTGTCTGTGGACACCATTTGAACTGGGAGGTGTTCTGTGTCTGGGTATAGTTATACATATTTTATGAAAGCAGTAAGTGTGAGTAATATATATGTGTTTGGAATAAAAATACATATGTCAGATGTTACTGAAGTGTGTGAAGGAGGCATGGTATGACAAGTAAACACTGACACAAGAGCTGCAAGTTTCAAAACCTTTTTTAATGGTTTTAGAATAACACTCCTAGTCAGTCTTTAATCAAAGTAAAATGGCCTATGCTAATAAACCTAATGCCTGCCCACTTTCTAATACAATAAACCTGAAAAGGAGAATGTATTATGCAAAACGGAAAAATCAGTGTTCAAAAGAAATGTCAGTATGGCTGAGTAAACTCCCTTACCCATGTTTTGTAACATGGGTTAAGGTTGCAGGCTTACACCGTGCGAAACACTTTGGTCTCGGAAACAGGGATGCAGTTTGTTTCGTGGACCAGCGCCCACCTGGCCTTCCACGAAAAGAGTTATTAGTTTGTCTGCTTGACCTCTTAGCATTTTCTCACTCCATCCCAGATCACTTTACAGCTTGCAACAACAAAAAGTTATTTCCTTCTGATTACCAAAGCTTACTGTGCTCAGAGAGTCACAGCTCTAACTCACTGACGAGGCCCAACAAGGCTGAAACACGTGTATGGGGTTGCTGTTGGTACTCTTGTTCAGAAGAGAATTGGCATAGCATTTCGGTGCTGGACTGCCCATGTGGGCGGGACAAAGACTGATATGTAAATAGTTATGTCCCTTCTGTGAAAGGTACAGTGAGCTAAAGTGTGGCTACAGACTCTCGAGTGGGTACCTTCCCAAAGAACAGGTCATTTAGCTGTGTTTGTTCTCGTAGAGGGGTGCCTATGGACTATTTTTTAATTTGTTTAAGCTCAATGTAGGTTTCCCTCCGCTGGGCTCAAACCTTTCAATTACAATTCATGGGGAAGCCTGACTCACACTTCCATAGGCTTCCCTCAGTCTGGCTCAAGCAGGGATGTCATTTGGGGCTCGCCAGGGACCGTAAATGCAACCCCCTGGGGTGCAGTTGATTCCCCTGCGATATTTCCTGTGACCCCAAATTAAAATGTAAAAAAACAACAGCAAACATAATTTTTTTTTTTTTTTTTTACAAAAACAGAAGGCGGACTGGGTTGCTGTCCATGTCAATGGGATAGTGGTTAGAGGTGGGGGAATAAACAGTGGGCAGAGGGACGCTTCATCTGGGTGGCCCAAATATACTAGGAAACAAGATATATTTGTTCCAAAAAAGAAAGAAATGTTCAGGATAGCTAATCGCAATTCCTTCAACTGTCTCCAGGTGAGGATCTTTCCCAGTGTGAGTGAAAAAGGGGTTCTACTAGATTATGTTAAGTCCACTATTTACATCTCGAATATTCTGAGTGGACGGTCTTTGCCCAGCTATTATCAGTTCCTCCTTGAAAATATGCTATTGCCTAGCGATAAGCCAATTAGTTGGTGCTAGGAGGCATTCACAGATATCAACCTGCATTTATTGCCTCCGGAAATACTTGACACTTTTAACAGGGTGCCACACCATTATGAATTACTTTTGCGACAGCTTCGCAAGACCCACTTGATTGATGCATTCCCTTTAGTCAGTGGTCGAAGTGAGCGGGAGCGACTGGGAGCGGTGCTCCTCTACTTTTTTAAATTAAGCTTTACTGCTGCTATACTTTTATTTTAAAAAGAAACCGTTCCGGAACGGTTTTGTTTTAAAATAACAGTGTAGGAAGAAGTTGAGACTTGCACTTTTAGTGCACTGCACTGAACGTTACCTTAAACAACAGGTGCATGTGTTTGGGGGTTTGTATTGTGTGTGGGAGGCGGTGTGATGATGGGGTTTGTGGGGAGGGGGTGCAGGCCGGCAGGGAACATAGCTCCACTACTTCTTTTTGTACACTTCGACCACTGCCTTTAGTAAATCAGTATGCAATATGTCCCCATTGAACATGTCTTGGAGCAATCCTAGAACACATTGTTTTGTGTGCCTTGCTTTGGCAGTATATTGGGACCAGTGATAGAGAAACCATACCCGGCTGTACATTTCCCAGTGTTATTAACTGAATCACTGATTTTTCTTGGGAGGTTGGCATGCATAGTTGGAATCTCAATAGAATGCTGGCAACTTGTTTTGCAACAGAGGCAAATAAAGAGACATTGAAGAAGCTGTGACCTGCTGGACGGTGCATCCTGGTGGAAGAAGCATTGTTAAAGGTTCCAATGTTGAATTGTTTAGCCAGGGATATACAGTGAACATCAAGGTGCACTTTGAGGCACGACGGAGGCTCCAGTTGTATTTACCTTTTGGCACTATATGAAGGGTAAACTCTCGAGACTCTTGTATATATTACCATGCTATTTCGTTTTGTCTCCACGAAAATAAAAGCATGGAAAACAAAAAAAGAAATCAATATACTTTGCTAGGATGCATGTGTAAGAAATACCAATTTGTGTTTATTGTGTTGTTTGTGCATGAAGCCTGCATACAGACTACCGTAATTGACTGATTGTGACATGAAGGTATTTTGTTTGGAGGAACAATCATTTATGGACTTTGAAAACAATTCAACATTCATCCTGTTAGCATTGTTTTGGCATTAACATGGTGTCAGGGGGACTCTCCTTAGCATATGTTTAGAGTGTGATGCAACATTTCTAAGTAAAGGCAAAGCCGCTATCCACAAGGTTTCCTTAGAGTAACTAGTGATAGCTGTGGTCCAGTGAACAAGTGAAGACACACATTCCAGGCAGTTAGTAACACTTTGATTAAACTACTGTCCACACAAAGTTAAAGGGAGACACACTCTTCTAAAGGGTAACTGAGGGTATGGAAAATGTGTGATATGATATGATATGGCATTTATAAGGCACCTGTACACAAGTGTTTCTAGGAGTGACAAGACAAGGAGGGGGAAACAGAGGGAGGACAACACAAATATCTTACTAGTCCTCGTGTCATTCAGAACGCGCAAGTGCAGGGAAGTGGACGGGGAGAAGTGCCAGGGGGTGGGGGGAGTGCAGGTGGATCAATTAGTGGCGTCAGCGAGAGGCTAAATGCAGAGAGAATGGACTGTAGGGTTGCAAATACAGACCATAAGTGCTTTGGGAGCCCAGAGGCAGTGTGAGGGCAATTGGGCATGCAGGAAATCACAGGTCTCACAGATGAGCAAGGTCTTTACATTTTCGGATAGTGCCATATGCTTGCTTCATGGGCAACTGGGTCCTAGGATGACCTGTATATCACAGGGTGCACCAGGGGAGCAGTAGGCCCACGGCTGACTGAAGAGGGATACACTATTTCATAGGGAATAGTAGGAGCAGTGGACAGCTTCTGATTGGCTGACAATTATACTGTTTATGATGCTGTTCTTTCCCCAATTGTAAGAACCCATAGTTAGATTGATGCCAATTTTACAGATGTGATATTGCTTTCGGGACCACTCAGGTGCGTTTTCCGATAGTAAACCAAGAGATTGAAACCTTTCAGTCGGGTGCAATTACCAGTCCCAGACAATCTACAATTGTGTTCCACAGGGGGAGAAGGGCAACAGCAGTGGTCCACGTCTTCCAATTGTCCTGCAGCTGAAGACATTTGTCAAGGAATCAGGACAGATGTGGAGTCAGTGGAGATGTGGGTATACTAACGAAAGAAGAAACTCTGCAACTGACAAGCCGTGCAGATGCAGAAGTCCAGTTCATTGGCAACACAATCGTAGTGCAACAACCCACGCAGGAGATGTTTAGTTTCTTGTACAATAGCAGCCACATGTGTCAGACTCTCTCAATTGCCAGTGTGGTCATTGTCTGGTTCTCTAGCACCTTTGAGTAAGCTACATGCAGGGCTATGGCAGAAATGCTGCATTGAGTCCAAGAGTTCTGAAATACTTGAGGCTTGGCTAGTGCTCCTGTTCAAGGGAAGAGAGCAGCATCTCTTGGTCTCTCTTGTGTAACTGGGCGTCTAGTGCAGCCAGTATTGAGGCAATGCTTTACCCTCAGTAAGAATCGCTGCAGGGGCTTGCAGGCCCTCCTCATGATCCTGCTTCAGTGTTCCGCCCGTCTCCATGCTCCACGTCTCTTCCACAGTTAGGAAGGTGAGTAATCAGACCTTTATTCATTGACGGTTATTCAGATTAAGGAATTTCCCAGATCTGATTCACAGTGTTGCATTCATTTATAGAAGCAGTTGGTCGACCTTTCAGCCTTGAAGCACTTCCTCTTAGGATTTATTCCTGGTGTGAATACAGGTTTGATGACACAACCAGCCACATGAGGTAAAGCCTGAGGCCATAACTTGGTGGTGGGTCATTATCCAGCAATAACTAACCCCTCACTCAGTCTCTAAGTCTATAGTGTCTGGCAGCCCAGACCGAGAAGCAGTGAGTGCTCCTGGAGACATAGCAAATTTGAGCAAATTCATATTGCGGTTAGTAAAGAGATGGCAAGAATATAAACATGGATACTAGCTTGGAGGTAAATTGATGTTGATCCCTAGAGACATTTGTGTACACACATAATACTTTGAATACAATTATGTTTTTCACATAAAACTAATGTAGGGATTTTAGACCATAGCAAGGTGAGGTACCACTTTTTCAGGCTCTGCAGAAGGCCGATTTAAGCATTTTGAATGCCCTTTGATTTGTTGATGGGGGATGTACAGAGACCTGCAAGAAAAAACGGCAATAGGCAAAGCAAGAATTCATCATAGCCCTCAGTACAACTGCACAATTTCCTAACCAAGTTTCTGCTAAAAGAGTATGTTTAACTTGTAGCATGTGATAGAGTAACACTATCTGTTAGTGAAAGAGAATGCCAAGCTTCAGAATAGGTACAAATGACATAGAGACATTCCTCGGCATGGTAGGCAGCTGCATAGAAGGATGGAGGACCTTTATGATGCAGGGAGAACCATGGATTAAGATTTCAGATTTGGATTTGTTTAGCAGTAACCAGTTGGATAGCAACCAAGACTGAATATCTATGAGACAATCACTTAGCTGGGATAGCTGATCTAATTGGTGATTCAGTTTAAGACTGAGTTGGAAAGCATTGGCAAAGGAAAGATAACTAATATTGAACATCGAAATGAGATCAAAGAGAGGCCAAGTGTGCAAACTGAATAAGAAGGAAGAGCAAGGGGAATCCTGTAGATGGAAAAAGGTGTGTTAACAATGGAGGTTTCACATGAGCTTAGCACTATCTGCTGAGACCTTCCTGCCAAGAATGAAGATAAGCAGTCGAGGGCTTCAGGAGACACATATACAGAAAGCATGTTTAGCAGAACCACTCTGTCCTCTGTGTATAAAGCTGCCAAGTGATCTAAGAGGCAGAACAAGGGGTGGTGAACAGCGAAAGAGGCTTCTTGGGTTGTATCCCAAAAGACAGAAGAGCTGCCTCTGTCCCATGTCTAGGACAAAGTCCAGCTAGATGGTTGTCCAGAATGTTATTGATTAGCACAAAACATTGGATTTGCCTGTTAGGTGGATACTCCAGATCCAAGTGTTGTTTATTGATGGGAAGGTGAATAGGAGCATGTTTGAGAGACTGGGGAAATGAGTTCTCCAGCAATGAGGCAATTATAGTCAGAGTAATGGGAATGGTAAGAAAGACTGGACACCTCCTGGATGACTGGGGGAGGGATTGGGTCTGCAAGGGAGTTAGAGGGATTTATGGTATTGAGTTTGTTATCAATCTGTTCTATAGAGATGAGAGAGAAAGATAATAAGGTGGTCTATGTGGCATATGACGAGGGAGCAATTTTAGGCTCTGCCTCCTGGCTATCAATGGCAGAGGGAGGCCTCTTTTCCTTATTTTGGCACAGATAAAAACATGTTATTACAAAGTTCAGGGGAGGGAGCTCGAGATCTCACGATGGCAGTGGGAGAAGTGAAACTATCAAATACTTTAAAGGGAGCTGTGCACTAGTAGATATTATCCTCATCTATTCTATTACTGAATTGTTATTTGTCCTAGTAAATGGCCTGAAGATAGAATGTGAGACTTTTTTATACTTCAGTTTGTCATCATTGTGGTATATTTTAAGACATCCTGGGGCTGATTCATGGAATTATTTGAGCCGATAAACGGGCTTTGTGCGCCATTCTGCTCGCAAATCCCCATTTGTGAAACAGGGATTTGTGGGCAGAATGGCGCACAAAGCCCGTTTTTTGGTGCACACAATTCCATGAATCAGCCCCTTAATCTCAAGCAATCTGCACTTGCCTTAAAGGTGTGTGACAATGTCACAGAGCTAGAGGGCGTCCACCTTTTAGGAGCCTGGTGTGAAAGGTTGAACTGCCCACATTATTGTACTTTACGACTCGGTTGTGACAGTTATCGCAAGTCGAAGGGGATATAGAACATGACAAGGTGGTCTACACGGTTGTCTGGAAGGCATTGAAAGATGTTCTGAAAGAGAAAAAGAGAAGTTACCCGGAGTTCATCGTAGACCAGGGGGTGTCTAGCTATAGTAATCTTAAGGGAGACCGAACAGTGGTCAGACCACTTCAGAGCAATGCTGCTGGATGAGGTCATCATTGATAACCTCTGTAGTTTGGATTGTTTTCAATGTGTGGCCATGTGGCCATGGGCGTGCGTGTGAGCTACATTAGCAATAGAGAGATGGGATAGTGGCAGAGCTCAACAAAAGCACTGCTAAGGGATTTGAAACTAATTTCGAGAGAGAGGTATACTGAAGGCATCAAGAAGCAAGAGCTGTTCCTGTGAGCAGGCCAGGCTTGCAAAGATGCTTTTGTGTCTTAAATCATATGTGTGAATAAGGGCATTGAGAGAAAGACAGATAGTTGGGAGACCAGAGCTATGACTCCACTAGAAAGATTCCTAACCAAACTAATGGGCAGTCTCAAAGGGATACAGAGAACGATTTCTTAGATATAGCTGATGCGATCCTGTCATCAACATATGCAAAGTATATGTGTAATGGTGTAATCAGGTGGAACAAGGGAGGCTATTGAATGGCTAAAGTGCTCTGTAAGCCATGTTTCAGTCACAAATAATTTGTCACTTTGGTCCTCAACATCATTGGACATCATATACTTGACCATCATTGCAGATAAAAGGAAGATAATTAAGCAGTGCACAGGACAGTGATACTTTGGGGTAAGCGGTTTGCTAGCAATGTCCAGACTACAGATATCCCCTAGAGTTTCAACGGAAGGGCTTCTCCGTAGTGATTAAAGGCTAGCAGTACCTCTGATCACCAATGGGTAAGGTGAGGGGCTAACAAAGGCTGGGGTGTCTCTATCCTACAGGATCAAATAGTCACTATCCTTGCCATTGGGCCCTTCTCTCTGATGCCGGGATCAAGCATGTCCATGGGAAAAGTTAGACCTATGAAGAGAAGGCTGGATACCTAATTGGCTGGATATTTTGTCTCAGAGCATTCTTGGGAACATGTCTTTCCTGTTAGGTAGTCCAACACCCAACATCCATGCTGCAAGTGTATGGCTAGTTGAATTTTTGGAATTCTAATAGTTATTTTTTTCTACACAGGTTTATTTTATTATGCACTCAACTCCGGCATTTCAGGTTCCCAACACAGGTCTTCATACCAGTTAATGCCTATACAGCAGATATTGAGACGCTGAAATGCTAAAGCAGGCAGGGCATCGTCATAAATCAAGGCAACTTGCTTTGCATTTGTACATTTGGTCCCTACCCAGTCATATCCCTCGTAGATGCCCAATGCAATGCTGTGGAACCAGCAAAGTGCAACAATGCCATCTCTCCAGGAATCAAAATGGTCCTCCTCTGGATGACCAAAGCCCCTTTCTGTTTCTATTATTCAGCTCTGCCTCCCTAATAATAATAATAATAATAATAATAATAATAATAATAATAATAATAATAACGAGCCATGTCATTTGTATTGGGTCCTGCAGGGCAACGTCTACCCTGTCAGGCTGCCTTTCTAGCATACTCCCTTACTTAGCCACAGCTTCCATCCTCTCCTTTGTTATCTTCACATGCAACCGCTTGGAACCCTCCTCGTTCCACACAACATCCACCAACACACAGATGGCACACAGCTCTGCCTCTCTTTGATCCAGTCGTGGATGTCTAGCACATAGCTGAACCTCAATCCCTCTATAACTACTCAAGGATGTCAATTGGGGATCACCAGGTGTCACAACTGCGACCTCTGGGGCTGCATCTACTACCTCTGTGACCTTTTTGTGACCCCAAAGTAAAATGTAAAAAGAAATATATATATATTTTTGACAAAAATGGAAGCTGGGCTGGGCTGTAGTCCATGGCAGTGGCCTAGCGAGTAGAGGTGGGAGAGCCAGATATTTCATGGGTAGGGCCGAGCCAGAGCTGAGTCTCATGGTCATCCCTGGCTCTAGAAGCCCACCACAGGCCGAGCCCGGGGAAAGGCTTCCAAAATGCTTTCTCCAAAGCACTGTACATACAGCATATCTGCATGTCGATAAGTGTTTATCCAAGTTGGTACCCATTTATCTACCTCGGGAGGATGAAAAGCTGGCCGGAATGAGAAACTGCAACCTGCATATCACGCACAGACCTCAGCAACGAGTGCTCAACCCACTGAGCTATCTTTCCTGCTATGGTGCACAGCTGAAAATGCTGCTTAACACGAGAGATCACTGTTGTAATGTAGTCTTGTCTTATGTCACTGGCCTGGAGTGCTTGATGTCAGAATGTTGAAGCATGAATGCAGCTCAGGAGAATGTTGTGTGGATCTGTGAGTGAATGTTCTGAGAGAGTCAGTTGGGGGCCTGACCTGGTGTGTGAAGGATGGCCAGTGGGTCTACTCTATAACTATGTCTTGTCTTGTCTACTATGTCACTGTAAATACCCATAAGAGAAACTGGATTGATGTACATTCGTACCTATGAGAATAAAGCTACCTGGAACAAACTCAATGACTGCACAGCAGGTCTGTGTCTTGAGTCCCAGTTTTATTACACCAAACAGACTTCATAACATTGGCAACAAGGATAAAAGACCCTGCATTAAAAGGAAGAAGAAAAAAAGGACAGAAAGACAGCAGGAGGAGCTTCAGCAACACTAATGATAGTAAGGAGAGTTGTGGGGGAGGGGGAGCAGCAGTTGGAATGAGAGACCCACCGTCACCATGCCCAGCATTAAAAAAAAAATGACTTTTGGGCTCTGGAGGGAGGCTCCTATCAACAGAAAAATTTCCAGAGGCTGTGGTGTGGTGAGAAAAATATATATGTATGAACGAATTACTTGGACTTCATTATAAGTTTTGGATTAAAATACATATAACAAGAAAAACGACGAAGAAGGAGCAGTGCATGTAACATAATGGCACCGGTTTCCAAGTGCATGTTTAATTTACAAGCAGTTGTGACTTATTTGCGCATACGGGAGTCCAGCAGATGGCGCTTGTGCTCCATTTAACTATCAAGGAAAATGGGAAAGAATGCTGATAGAAAGGTGCCATGTGTGACAGAATGAACTTAAAACAGTGAATTATGGAAATCGCGTTGTTTCAAGATATCATTTACAACAGTGCCCGTATTTTTTTAATGGGATGAACTGCAGTTTTGTTTGGCGACCATAGACAGTTATGAGGTATGCAGCATGGGTCTTGCCTGTGATGAGAATGCTGCATGTAATGTGACGGTTGCTGCGCAGAGGCCCAGAAGTGTCCGGTCTCTTCAAGGCCGCTGTGATAATGATGACGTATATTAGAATGTCAATGGTGTTGGCGAAGATTGGAATGCTGGTAAACAGGCCTCTTGTGAGCGTTGACTTTCCCCTGCGCTCTGAAATATGTATCAACAAATTGAATTAAAGGCGAAGGGAGTGACAAGGAAGCAGTCTGCAGTACCTGCCGGGTGAACTGCTGCAGTGTTTCTTTGCTTGCCATTTTTTGGAGGCGTGCGCTTGGAGGCGTGTGCTTTCGGGACTTGGAACTCTTAATCATTCTCCGCTGCGAAGCGGACCGCGAAGGGAGTGACAAGGGAGCAGTCTGCAGTACCTGCCGGGTGAACTGCTGCAGTGTTTCTTTGCTTGCCATTGTTTGGAGGCGTGCGCTTGGAGGCGTGTGCTTTCGGGACTTGGAACTCTTAATCATTCTCCCCCGCAAAGCGGACCGCAAAGGGAGTGACAATGGAGCAGTCTGCAGTCCGCGGGACCGAGGGTCGAGTTGCGTGGCTTGGATTCTCAGGTACTGTGTTCTTTGATTTGTTTTGCCCGAGGGTGAGCCTGCCTACGTCTTGAACACACATTCGACGGATTTTCCTCTATGTAGCCAAGAGAGCAGTCGGCAGTCAGCGGGACTGTGGGCCGAGCTGTGCGGCTGGGATTCTCAGGAACCATGTTCCTTGATTTGTTTTGCCCGCGGGTTAGCCTGCCCACGTACCGAATAATCATCTGTCGGACTCTCTTTTACTCAGCCTATTAATATCGCTTGTGTTCAGCCGTGAGACTGCAGGCCTTGCCCTTTGATCGCGGCTGCACCCCAGAGGCTAAGATCTTCACCCAGTAATTTTCAACCAGCGGCCATTAGGTCGGGACCCCACAGATACCTCCCCCCGGATAGGGTGAGGAGGGATCTCCTCCTTTATAAAAAATAACCCTAAAGGCTACTTCTTGAAATTACAAATTGACTCCGCTTGACTAACTGCGCAAGTTATATGCCGTTTTACAGGCAAGGTCAACAATCGACCTATAATCTCCGGAAGCGTAACAACAATTTTCCAGAAACCGGAAGAAATAGCACAATGGGCAAAGCGAAACTAAAAAGGAAAGAACCTCCAGTTAAGGGGCCATCACAGACTTTTTTCCACCTAATGTACTTCCCGAAGAAAACCCTACTACAACGGAATGAGAGGAACCTGTGAATAACCCTGCCGTAGCACCTCACGAAGTCACTAATTATGACGACATAGATAACAATTCACTCCTCGATCTCTTCCTGTCAATGCAGCGGGCTATGACTCCAGCCCACCCACGCCAGTCGGGTAATAATTCACAGATCCCTCAACCAAGTACATCGTCCTTTCAGAGGGATCATGTTGAAAGACTATCTACATCCCCTAACCTAGCTCTGTTCTAAAAGCCTTCTGTACTTGGAACCAATAGTGAGTCCAGCAGAGTTTCTACCTTGAACACACCTGCCCCGGTTGAACTGCAATCCTCAGTGGCCTCTTTGCAGTTTGCCCTAAAAAAATTCTCTTGAAATTGTGTGGGCGTATTCTAGAGACCACGCTCACCTATGCGGCAAGAGAAGGAGTCAAAGATATTCCCGGGGCAGAAGAAAACCTGGTCCCTAGGCCTGCGAACAGTGATCCTGTACAACCTTCTACTGACCCTACGCCTACATCCGAACCTTCAGATGAGTCAGCAGTATACTTCTCACGCAAACAAAGAAGATTGGCTAGAAGAGCAGCCATGAAAAAAAGCCATGGGTAATAGCTTCTCCACTACCTGCGACAGCTCTGGTGGGGATCCAACAAAAAAGGCCAAAAACAGAGCAATTAGGGCGTTAAAACGTAAAGCAAAGGGACCAGGTTCTCTTACAAGCTGGCTAATTCCTGATACTGTGACTGAGTCCATATGTACAGAAGAAAACCTGTTAGACATCGAATCATCTCAACTTAACAATGACTTGGAAAAGATCTCCTCTACTCCTAACAAAAACCCAATCAGGGCTCCTCTGGCAACAAGCATCCCTAACCCATCTACCATCAATGAGCCCCCACAAACTGACTATTCTAATAATCGCATATGTATCATCAAAAATGTATACCAGCAACATGAGCGAAATTGGCTCACAAGATCGGCTCTCATAATAAGGCTCCACTCAGTACCTCAACTTCGTGTTCTCAGCTCTGCAGACTTTGAATACGTGGAGCCACTTCATGTTACCAATCCTAATGTCTCTGCGGTTCACTGTACATTTTTAGCAACAACTCAATTGTTGGGAAGTTTCAAACAAAACCTGCTGGTCGTAGACATCGAGATTGACGCTGACCCTGAAGCGGAAGACGATAGCTGCCCACGTATGGGGGTTTCTTCACTGGAAAAATCCCCCCTGGCCACAAATCTACCCAAGACGGACAAAGTACAGATTGCTGACGTCCAAAAAGTTTTGAGCTGGCTGGCTGAATCGCTCCCTCTAATTATAAATAAACAATGAGACCATACCATCGACTCTTGGAACTGTAGAGGTTTTAATAATTTATTATCTTCGGAAGAATCAGCAGATATCTTAACAGACCACCTGAGCATCTGTTTACAGGAAACCTGGCTGGTCTCCCCTGTGATCCACAATGGCTATACAATGCACCATACTTTTGCCAAGAAGGGACCCAGGGGCAGACCATTTGGAGGATTGATTGTGGGTGTTAGGCACTCTATTCAATCCCGCCGAATTACCACTAGCCAGCCTGATAACATCTTAGCTGTGAAAATGGCTGTCCCGTACGAAGATATTACTGAAAGAATTTTACTCGTAACCTCATACAACCCACCAGGCGCTGCTTGCAGAGAAAAACTACAAGAGGCTGTCCACGAGTTATTTAGCGACTGGACTATGATATCGGGGAACAATTCAGTTATTTTCACAGGTGACTTTAACTGCCACATAAAGGGTTCGAAGGGCACTACTCTCAATCCTCTACTCCACCCTAAGGGGCATATGTTACTTAACATAGAAGATCCCGAAGGTTTAAACTGGTTACACTTTTTTTCCAACTGGGACTTGGAACTCATTAATGGGAGAACGCAAAGTGACTGTCCCGGAAAACACACCTGGCGTAATGCCGCGGTAACCAGTACCTTAGATTATATATTAATTAGCCCAAATATAGCTAGCAGAGTTAAAGATATGGAGATCACCCCGAATATTTGAAGCGACCATAGTCTCCTAACTTTGACCTTTGCAGCTGATTGGTTAATTCCGAGCCCCAGCCCATGGGTAACATGATGGCAAATCAAGCTGGCACCCTTATTCGCTGGCACACAAAAAACATCGAAAATGCGGCTCGTTCAACACAAGCTGTCCTGCTCTATGACATCCAAGCCTTCACCAAATTTACTGCTAACGATATTGAATCATGGATCGCGGCTTTTGCATCATCACATACTACCACTCCTATTAACATAATGATTCAAGAAGGAAGGAAGACCATACCTTTTGACAAAAGCATCCAAGACGCTAAACGAGCCCTAAGAGCTTCTATTCGAAAAGCAAAAATTGCCACTGTTACATTTGAATCCTTTGCAGCTCAGCGTAGAATCCTTAAGAACAAATATCGTGCCTGGATTAAGACGAAGAGAAGAGCAGAGAAGTTAAGTCGCTGGCAACAAATGGTTCAAGTTGTATGCTCCAAAAACACTAGAAACATATGGGGTGTACTAAATGAAGTGAGGGGTTCCACCCACCATACAATGGTCAACCCGATAAGTGCCCAGCAATGGTCTGAATTTCTGTCTGAACGCAATGCTCCACTTACATCGGGCCAGCATTGCAACTGTGAATTAGTCCCCCTCGAGAAACCATTTACTGTGACCAACGAACAACTCCTTGCCAAAATCAAATCTCTAAAATCATCTAGAGCGCCAGGACCTAATGGCCTATCCAACGCTGTGCTGAAAAGCAATCCTGACTCTGGGACAACCTAATTAAGATCCAATTTGACAACGTATCGGAGAACGGTAACATCCCGACCTCGTGGAAAACCTCCATACTGATCCCAATCTTCAAGAGAGGAAATAGACTGGAACCAGGTAACTACAGACTGCTGTCTATGTTGGACTACAGACTGCTGTCTATGTTGGACTGCACAGGGAAGCTATTTGCATCGATGCTTCTGTATAAATTGGAGTTGTGGGCAGAAAGAACTGGTATATTGAATCAATTTCAAAGTGGATTCAGGAAAGGATATACCACCACTATGAACCTGACGATTATTGATCTACTTAGGACTAGAGCTAAGACTAGTGGGAAACCCCCTCTATACGCCCTCTTTATAGACTTCCGAGCGGCCTTTGACACAGTCCCTCGCGACAAACTCTGGTCAAAAATTAAAATTACTAGGCTGCCCTGAAGAACTTCTTTATTACTTGAGAGCCTTACATCGAAACACTACGGCTAAACTTAAGTTGGACTCCCAGGCCATATGACCGCACCAGTTATACAGAATTGTGGAGTTAAACAAGGCTGTGTCACAGCTCCCTTTCTATATAATGTATGTACATATGATCTTCCCATAGCAGTATCTGTGGTACACAATTGCCCCCCACAAATCGGATCTGAGCACTGCTCAGTGCTCGCTTATGCTGATGATCTGATCATCATGGACCACACATTCAGCGGCCTCTCTAGATCGGCCACCGCGCTCTGGGACTATGCTCTTAAAAATGATCTGGTCATTAACAGCGAGAAAACCCAATTAATGTTTTTCTCGGCAAAAAATGTTTCCAGACCAAAGTTAGTTATGCAGGGGACTGAAATAAAATATACCCCCACATATAAAAATTTCTGGGTGTGGAGGTTGACGTTACAGGAGAATATCTCACCTGCATACAAACAAGAATTACCAGAGCTGCACGACTAACAGCATTAATACATCGCTTTGCAATTAAAAATTGTGGTTATACTTTGTGGGGTGTGCGCCAGCTCTATCTGCAGATATTGGTTCTCATGGTTACATACGGACTGGAGGCACTACTATACATCAATTTAAGCTGGCTTCAAGTCATAGAGGGTAAATTTTGGAGGCGGATACTGGGACTCCCCCAATGTATCCCTATGGCAATTATAAGATTGGAACTGGGGTTAACTTCCCTTAAAGCTACTGTACTTAAGCGAAGAGCTGAGATGTACTCGAAGATGATCAACCAACCATCGAACTTCCTTTTAAGATCTTTACATCAAGAAATTTCTAGGGAGACGACATCTTACCATCTAAAAGCTCATATGGAAAACCTGTACAAGGAGATTGGTTGGATTCCTGCACTGAGGAGCACCAACAACGCATCGAAGAAGGCCCTGTCCAAACGAGTAGATTTATGGGACTGGCTTGATAACTACGATCACCTGAGCAAACTCACAAAGTATCAGTTTGTGCGGTACAGACTATACTCTTTTTTGAAGCCACAGCTGTACCTCAATCTGAGTCCCTCTACTAAACTCAGACGCGTCCTTCTTTTGGTGCGTCTTGACAGTTTACCGGTATTAGCCAATAAGTGGATCGATAACCATCTGCTTTCGCAAGAAAGGCATTGTCGAATGTGCAAACACACTTCCACTAACGAAACTGCTATACATCTTTAAACAGATTGTCCGACTAGGTTTAAAACCTACGAACTGTGCTATGGGAAAGTGGTCCATAATCTGGAGCACATAGAGGAACCATGGTTCTGGTACTGCAGCTTAAATTCGACCTCTATTAAAACTCACATAGCTATGTATAGCATATGGCTGAATATCAAAAAATCACTGGGCATCACCATCTAGCCTATTGTTTTATGTGAAACTAACCTAATGGTTTTTTAACTTTATTGGTTGGGTGAAGGGAAGTCTCTGACCCGGAAAATGAAATATACTCTTGCATTACGCACTGTCTAGAACTATTAACGTTATCTATTGATTTTGATTTCTTGTTGCAGTGGTATTACATTGTTATATTGATTGATTCTCTATTCTTGGAAACCTTATGACCAGAATAATCAGTTGCAATTGAGGTCTTTGTCTTCCCAAATTTTGCCTGATCCTATTTCAATTTCAATTTATTTTATTTTTTTCTCTTTTTCTCTTTATTTTTCTCTTTTTACACTCTTTACATTTTTATTATTTTTTTTAATTATTTTTCATATGTGTAAAGTTTATATTTAAACTGTCTCACATTATTAAATAAATAAATAAATGAATTAAAGCACGCCTGGTCAGAACAACGTTGTTCATCCTGTGAGCGCTGGAGTAAACATGACTTTTGATGCTTATTTCTATTTTATTTTTGATGCGCACATCCTAAAGGATACGGATGGCGGATGAATTCACTTCTTGCATGGAGGAGCTATGCTGCATAATGGTTATAATTGATTTTTGTTCAAGTAACAAAATAGAAGCTGACTTTGAGAGATCCTGTGCGGAAACTGAAACAATATTTGTCTACAATGGTGAACTCTTTGAATAATTGTTTACTCATGGGTCTGATGAGTTACAGAATTGAAGCAGGAGTTAGTTGAGTTATGTTGAGTTAGGAATGAGACTTATGTTTTTTTTTTATTTGGCAGAATAAATGAGATGATGAGGTTATGGCATGAACAATGGAATGCAAACTGTATAGGCCACTGAGCACGGGTGGCAAATCAGAAACCTTTATTAAGGTTTGTGGGAGAACAATGTTATATGTGTCATTGCTGTTTTTTTTTCTTTTAGGGAATTTGGTGGCCCTCACCAAGTCACCACATTTTGGATTGGTTACAGAATTAGGGTAACAATGCATCAATTGCATATTTTTAAAGGACATTTCCAAAGTGGATTATGCAAAATTATATATGTCATTTTTCAAAGATAATGTAGATTCTTTTGGTGAAAAATGCAAATTTAGGATGCAATGAGAATTATTGAGGGGAACACGTTATAAGGTTATGTTTGAGTTAAATATTGGATGTCCAATGGAATTAGTGATCATCTTCAGTATTGAGGTAAAGTGAAGAACCTGAAAATGTGTTGGGCCATTGTCTCATTATGGTGTGTGATGTGTTGTGGCCCAATGTGGGGCAAATTTTTGTCATCCCAAGTATAACTTGTGCACCAATGTATATGCTTGAAGTCAGGTTTTCTGGTTTAATGGGTAATTGGTACACTCTTATAGGAGGTACATTTTGATTAGGTGAACTTGTACGCTCAAAATTGAGGTACATACAGTAAAAGTGTGAGGGTAACTGGTACGCTCAAAAAATGAGGTACGGCAAGTATAATTTATTGCAAAATTAGTATGTTACCAAACCAAAAGGTTTGGGGTTTCAAGGTTTAAAGGAAAAAATTACCAAACAAAAAGGTTTGGGGTTTCTTGGCAAACAGGGAAAAAAAGCTTATTGTATGGCTGGTGAGTTTATTGAATTGCAAAAGAAAATGTACACATGTGTCAATTCCTGCAGGATGTATTTAGTTTAGTCAGGTTCTCAAAGTTTAGCTCATATTTTAAAATTGCAGTGCTACCAAGAGCACAATATATGTTTAAATGTTGTTTCATTGTGAGCGAGTCTGGCAGTGTTGTGGTTTGGTCGTGGTTTGGTTGACGCATGTATGAGTATACTGGTTTAAGGATCTACATGGCGCGGGCGAGATGAATGTGCTCGCTGTTGTTGAGAGGTTGCACCTGTCTGTGTGTGCTTCGTTCCACCGTCCCCATATGTCTGCACTGAGCGAATGAGGCAGTGTGCATGTGTCTGATGCTGTAATGGTTGGAAGTTGGTTTGCTTTTGATATGGGTTGTGATCTGAGGGGTGTGTGTGTGGTGATAAGTGGGAGCCGGTTGTAGCTGATTGAGTTTTGGTTGTGAGAGTGGAAGGAGTGTGATCAATGTATCCCTCCTGTAAACGTTGTCTTGGTGTGGCAACACCCCTCTCCTGCATGTTAGTCTGTGGATTCCCAGGATAAAGTTCTGTTGGCTCTGCTTCACTGTTTGTGTTCCGTCCGGGTCCATAGTGTGTCAACCCGTGGTCCCTCCCTCCTGTTCCCCACCTGTATGTTTGATTTGTTCCCCTATTGGTTTGGTTTGTGCCAGAGTGTGGCAGACTCTGTGTCTGGAAGTGGTGGGTCTGGACGGAAGGATGTTGTTGTGCCGGAAGGTTCGTGTTGTGAGAAAGGGCGATGTTGCGGTTAAGTCTGGTATGAAAGGGAGATGTTGTGATGGTTGTGTCAGGGTATGAAAGGGAGATGTTGTAATGAAGTCTTGTCTTATGTCACTGGCCTGGAGTGCTTGATGTCAGAATGTTGATGCCTGAATGCAGCTCAGGAGCATGTTGTGTGGATCTGAGAGTGAATGTTCTGAGAGAGTCAGTTGGGGGCCTGAGCTGATGTGTGAAGGATGGCCAGTGGGTCTACTCTATAACTATGTCTTGTCCTGTCTACTGTGTCACTGTAAATACCCATAAGAGAAACTGGATTGATGTACATGTGTACCTATGTGAATAAAGCTACCTGGAACAAACCCAATGACTGCACAGCAGGTCTGTGTCTCGAGTCCCAGCTTTATTACACCAAACAGACTTCATAACAATCACCACCTTTTATTCCTCAATTTTCAATTCCCTCCACCCCTCTTGTTCCTTCCTGGGGGTTTTCTACTCGTCATGCCTCTGCAGCTCCCTTTTGGTACCTGGGTCCCTCTGACTGAGTGCTGCTGGCTGGTGATTGGCTGTGGAGCCAATACCCATTCCGCTGCCCGAAAAGGTGCTAATGTTCACTTTTGTCCAGTTTCCACTGCAGTCGCCTTAGTGGCACCTGAGGTTTCCCTGCAATTCCCCCCCCCCCATGCTTATCATCTTGTACCCCTCACTGCATGACCTGTTGCCGATTGCAGGTCCAAGGACACGTTTATTTTTTCATTGGCAGAGCCTTTCATTTGCATGATGGAACATTTCCAACTCAAAGAGCTTGCAAAGTACCAATAACGTTGCAAATCTGTGCTAGTTAAAGTGAGCAACACAAAGCGCCCATTTAAAGATTTGTTCATATCCATGATGTTAATATCTTGATGTGCAAAGCAATAAAGTTGCTTTAAGTCACTTATTAAATGTTCAACATAATGAATAACCTAAGAAAAATTGACAGAATGTGGTACACTGCATCACAGCAGCAGAGTGCAGCCAAGGTAAAATAGCTGTGCTGAGAGATGCCGCGGCCGAACGAGTGAACTTACATCGTGTGCTGTTGGTTTCAGGAAGCGGTGGAGAAGGACGTGCTCTCCCAGGCAGGGTAAGTTCTGGTCAAATAGAAGAAATGTGCGAGCCCCTGGCCTGATAGGGGGGTCAGGCCACAGCCCTAGGTGCGGCTCGGGCCGGCCTGAGCCCCGCCAGGATTGCACAGCTCTAGTAGTGGGCATTCGGGTGTTGTGATTAAGAGCCGGTGCCACTGGGCTTAGTCACATGTGGTGGGTCACATGATCCCCCATGTGACACTAAATAAGTGGAGTGGCTTCCGTCGACGATCTTTTAGGTCTGCTTTTGGCAAGATGATAAGAGTAATGGTGCTGTTGCTGCCAAGTCTTCTTTGATTTCTTAGAGCCAGAATGGCTTTGCAAACTCTGGTTTGGATGGCTGGACAGGCATACGAAAGAAATAGTGCAAGTGCCAGAATGGAAAAAGCTTTCAGCTGAAAAACCAGTACTGGCTGCAGTTGCCAGTGCCACACATAACAGGAGGGCACTTGGCAACTATGGGTGACTCATGACATAATCCCATCTTCTATTAATGTTTACATCATTCTACATATGTTCAACATAAGTACACATGACCTGACTGAATGATACTTCTGTAATGTGAATCAAACATCCCCTTTTAGAGCCATGCTGGCAGAGAAAGTAATTAAATTAAAAGGCATCCACGTAATTATTATATGCCTCCCACTCCAGGTTGTAGTGTTGGACGTCTGCTTACATTCACAGTAATTTAATTATATGGGCCTATGCACACTGATATTATCACTACACATGGTGATCCATTCTTGTATGAAATGTAGATCATATTACAGTAATATCATAACCACATTTTTCTTAGTGTACTGAGGAACAATACTATGTGTTGTCTTTTCCTGTTTTGTCAAAGGGTGAAAGGTCATCTCCGATCACTTCCTATGATGTTACTTGGGGGAGGGGTCAAATGACATAACTTCTTTTGATGTCATCAGAGGTCAAGGGTCATGCAATGTCACTTTCGCTACCCTTGGCATTTTGGTGAAATGACTTCGCTGGGTTCAAGCCTCCTTCAAAAGTTTGTTTCCTTCCACTGTCAAAGACTTTCGAAACTGCAAGGCTTTTGCTTTTACCTCGGCGTGACCACTTCAACCTCCTTTCTTCAATTTGTTCACTCTCCACATGCTTCCCTCCACCGAGCTCGAACTTTGTTTCAAACATCAATTTTTACACTCTCCATAGGCTTCCCTCAACCTGGCTCAAAAACGTCACTTTTTACACTCTCCATAGGTTCCGTCAGTCAGACTCGAGCCTTGTTTCAAATGTTACTTTTTACACTCTCCATAGGCTTCCCCCAATCGGGCTCCAGCCTTGTTTGTCAGTTCTTTTTCACTACAGCCTCTCTGGGCTTTTCACAATAATTCACAATTTGTTAACTCGCTCGCTTTTCCCTTTTCACGTGGCCTTTCACTTTACATTGAACTTTCATTCACCACACAGAGTCTTTCAAAAATGCGAGCACACCTTGCAGGGCAACTACGTTGATACAGTATCTTCACGTCAAACAGTGTTTAATACATTTTTTTTACATTACTTCGAACTTCCAATCAACGGTGCAACTTCCAACGTGTGCGAGGCACGGCCTGGCTTCTCTCATCACTCACCGGCCATGTAGTCAAAGTCTTCCTCATAGTGACGTCTCCTCCTCTCTTGTGAAGCCCGCCACCTGTGGACTCCGAAATTCTCCCTCGCTGGGTTCTCACCTTGGGGAGGGGAGCATACTGCTACCCGCAGCACTGGTCAGGTGCCCCCCTCTTCTCTCAATTGCTGACTGCCTGAACTCTTAGCGGTCATGGGGCAATGTGAGCATCCAACAGCGCTTCTTACAACTCAGCATTCCCGGTGATCAGCTCTCCCGATCTCCCACATATCAAGGCCCACTTCAGTGCTCCAGAGAAAGTACTCTGCCTAGTCCCCAGCTTCGCTCTGGAAGAACTGCTCCTTCTCATGCCTCGCCTTGCTCAGAGTGTGTCTCAGTGTTCCACATTTTTACTATGTGGGGAAAGCTAATAGGTAGCAGGTGTTTGTAATTAAAATCAAGGACCAGACCTTGCCTGATCTTATTTTTGTCCAATGTATTGAAAGGGTAGTAGTCCTTTTAGCCTAAGATCTACTCTTCCTCATCTCAGTGTTTGTGTAGAAAGGGGGGAACTTGGAAGTTGGAATAGCCTATAAAATAGGATGGTACAGGAGTATTTTGGAAAGGGCATTACCATGTCTCACCATCAGGTGCGCCTCCCTCACTCCCTGAGGATCCCTCGCCCAGGTGATCATCCCACACTTGTCCACCCCTAGGGTCTGGATCCAAAGGCGATGGCTGTGCCCTGGCCACCTGGGCAAGGGATCGCCGAGGTCTGGCATTGAAACACCCTCTGGTTTTTCACTAGTGTGTAAAGTGGTTATACCATGGTTGAAGAGTACAGCTGTGACCATGGCCAGGTTTTACAATGGATACAGCGTATAGCTGTGGCCATGGCCAGTGAAAAGATTCATGGGGGCATGGCTGTATAATTAGCATGGTTTAAAAAAAGAAAATGTGAATGCCCATTTGGTCACCCATCCATGCAGTAACTGGGACTGATACTGCTTAGCTTCAAAGAGGGACTGCTCCTGTTTACCTTCAAAGTAAGGAAAGACCAATCCGTTTCTCTAAGATCTTGTCACTTTGGCTCATTTATTAGGCATCATGGCCTTTGGAGGCTTCCCCTTCCTCACTTTGGAGCTAAACAGAGTCTGTCTGGGTTACTGCATGTATGGGAGACCTGGATGGCAATCGTGATTTTTCACCCCAAACGTCACTATAGCTGTAAAATATCTTTCAAATAAAAAAGAAGTGACACTGCAGAGTGAGCTGCAGTCTGTGTTACCTGTGGATTATTCTTGCAATTGAGTCTTTTTGACGTGACTGCTGTTAGAGGGGGGAGTGGTTTGGGCAGATTCTGCACAGTGTCTTTGAAAAGAACATTACAGCCGTGGAGCAGGCTACGGAGAGAGGCTGCAGAGAGAAGTGCAGTCCTTGTTACCTGTGGATTATTCTAGCAATTGAGTCTGTTTGCCATGAATGTTGTTAGAGGGAGGAGCGTAACAAGCAGATTCTGCACGTCATCTTTGAAAAGAACATTGCGGCCGTGGAGTGGGCCCCGGAGTGAGGCTGCAGAGTGAGCTGCAGTCTATGCAGTCAGTGTGTCTCGTGGGGCACGGCACCACAACGTCTTTTGGAAAATGCTTCACTTCAGGTAAACCTCATAAAAGCCTACTACACTTCAATACGAATTGATAAAGAATGCTGTTTATTTGCTTATCAAACTCACAACTGCATCCACAACCAAGCGGGGACTGCGACATTATAGCCTTTGACCCGCCCATTGCGGTAACTAGGGAAATAACAGATTTTCTAGGTCGGCAAAAGCGATATCTGAAATTTTGCATTTCAGCCAGGGACTGCAGGCTTAACTGCTTTTTACCTGAGCTGAGCTGTGCTGAAACCTATTTTTCCCCTACTTATAATAGTCTGGGAGAGGCAGCTTCAATCACTGCAGTTGCGGAAATTAGGCTCTGTAATATCTTGCCTGGAGGTGAATAGACTTCAAATCTTGTTTTATTGAACTAATTCCTATTGTAAAACCACCCTCTTGGAAAATCATAGAGGCTTCAGGAGAGGACTTCAAAACTGCTAAACCCGACGATCGGATCAGCAGGGATAAAAATCCTACTTTGGAGGAAAGATCTATTTTTAGACCCTACCAATCAGGGGTGGGAGGTTTTATCCCCCTCAAAGCCTTTTTTCCAAAAGACACCCAGAAACCTAGCAGTTCAGGTATGAGGTGTACCTCAAACGACAAACCAAAGGAAATGGTGGCATCAAAACCCACCCATCAGCTGATAAGAAATAGCTTATCATCAAACTTGAATTATACGTTAACTGCTACCACAATGAAGAACACAATTGTGTATTATTTTCCAATGATAGTAGCAGGCCAGGTGGAATAAATTGTGGAGGGTCAACTAAGTGATGGTAGAGGGGTGCCTAGCAGTTTGAATGGCTGGAAATAATATGAAGGAAATAGCAATGACCTGTTAGATGAAGAAATGTTGAATGCGGATTGTACTGTGCCCGCTGATTCACCATTTGAACTCAAAGCTATTCCAGGGTTAATGGAGGACTCTAGCGTTGCCAAGAGCGTGCAAGAGATAACTCCACAAAAAGACACCATATTACCAGTAGAACCTATAATATCTGAACCAAAACGAGCACAAGATCTAGGAGCTCCAATGGTAGCCCTAAACTTTGTTCTAAGTTCCTTGGTGAAGGTTTTTGAGAACTTAAAGACAGAGGTGCAACAACACTCTGGAATTTTATTAGAAATCTCTAAAGAAATGGAAATTAATGAATCTCCTATGGTGGCACTCAAATCAGCAGTAAATGATTCAGTGGGTAAAACACTAGCTGAATTCCGCTCAATATCCAAAACGCAAATGGAAAAGATGGACTCTTTAACTGAACAATGGATGGGAGCAAAAGAGGAGCTGGGTATCCTGAATTTAAGGCGAGGTTTAAGGCTAGGAGCAGGTATGAATGGTATTTTGCAAGGAAAATGTCCCAAATGCATACAATTGTTACCATTGTATCCCGGGAATGCTAACATGGATGATACTCCCTTGTCGGCCTCAGTATAGGGAGAGTTTTTTCGGTTGGCACAACTGGCAGAGCAGGAGGACATAGGTATACCTAGGAATGAGGAACAGGGAGGGAATGTTACCCGACATCAAAGGAAATAGGGGACAAACACGGCAAAAAAACGAAATGGAAAGACAAATAAGAGAAGGAAAAAAAGGAATAGGGAACATAAGGAATCTGAAATGACTGATCGGAATGAGGCTAGAGTGATCGACGGGCCCAAACAAAAGAAGAAAAATCAAAGTACTGACACCAATCGCTTCATTAAAAAGTTGAAAGGAGTGAATTCAGAAGAACAACGAAGAAATAAAAAGAAGGGAACTAATCCGGAGATGGGGGAAAAAAAAGAAAGACAATGCTTTAGATGAAGACACTAATTTGGAGAATTGAACCACCAAGCCAGAGCAACAAAAGTCACGTGGGAATTCAAACAGAGACAAATCAACCTCTCCGGAAGATTGCTCTGATCTTCCTAAATGCTAAACAAAAAGCATTATGAAGAGCTCAGTTGAAGTTAGTCTAATAGAATGTCAAAAAGAGGAAAAATGTGCAAATAGGCTTGAAGGATTCACTTGGTGTGGTACAGAAGAATATAACAGGCCAGGATGGATTATCTTCAGATAAAGAGACACATAAGGGGGCAGACCAAAGAACTCAAAAAGATCAATTAGGAGCTTTGCCAATGTTAAGCTCTAAGGAACTTACAACTATGCAAACAAGAGCAAAGCTCAGAAACAAAGTAAAGGATTCAAGGTGTTCTTGTCAAGAGTGAGTTAAGGATAACAACACAAAATCTCTGTTAAACTGAACAAGAATACTCTCTGAGATGAAATTCATCCTCGATTTAAAATACATTTCATCGTCTGACATTGACCGTGTCAGTGTTCCATGTATCCCAAATACAAGTATCGCGGAACTCAGTCTGAAATCAAGACTAGGGTTCGAATCAATTTTAGATGCTGAAGGGGAAGGGGTAAAGAGCAGTATTTTAGTATCAAGAGACCTTCCGGAAATATCTAAAATACTACCCTCAAAACTATCATATTGGGAATCAAAGTGCTGTGAAGTATGCTCCCTTCTCCTGCAAAGTTTGGGAGATGGTACCAGAGATCGTCTCTCAAATATTTCTTAAACTGGGTATTCCATATTAGAAACTCTAGCCAGTGAACTGATCCAGATTTTATCCTGGAATACAAAGGGACATAACTCTTTTTTTGAGAATACGAGGAAGTGTTATATTTTGTATTTTTTGACCTAATATTGTTTCAGGAAACGTGATTAAAATCTCCATTTGGATTAGTTGTTTTTTCTATTCATCATCAACTTGCAGATGAATGAGACATGGGTCGCCCGGCTGGGGGATTGTGTATTGCATGTAGACATGAGGTGTTCCCAGATTCTAGACTATTGTCGGATGAAATGCCCGGTATGTTGGTGGTCAGAGTAGAGATGAGGGGAAATAAGACCAATTTGAACTGGTTAATAATAAATATATATTGGAAACCTACAACAATTCCACTACTGCAATTTCTACAAAAACTATTGGATATATTGATTGACTATTCCTCCAAATTCCCATTATGTGAAATCATAATAATGGTGGATTTTAATTCACAATGTATCACAACGAGATCCACTGATTCAAAGAAATGTAAATTTAAGACTAGAAATAGATATGTATGGTGTAATTTCATGATGCAATGGGATCTGGGGATGCTAAATGGAAATGTGAAGGGAGACATCCCCCCCCCGCTCCCACCTGGATGAGGGGATCATCTCACTCAACGATTGACTACATGTCTGTATCCAAAAAGATCTTTGATAGTTGTGTACAATTTAATTCTACTAGTGTAAATTATAGTGATTATGCGATGCTGGAAACCTCTTTTAGTCTTGATTCGGAACACTTAAAATCTTGCTATATTTAAGAATTGTCTGTAAAACACTGTTGGGACCCGAATAGTAAGATTTAACAGAGGGGGGCGTACTCTTACTAGTAAATTGGTCAGTATTACAAAAGATATGACAGACCAGCAATTGTCGAAGTACTGTGATCCCACCTGTTTCATTGAATTCCTGAGGGAAATAGATACCTCAGATAGTTTTGTCCCAACACAGCATGTCCCCTATAAGCATCCTTTCGATACGCAAATTCAAGAGAAGAAAATAAATAGAAGATATCAAAAGGCAATATTAAAAAAAACAGTAAAAGATCTAAGAGAGTACGAAGAAGGAATTAGATTGATATGATGTGATATGTTATGGCATTTATACCGCACCTATAAAGAAGTGTTTCAAGGCGCGACGAGGCAAGGGAGGGGAAACAGAGGGAGGACAGAGATAGCGATCCTATTAGGCCAGGTGACAAGGGGATTGCACAAGTGAAGGGGAGGGAGAAGGGAAAAGTGCGAGGGGAAAGGACACTTACCGTTCCGCCAAACCCGTGATCCGTCGCTACATGCGGCCAGCTGGTGGCAACTGCAAGGGTGAGTGCAGACATCAGGTGTCAAGTGCTAGTAAAGGCTGTAGGGACACAGAAACAGTCCATGGGTACAAGGGTTTCCAGGGGGGCAGTGCAGTTTCAGATTCAGCAAGGAGATCAGCAGGGGAGAGGAGGAGAGAAAGCAGAAGCAAAGAGGAAGGTCTTGAGGTGCTTCCGGAATCGGAGGTGGTTAACCTCAAGTTTCAGAGAGGCAGCAAGTCTGTTCCAGAGGGAGACCCCAGCAGAAGAAAGAGATCAATGCCCAACTCACTGCTTGGAGAAGTGATTAACCATGTGAGAGTTGCTGGCGGATGAGCGATGAGCTTGAGAAGGAAGATATTTAGAAAGTGAGAGTTGATGGTATTGAGGTCTCAGACCCTAGAAGGCCTTGTGGACAATGCAGAGGGTTTTGAACTTAATCCTTGCCGCCACTGGGAGAGAGTGCAGATGTTTCAATCCTGGAGAGATACGATCCCTGGGCTTGAGGCCAAGGACAAGCCTCGCAGTCCTGTTTGGATGAGTTGAAAAAGGCAGAGAGTAGAGGCAGGCAGATTTAGAAAGAGGCTGTTGCAGTTATCCAGCCTTGAGAGAACTGGAGACAGTGAACTTCTGGGGGAAGGAGAGGAAAGGAAGAATACCTCTGAAGAGGTGCAGCTGGTAGTGTGACTTCTTAGAGACATCAGAGATGTGAGGAGAGAAGCACAGTGTGGAGTCGAAGATGACCCCGAGGGTGGGAGCACGAAGAGTGACAAGAGAGGCCAGCCAGAGAGTGACAGGAAAGAAGGGAGCAAGTGTGCTGATGAGGAGAATCTTGGTCTTACTGGAATTCATTCAGAGATCATTGGAAGCACACCACTCCTGGATGGCAGACAGTCAGAGATGAGAGAAGGAGAAGAGGTGGCGGAAGGGAGCCTGAAAATTTGTTGAGTATCATCCTCATAGCACTGAAAGTTGGGGCAGAGAGCGGCAATGCGGTGGGCAAGAAGTGCCAGGTATTGGTTGAACAGCCAGGGAGAGAGGCTAGACCACTGGGGAACACTACAGGTAGAGATAGAGATTGAGGAGAGGAAGGACCCGAGTTGGACCTTGGAGGGTCACTCGGAGAGGAAGGAGGTCAGCCAAGCCAGGAAAGGAGTGATGGAGATTGGACGATAGTTAGTCATGCAGGAAGGGTTGGGAGAAGGTTTCTTAAGAAGAGGGTGCACAAGTGAGTGTTTCAGGGGGGAGGGGAAGACTCCAGTGGTGAAGGAGTGGTTGCAGAAATCAGTCCGAGCAGGAGCCAGGGTGTCAATGCGGTCCTTCATGGTTTTGGAGGAGCAGGGGTAAACCTGTTTTGACAAGACTTTCATAGATCGATCTTTTCTAAAAACCTTGTTTGAAGAGAACAGGAGAAAGACAGAGAAGGAGGGAGGAGAGGTGGCAGAAGAAGTGACAGAGGGAGAGCAGGGAGTAGGGGGAGGAGAGGGAGAGGAAGAGAGAGTGGACAGGATGTTCTGAGTTTTAGAGATGAAATGAGACGTCACAGCCGTGCAGAGGAGGGGGAGGGGACAGGAGAGGTAGAGACTGTATATGGATTGGCCAGTTCCTGGCAGATTTTAAAGAGTTTGGCCGAGTTGTTAGATGCCGCAGAGACACGGGCTTGGATATGGGCTCTCTTCTTGGTGTGGACGATGAGCCGGTATTGCCTTTGGAGCAGGCGGCAGGCCCTGTTTGTCAGAGGATGTACCGGAAGTACTCCATTTCCTCTCAGCCACCATGCACTTGCGTTTAAGGTTGACGAGGTCTGAGTCATACCAGGAGTTGCACTTTGCTTTGGGCTTCAAGCAGATCCTCATGACAGGGGCAAGAACATCTAGAGTATCAGATATAGCAGAATGCAGCATGGAAAGGGCTGTGTCAGGGTGTGAGTCAGCCAAAGGGTTAGGCGGGTGAGAAAGTGGCGGCGATAGCCTCAACTGACACACGCTTCTTTGGTCGGAAAACCAAGAATATAGGCAGCAGTGCTGGAGCTGGCTTGGCCTGAGGGGTCGAGAGGGTGAGATGGGAGGAAGGAGGGAGTCACAGAGGTCACGAAAGTGTCCAGTGGAAGGACAGGAAGCAACCAGGTGGATGTTAAAGTCTCCAAGAAGGAGGAGTTGAGTGGTTGAGACCAGGAGGGAAGAGAAGAGGTCCGCCCACTCAAAGTGGAAGGAGGAGATCTGACCAGGTGGCCAATAGATGGTAGCCACAGTAAGGGAATGGCAAGGAGAGAGAGAGAGAGCGTGCAGACGAGGCATTCTAATGAGGAGTAGGCCTTCGTACATATGACAGAGGCAGGGATCCACTCAGGGAAAATCAGGGTTACACCCCCTCCTGAACGGTTGGATCTGGGCACAGAAAGGATCTTGTAGCCATCAGGGAGGAGAGTATCAAAGCCTGTGACAGAGCTGGCAGTGAACCATTTCTCAGTGAGACCAAGGACATCGAGGTCAAGTTCCTCTAGGAGGCGGCAGACAGCAGAGCAAGAGTTTAGAGTGGCAATATGGAGAAGGTTGCTGTCCTTGAAAGACTTCCAGGGAGGGATACAAATCAGAAGTACGCCCTGCAGAGGTGTAGAAGCAGCCTGGGGGGGGGGAGGGGAGAAGAGGAAGGAGGAGAGGGCAAGGTAACCACGGTGGAGACAGCAGGGATAGGCAAGGAAGCCGTGGAGGGCAGAGAGGGGACAGCAGGAGAAGAAAGGAAATTGATGAGGCGGGAGAAGCGTCTATCAAAGAGGAGAATTTTGGCTTGAGGGCCTTGGACCAAAACGATACCATTCAAGTAAACATTAATGATGACCTTAGAAGAGTGGAAGGAGGCCAAGAGGTTCTCCCACCGGGTGCCACCATTAATGGGAGAGAAGGGTGAGAGCACAGAGACCATATGAAGGGTCCATAGATCTAGCGAGGGAACGACAAAGAGGATGCCAGTGAAAGTTTGCCTGGAGGAGGCACTGGTATAGGTGTCAGCGATAGGGAGGACAGGGTTGGAGACCAGGAAGTCCTTTTTAAACTTCTTCCTACCAGATTTAGTGAGGAGAGCAGGATAGTCGATAGAGAAGCAGTTAGTAAAGATAGGAGAGACAGTGAGCACCATAGAGTAGATAGAAAGAGGAGAGAAGAGGAAGGGAGTGGGGAGGGGTAGGGAAGAACACTAGGGAAGGACACAAGGCAGGGAGCAAGCAGACGAGACAGAGAGAGATGAGACAAGTTGACAATCGACTGGACGATAGGCACTTAGTGGTAGAAAGGTTTGCTAGATGAGTGCTTTGCTAGGAGGCAAAGCCAAAGAATGGCACTACTATCGCAATGCAATTTTAAAATAGAAGAAAACACATCCAAGTTTTAGAGTCCTGAAAACTGGGGGAAAAGGCCTAGGTTTCACAATGCAATTTTAAAAAAACAGGAGACAAAACACCCTAGTTGGAGAGTCCTGAAAAGTGGGGGAAAAAAACCTAGGTTTCACAATGCCATTTTAAATAATTTCACAATGCAGTAGAAAACACACCTAAGTTTGAGAGTCTGCTATATTGACAAGTTTGCAGGGTAGAGTGAGGTTCTATACCTAACATGTTATCAAACATACATTCAACATTTTTCCTACTTAATCTCTAACATCTAAGATAATTTCCAAAAATGTGATACTTCCTGTCGTGGACAGAACAGTAAATCTTAGACAATTAACTCAAAAACCTATTTTTTGAAAATTTCAGCAGACAAACAGTAGCAGAGAGATTTTCACCTTTCAAAAATATGGTCTAAATTTCATCTGTCTCCATCGATTGACGATGCTCAGTTTGATCATTGTAAGTTGTTATCAGCTCTATGCGATTCGGTCGTCAGAATTTGGTAGGGGACAGCCAGGAGAGGAAGCATACATTTATGGAAGAGGCACAGGGTCTGATTCACAGAAACGTTTTATAATGGTGCAATCCCATAGGAAAACGTTCTGTGAATCAGGCCCACAGTGTTTTCCACATAGTCTGTGCTTGCAAAGAAGTGAGGCACAGTTCATATCTAATCAAGGCAGTCGAGATTAGGTTCGGGAGCTTTAACATTTTTCTCCAAAAAGTGCCCTCTAATATGGGCCATATTTCCCAGGGAGTAAGTGCGAACCCTTCAGCTCCATACATTAAAGAGGGGACCGCTTTCAGATTGTAGAAGGAGAGCACTGGCAGGATAGAAAACTTGCCATACATATTTTGAAGCATCCTGCCTTGTCCAATCAGAATTTTCAGCCTAGATGTCAAGGACATCTGGCGAGGATGGTCAAATCTTCTATTAGTAATGTGTCCCAAGGACTGTGATCTGGACAGCCTTTATCAGCCGTTCACGGCCCACATACCGGTTGAAGGAAGGATCGGTTCCACTATTTAGTGGTCCTACGACCATGATGCTAGTCTTGACTGAGTTCATTGACAGGCCGTTGATCTTCAAATATTCACTAATAGCATCTCAATTATTGTACATACATTATTATGATCACTTTCAGTTCTATGAATCACCTTCAAGTTATCTACAGTGCCCAGCTACTACAATTTACCATTATATAATCCAAGAAAGAAATACACAGAGCAGTTCAGGGGGTGAGTTGTTGTGGGATGTCTCTGGGAGGCCATCTATCACATACTCTGTAGCCCTTCAGAGTACCATTCTGTGCAGAAGACATTGCCACACACAAACGTGTAGATGATTGATTGCTATGTAATGATCGAATATTCCATATTTCGTCAATCTCAATAAACAATTGATCGCAGAAGCAAAACATCTCATATTGGCAGTTCAAAACACCTACAAGCAGTACATGTATAACAACTCTATGGGCCTGATTCACAGAGAGTTTTCCAATGGGATTGCACCACTATAAAATGCTTCTGTGAATCAGGTCCTATGTCTCTTGTTCCTTCTCTCCTTAAGGATTTAACATATCCTCAAGGAGTTTGACTGCTTTTTCTACTTCTCTTAAATATATATTCCATATGTTTTTTTCCAAAAAGGGCGAGGGGCACACTCTTGTACCCAGCTGCAGTGAGCCCCACGGTCCTAGTGATGCAATCCTAATACAGTGCTCCTATGCCTCAGCACTCATCAGTGAGGCAGATTGGTGAAGGTGTTGCTGGTTTAATTCCACTTCAGCAAGTGAACAAAAATGTGTGCAAGGAATTCTGGGTGCTGTAGCATGTAAAAGCCAGCCAGCCCCGCCTCTCTCCCACCAGTCAGTCTGGGAGCATGTTGTAGGGAGTAAATATCAGTTGTAGCCCAACTATACAACAGCACCAGGACACTCAAATCTGAAACAATTAGCCTTCAGTGCATCTTCTCAACCAAGGTAATCTACAGGAGAAGCAGACAGATTGCCCACCTATGCCAAAAGAGTTGGCATCAACTTGTAGAGGCTACTAGCAGAAGTGCCCGTTGTCCTAACGGGTTCTGTAAACAGACATGATAACCCTTATTCTGTGGGTCGCCTTTCCGATTCGCTTACCGCTTGATGGTCTTTGCACCCTGAAGTGAACTGCACTGAGAATGGGCACGTATGGCTGACTGACATACCCAGAGCAGACAGGGGAGACGAGAGTTGGTGTGCTGCTGGATAATGGGACCTGCTCTGCTCACTCCCTATCTGTTGGCTCAAACTGGCGTGGTACATTGCTGTGCAAACATCTTGGAAACTGTGTATACTACGGCCTAAACCTCGAGTTTTCTTCCTCGTGTTGGGACCAGTCATTCTACGACCACATTGATGTTTTGCCGATTTCAGTCAACCGTCTCATGTGTAAAGGTGGTGAAATCTGGGAAAAGGGTGGGGCTCCCAAATGTCATGTGGCTAGGAAGGTCTGGAGGGTCCTAAGAGGTAACTATGCAAAGCTTGGTGCAGATTGGTGAAATGGTTCGGAATTGTATAAGGGACAACGCTTCGCCAAGCCACAAACCCACAAAACCACTAACAAATGTTGACTTGTGCTGTAATCCGGGCAATGGGGGGGGGTCGGGTGTCCAAACATCATGTAGCCAGTAATGTCTGGAGGGTCCTAAAAGGTAACTATGCAGGAGTTGGTGCAGATTGGTGAAACAGTGTGGAATTGTATAAGAAACAATGCTTAGCCACAAAACCACAAATCCACAAACACATTTTGATTTTTGATGAACTCCAGAGAAAGGGGTGGTGTGAAATTAAATGAAATTATATTTTATTTATATCGCACTAATATCCGGAGGGTCCTAAGAGGTAACTATGCAAAAATGGTGCAGTTTGGTGAAACGGTGTGGAATTGTATAAAGAGCAACGCTTCACCAACCCACAAACCAACAAAAACACAAACAAATTTTGAGTTGTGCTGAAATCCGGGGAATGGAGTGTGGTGTCTAAATGCTATGTATCCAGTAATGTCCAGAGTGTCGTAACAGGCAACTTTGCAACATTTGGTGCAGATTGGTGAAACAGTGTTGAATTGTATAAGGAACAACGCTTTGCCACAAAACCACAAACACATTTTGACTTTTGATGAACTCCAGAGAAAGGGGTAGGGTGAAATTAAATGAAATTATATTTTATTTATATCGCGCTCATATCCGGAGGGTCCTAAGAGGTAACTATGCAAAAATGGTGCAGTTTGGTGAAACTGTGTGGAATTGTATAAGGAACAACGCTTCACCAAGCCACAAACCAACAAATACACAAACAAAATGTGACTTGTGCTGAAATCTGGGGAATCGGATGAGGTGTCATGTAGCTAGTAATGTCTGGAGGGTCCTAAGAGGTAACTATGCAGAATTTGGTGCAGATTGGTGAAACAGTGTGGCATTGTATAAGGAGCAATGCTTTACCACAAAACCACAAACACACACTAATATCCAGGGCAAGGGGTGGGGTGTCCAAATGTCATGTAGCCAGTAATGTCCAGAGGGTGCTGACAGGCAACTATGCCAAATGTGGTGCAGATTGGTGAAACAGTACAGAATTCTATAAGGAACAACACATTGTCACAAATCCTGCCACAGACGAACTAACACATTTTTACTTTTATGTATATAGATTAAATAACCAGAGTCAGTGTAGAGAGGCCCCACATGTCTTCCTTCTCCAGTAAACATTTGCGCCTTAGACCTCAGAATCAGCCAGAAGACACAACATTGTAGCTATGTACATTGACTATCCCAGCCAACAATTCCAGCTTAATGGTCACTTAAGGCTGCCACTCACCAATAGGCACCCACAGTAGCACTTGATGACTGATGATCCCAGCTAATTTGCGATGGTACTTTCTCTTTGTTTTACATTGCCAGAATGTGGGCCTCATTGTGAGTTTGGTGGTGCAGTAACATTTTGATGTTAATTCCATTACTGCACTAACAAAATCTGTCTTTTGGTGATGAAGTGGAGTTTTACATCCAGCATATTGCCAAATCTTTCAGGGGGGGGGGCGGTGCCTACAATGGTTCCCCATAATCCAACATCTTACATGAGGATCCAGCTTCAGACCCTAAGGCAGATGACTTATTACAAATGGTTATACTGCCCCCAGTGTTCAGAGTTATATCAACGGCTTGGATTTGCAGACTCGCCAATTACTTTCTCGTTTCTCAGGAAGGATGACATTGGTGCAACAAGCCAACTCAACTCAGCCAAAACTGGCGTAGAACCTGAAAAAACCAACAGGATATGTAGCTTTCAGCACCCCACAATAAATACACATCTTTGACCTCATAGACAATCTTGTGTTTTGGCCAGTAAAGTCACAATAAGGATTCCATCCTCATTGCCAAGTGTCTCAGTCCAGAGATCCCTCAATGATGGTTAAACTATAGTATAAGCAAACATTTTAAAACAACATGGATAAAACATGAGGATGTCAATATTACATCTGTTTCCCTCGGGCATGTATGAGCTGCACCGATTCATTCAGGTGACGAAAATCCTCAAGTAACATTTTGAGAATCTCGCACGTTCTTTTCTGCATTTAAAGGTACCAGAACTTGACACAGTGAATGAACAACTTCACAAGTAATTGAAAATAAAAACATTAATGGGCAGGAATAATACAGGCCAAATCATCTTACAATTTCTAATGGACAATGGTACCTGGGTTGGGAGCAAGCTTGATTTGCATATGGTTTTTCTCCTTCTGTAGTGGCTTGGCGGGTTGAAAAAAAGATGGTCTGTAGAGTTTCCCAGAGCTGTGTCTATGGTTTATATTCATTCTTTCTATTCTCCAAGTTTTCTTTTAAACTTACATAGACAATAAGCCAAAATAGAATAATTCTATTGTACAGAGTAACACTTATTTAAATACATCATAACAGTCCAATCTATAGAGGAATGACAGAGAGAAGGTGGGATGTGAGATGAATAGAAGATTAAGACAATGCAAATTAAAGAATAAGAATAAATAAAAATAAAGAAAAAGAAAATTACAAAACTAAGAGAATAAAACAAAACCACTACAATGTGAGTAAAATAACTATGCATAAATGTCATTAAACACTCCCCAGATCATCTCATATTTATGATGTTGATCTTTAGCGTTAAAGGACACTTTCTCCCTCGTAGACAGAAGAGACACACTATGCAACCAATCATCAACACAGGGGGAAGTGTTGCCCTTCCAAAATTTCAGGATATGTCTCTTAGCAAGAAGAATGGCTCTATTTGTCCAGAACAATTTACAACCAGACAATACAATATTTGAAGGCAATAAACCCAGCACACCAATAAGTGGGTCTCTTGGAAGAGACAGACTCAAAACCAAGTCTAGTCTCTGGAAAACACCATCCCAGAATAGTTGGATCTTTCTACACAATCACAGCATATGGAATGTGGTGCCCACCTCCCTTTTACAGTTCCAACAAACATACTCATTACACAATTTGCACAACCTCATCTTCCAAGGAGACCAGTACAGGTAATGGTTAATCCTTTGCTACGTATACCGGAGTTCTAAATCAAATCTGCATTTAATTGGACCTGCACATATGCGGTTCCATTCAACATCCAAAAACAAGCAATCCAAATCCGAATCCCAATTTCCTCTACCACATTGTCCTGTCAACTGAGACGTAGAATGAGTAAATAATTTGTATAAAGTAGATGCAGATAGAGCCATGGTCTAAGATTGCAGGCAGAGTCTGCATTTTAGCATTAATTGGTGAAGAAAGTACAGCAAAAAGTTCCCGCAGAACATTATAATGACAGATTTCTGTTGCTTTCAGTTTATATTTAAAGCGCAAGAACTCAAAGACAACCATATTCTGACCATCATGGACCTGTCCAATTCTCCAGATACCTGCTTTTTGCCAGGAAATCCATGATAACGCGTAGTTACTCTAGAGTCTTCACACAGTAGATATTTTTCATCTCGAATCTCATTACATTTACGCCATTCTTTCACAACATGTTTTATGAAAGGTGGAGTCGTACCAACCAGCAACATTTTTATCTGCAAACAAAATAACATCTAGGGGTGTGGGTGAGACAGACTCCTTCAGAATTTTAATCCAGCCCACACAATTAATTTGGCCAGCCGCCATCCAGTGATGCAATGTACGTAACATAAATGCAGTGTGGCAACGTTTTATGTCGGGATAACCAAAACCATCCAGATCTTCGAGATTCGGGCACAGCCTCCTGCCCCCCACACACATTTATTCAAGGACGTATGAATTCTTTAAAGTCTATTATTTGTAAGTGGCATAGGGAGCATACTAAAACATATATTAGTTTGGGGAGCAAGGGCATCTTCACTATGTTAACTTTACCCCAGAGTGCCAGGTTTCATTTCTCCAATTTACAGCAGAGTCTATCTACTTCTGAAATTTTCAGTAGAATATTATTTACAAGTAGTGACTCAATATCTCTATTGACATGAATACCCAAATAGTTAAGATCAAAATCAGTCCACATTTCTCGGTCCACATCAAATAACCCCCTATGACATGAAAGCGATATTGGAAAAGAGTCTTTGTGACATTTACTTTATAATTAAAGAAATTACCTAATTCCTGTAATGTCAATAGAAGCTCTGGATATGAGCGCTCTGGGTTTGAGATTAGGACCAAAAGGACATCTGCATATAAGAGGACTTTTCAGACGAAGTCCCCAAACAGAATGCCCATTATACCTGGATGATTTCTGAGCATAATGGGAAGTGGTTCAATTAATAAATCAAACAACAATGGAGACAAAGGGCAGCCCTGCTGAGTACCTTTTAGAATCCAGAAACATTCTGAACGACAACCAATAAAAACCACAGCCGCCTTTGCACCGCCATATAAGGCTCTAAAAAGTCAAAGGAAATGTGGTCCACAATTTACTTTAAGCAAGACCCAACTTACCCTGTCAAAAATCTTCTCTGTGTCAATACTGATGGCCGCATATGCATCTGCAGAATGTCTCTTTAGGTAAATAACATCAAGCAATTCCCATAAGCTATCATTACTATTCCTTCCACTTATAAAACCTGTCTGTTTTTTATGAACCCGTTTCGGAAGCAAAACATTTGGGGCCTGATTCATGGAAGTGTTTTATAATGGTGCAATCCCATAGGAAAAGGTTCCATGAATCAGGCCCTTAATCTTCTAGCGAATATTTTTGCTAAGAGCTTTACATCAACATTTCAAAGTGAAATTG
The DNA here is from genome assembly GCF_040938575.1 of Ambystoma mexicanum. Lineage (NCBI taxonomy): Eukaryota > Metazoa > Chordata > Amphibia > Caudata > Ambystomatidae > Ambystoma > Ambystoma mexicanum. The sequence continues at coordinate 90,287,429 of NC_090938.1, forward strand.
GTCGATAGTTCTCACATAGCGAGGGATTTTTACCTGGTTGCAGAATTACAGTTATTCAAGCAGTCTGCATTGACTCAGTGACCGCCTCCTTTTGCACAAGCTCTGTATACAATTGTGCAAGGAATGGCGCCAGGATCCGACCAAAAGTTGTATTAAACTCTATAGGGTAACCAACAAGGTCAGGACATTTACCATTCACCGATGTATTTATTGAAATTTCAATTTCCTCTAGTGTTATTGGTGCATTCAGAATTGGCATATCTAATGAACAGAGATAATTATTAATTTCCAAATTGGAAACAGTTTCATAAGCCTTACATAGGGAGGCATAATATTGTCTAAATTCTTCAGATTTCCTCATTCTTTCTCATTATTGTTCCTCCCTTATCCACAACAAAAAGCACCTGTCTGTTATTCTCCTTCTGCTGTATACGGTTTGCCAACAAGGCTCCTGACTTATCACATTGTTCCCAGAAAGCTTGTCGGGAATAGAATAAATACCTCTCTGCCTTATGATTCACAATCCAAGGCTTGTTTCGTATGGGACAAATCCAACATATTCTGCTTACTTGGGCAACCACAAAAGCGTACCTCACTTGCTTTATACTCATCTTCTAGTTTGACCATAAACTTTTCTCTTTGGCGTTTCCTGTATGAAGCATAACTAATATTTTCCACGCAATGTTGCTTTCAACGCATCCCAAATTACTGATATGGAGTGAACTGAATGCAAATTATCCTTCATAAACAGTGATGTTTCTGTTTCTATGTGCTTAACAAAATCTAAATCAGAGAGCAGATGTGTATTAAAACACCATTGTTTCTTGGACCTCAAACCACCTGCAGACTCCTCCAGCGTCAACATAATAGGCACATGATCTGAAATTTCAACATCACCAATTGCAGCATTATAAACCTCCCCGCATAGGCTTCTACTGACAAGAAAAAAGCCAATAGTGAAGACGTACCATGTACCATTGAATGAAAAGTATATCTTCTACTCTTCCAATTAAGATCCTGCCAAATGTCATGCAAATCCCACTTTTCTAGCAATCTTAAAAGTCCCTTTCTCACTTTAGCTTCAGCTAATAGCTAGCCTGGGTAGTCTTAGCCAATTGGAGTATTGAAGTCTCCTCCAACTATAAACTCTTTACAAACCAGTTGGTCCAATACTCCATCCAGTATTTTAAAAAAAGTAACGTGGCTCACATTAGGCGCATAAATATTCATAATTGTGAAGTATCTATTCTCAATATGTAATTTAAGTGCAACATATCTCCCTTCAGGGTCCACACATACACAATCAGTCATATATCTCAAGTCTTTCCTAAAAAGAATAGGAAGCCTTGATAATTCCAGCCTCCTCGCGCACCCGCGCCGCGCACCTGCCAAGTACATTCTAAGTACTGTTGGCTGTGGACTCGGACTGGTCTGCGCTGTTCCTTGGATTTTTCTTGCACCGCCGCCTCTGCTCTGCGCTGTACTGCCGTCTGCCGTCTGTGGACGCGGTGTTTGCGGCTCGGACTGTTTCGTGCGCCTGGAGGACGTCTTTCTGTGTCGCACACAGTTTGCCTGGCCCCTGTTCGTGGAAAGGAGGCTCCGCCCCCTTGGGTCGAGTGACGCCCAGGAAGCCTTGATAATTCCAGCCTCCTCGCGCACCCGCGCCGCGCACCTGCCAAGTACATTCTAAGTACTGTTGGCGGTTCGCGGGAGCACGGAGGAGGTTCTCAGGCTTCCGGCAGTGTCCTGTATTAGATAGAGGTACGAGTGACTTGTCACTCTTTGCTCGTAGTCTAGAGTAACTTAAGTTGACACTTCAGTCTAATTTTTGAGTATCGTGAACTAACAGCTTAAGAGTTGGGGGGGTCTCATTGCGTGAGGCGGTACGCTGTGTGGCATTCTGTGTGGGGTGTCCATAAATATTGTGCCCACAATTCAAATAAAGGTGTAACTCCATTATCGATAATTTACACGCTACTTCAACGTATTAGAGGCAATTTTCATTTTTTGTACCCTTTTTGGTCAACCTATAGAGGTTTTACCTCGTAGTGTGGTCTTGTGCCAACACAGCCATAAAGCTCATTGTTACTTGGCCTTAGGGACAGGCGCGTCCATCAAGGAAGTGACCAGAAGTGCCTGTTAGCCGGGGCTGGAGGCCGTGAGCATCGTTTGGTCGCCTTCACACAGGCAAAGGTTGCTGTTCGCTGTACGAAGTGCAGGGTGGGAGTAAAGGTTCTAAAGTAGTGAGACAGTAAACATCTAGTGGAAATTACATAACGAGAGTGCTGGATAGTTGTAGGTGTAGAAAATAGGACTTTTATAAAATCTATTATAAGTGTTACATGCGTTCATCCCTTGCATTAGTGGCTTTAACAGAAACTTTTGAACGTGGTAGAAAAGAATGGTGAAAAAGCTAAGGAATGGGAAAAGGTGTCTGAATGAGTCCATCACATTGCTAGGAGAAGGAAACATGTCGGATGATGAAATAAAGCATGACACCATAAATCAAACAAAAAAAAAAGGGAGAATTAATAGCAAGACTTCTAGTGATAAGGAACTAGCAACACCACTAGTAAGTTTAATTATTCCTAACTCATCAGTAGATGAGATGGTAAACTTAAAGGAAACACCAAAAATAAAAAAAGCGGTAATGGCCCAAATACACATGGAGAACACGGTAGGGCTTATATATCCTATAAACCCCATATGTAATATACCAATCACCGATAGTTCAATGTTAGGTGCAGTTAGTGAGGGACACAGTTTATTGACTGATGATACCTCTCTAGTTGCACCAGTGGTTCTAGCAGAACTACATAGTAGAGCACGACTATCAAATGGTCCATCAACTCCTGCAGCGAGCTCGCGGGGAGTGAGAGACCAAGTTCATTTCCATGCAGCAATTGATGCTAACTTGGAACAACTAAAAGAAAAAAGAACTAATGGGAGAGAGGAGAGAGAAAAAGAAAAGAAACAAAACGCAAGCTCTCCTGCCCACGATCTAGTGACCAATCCATTGGAGATAATCTATCCACACTCACCTGTGTTAGGGGTCGATCCTATCCAAGCCAAAACAATGTCTGATTCAATGCGCCAACCAAATTCATCTCTACCACTGTTTCCACTTGAAGATACGCTGGTGGATTTGAATCAACAAGAATTACAAAACTTCCCCGTGCTGGCAAGGATCCTAAACTTGCTTGATAAGGGTCATGAATATACCCATGGCGCTATTGGTGCATTGAGCACGGCAATGTCTGATATTAGTAATAGACTAAGTAGAATGGAAGGATACATGATGGCTCAGGAAAAATGTCACACTTTTTGGGCTGAACATCTTCTCAGAGATAAAGTTATCAATGAGAAAATGGTGGCAGAGACAATGGGAGCGGCAAATAGTTGTGCTATCTCTGCTCAAAAATCACAATTTACCCAAACACAGTTGGAGAGTATAGCAACTGGGTCTGAAGAAATCATGGAGTCTTGTCCATTGGATAAGAACATAGAAAAATTCCCCCCGTATGCAGAAATTGCAAAACTCCAGCACGATAGAATCTTGGTATTAGAACAAATAGTACTAGCTGCAAATTTAGCTCCTGATACCATAAATGTTGGAGAACAGGTGGCACAGGGGGATATTTGTGACTCTTTGACATATAGAGGGCCTGATAGCCCCTCGGATCTTACAGACCTTATTGACTTGACTGAAGGAGCCAATGGTGAATCACTTGAATCAAATAAAAATGATAATGAAGAACCTGTGGCAAATCAATCATTATATTTTATGTCCCGAAAAGCAAAAAAACTTCATGCAAGAGAAAAAAAGAGACAAGCAATTAGAGGAACTCAAGTAACTTTACCTCAGGTGGTGGGCACCACAAATAAAAAAAATGAGAATAAAAAACAAAAAAAAGGATTGGCGACAGGAGACTTATTCAAAAAGAATAAAACTAGTGTAAATAAAGTAAACGATGCACCACCATTTGACCAATCTCAACTAAATAAGGAAAGCCAGGTACATTTGGAGGACAATGATAGTTTAGTAGATGCTAAAGACACTACAAACATATCAACACCTCATCTTATACAAACACAACTTCAACGTTTCTTTGAGAGGATGGATAAGAAAATATCGTCCTTTACTCAGTCATCGCAGGGTACTGGGCTGGTGATTAATGACATATCTCAGACCACAGCTTTAGGGGCCATTAAGGACACATTGACTGTACAAAGAGAGGAAAAAGATCCTGTGACACCAAGGGCAGGTGGGCATGTTAACCCACAGGTAAATCCACTACAAATAGATGCATACTTTAAAGAGAAAGTGGAAACAGAGATTAAGCAACAGGGTAGTTGCAATGCTAATGGTGGAACTGACTATAAACAACTGTCGCCCGAGATGAAATTGGTGATGGGCTGGACGGTAGACCCAGCAAAGGTTGAAAAACCAAACTTAAACCGCGCATCACTAATGAAGGTATTTCACCAAATTCCAAACCTACGTAATCTGGTATCAAATGACATTGATTGGGTCAGGCTCCCATATGTTTCAAACTGTAGAATGTTATGTAAATATCAAAATATAATAATTGCTTCGCTAATATGGCATCATGTTAAAGATTTTGAATTGTTGGGCTACGAATTGTCATGGTACATCTCAATGGAAGAAGCGAGTGGATTTGTTGAATATCAGCCATCATTGTGCCACGATGATTCTAATGCAGAAGGGCGAGAAAGGGAAATTGCAAGAATCCACGAAAAAATAAGGGAACAATCAGAGGCAGTTGCCCTGATGGCCACTAGTCTTGCATTGCTTGAGCCACTAATAAAGACTCTAAATGGTGACCAATCAGGAAAAACAAACCTATAAAATGAGCCTTTGCGTATGTGTTCGTGGAACTGCTGTGGTCTGAAGAACTTGCAGGCATGGTTCCAGAAAATTCACAGGGAGAAATTGCCTGACTTAATAGTGGTACAGGAAACAATGGCACTAGTGGATGTTTATTTAGAAGGATACATGGCATATTGTGCACATGCAGTAAGGGGCGAAGCGGGGCGGCCAGCTGGTGGATTGGCGATCTTTGTGAAACACCTATATGCGGTTAAAGTACGGCAATTCTTTACATCTGCTGAAATACTTGCAATAGAAATTAGATCAAGTAACATCGGGCAGCAACACATATTACTAACATCCTTATATTGGAATCCGTCTACAACCACTTTAGATACCATACTAGAAAAATTATCGAATGTGATGGCGGCAGCTATAGAAGAATCCCCCAACGTGATGATTATCATAGGTGGTGACTTTAATTGTATCCTTGATAAAAGCAGCGCAGACCGAGTGATATTTAAACAGGGCTATATTACGCCATCCGTGGAAAGGGGACAAATCTGGTTAAAATTCTTTGAACAATGGGACATGAATGTTATACCTTATTCTGTCAAAGAGCTACTATTTACTTGGTCGCGCGGGTCTAAGAAATCCACAATTGATTATATCGTGATGTCTGGACCAATAGCTAATACTTCATCCCTGTGCACAATTACACATTCACAATTAAGTGATCATTGTTTATTGGAGTGTTACTTTGAATGTTCTCTCCAAAGATATGATGTATTAGTGCCATTGACACTACTGGAAATAGATCGTCAAGCACTATCAATACGATGGAACACGAGACTTTATAGGGAACTTAACTTCCTGGTGAATAGGGACATGGTTAAAATGAATCCACAGTCCTTGAGTATAGGCGAGGCTAATAATTTAGAATTAAAGAATGCTAACATGATACATAACCATATTGAACGGTTAGCAGCGCAAAAAGATAATAACACACAGAAAAAAAATACCCAAAAGGGATTATATAATGTAGAAATTGCCACTAGGAAAAAAACCAAGAATCGAGAATTGCGCGAATTACTAAAACTTGGGAATGGTAACTTCGGTAATACATATTATAATGAAAAAAAGGCTATTATGAGTAGCTACAAAAATGACCTAAAACAAATAAAAATGATAAAACATCAAAAAATTTATCAGAACATGATTTATAATTTATGCCAAAAAAATACAAGAGAAATTTAGGCATTGTTAAGAGATCCCGCAATGAAGGAAGGATCGTCTCTGTCTTCGGCTGTTAGCGGTGAAGTTTGGACAGAGGTATATAATAATAAATATGCGATGCCATCAAAATTTAAATACATGTATACCGAAGTTAACATGACAGACTTGCCAACTAAATGCCCATGGGGACTAGAAGATATTGAACTGGTTATAATGAAATTAAAGTCATCTAAGGCGGCCGGTCCTGATGGAATTCCACCCTGTGTTCTAAAAGACGATCCTAAGTTGTGGGCGGCTATTACACTAAGAAGCATAGAGTGTGTGCTGAAAACTAAGAGAGTTCCGACATCATGGTTGTCGGCGATTGTGATCCCCATTCATAAAAAGGACCAGTAAATGATCCAGCAAATTTTAGACCGGTGGCACTTATAGATGTAACAGCGAAAGTGTTTGCTGCTCTTATTCTAAAAGATCTAAATGTATTTATCACAAAAAAAGAAATTCTTTCCCGTTTCCAAACTGGATTCAGGAAAGGGATGGGAACACAGTTAAATGCGACTGTTTTGGCTCATTTACTAAAGCTAACGAGGGTAAAAAATCATGGACCGATTTATATGGCTTTGCTCGATATATCAGGAGCATTTGACTCAGTGATTAGGCAAATACTATGGAAAAGAATGAAAGAACACAACATACCAGCACAAATCATAGCAATGATTGCATTACTCCATACGAACACGACTTATAGGATAAAAATAGATCAAAATGGATCGCTTACTGCTCCAATTAAAACATATATTGGCGTGAAACAAGGATGTAATTTGGCTGCCACATTATTCAATCTGTATTTAACAGAAATTGGTGCAATATGGTCAGGATGTAATGCCTTTTCAGTAAAATTGGGTTTACTCCGCTTGGATTGGATGGCATTTGCGGACGATTTGATACTATTTGACCCTACTCCTTTTGGTCTTCAAAACAAATTGATATGCTTGGCAGAATTTTGCGCTAAACATAATTTGAAAATAAACACAAAGAAATCAAACATCATGGTTTTTACAAATAAAAAAAAAAGGTCTATTCGGTATAATTGGAATATTGATGGGTTATGTATCCCAGGGCACTGGGCCTGATTTACTTGGGGTATAATTTAACAAACGATGATTCAATCACAAAATGGCAGTCGGAAATTAGCACAAAAGCACTGCCACTTATTTCTCAAATGAAACTAATATATAAGAAATTCTGCCAGTTTTCACTGATACCACTGATTGATTATTATATTCTTAAAGTGGAACCAATACTCATTTATGGGTTAGATTTATGTACTCTGGAAATTGGCAGAATCCTTAATAAAGTACAAGGAAAAATATGGAAACAAGTATTGCGACTACCGATGTCATTACCCAATGCGATACTTATCCATGAACTAGGGCTAAACTCATTAGCCTCAAATTATTTGTGGCGCAAAATTGCCAGTTATGCTAAGATGCTAGATCCAATACCAAATTCACTGTATGTAGATCTGGGTGAAATGTTAAAACTGGGAAACCCAAAATGGATAGTTGATGCAGGACAACAATGCATAATACTGATGGAAAGATTTGCAATGAATTCAATGGACTTAATCACTCGACCACAAATAGTGAAGCTAAAACTACGTGAATTGGATTGGGCAGATACAGCCGATAAAATTGGGTCCTATAAATTGTATAGTGAATATGCAAAATTCCGGCATCCCAGAAGACCAGTACTGGGATATATCATGCAGATACCAGGACAAAAGCTTAGAGAGAATTATATGCGTTTTAGATTCAATCTTTATAGAACGAGAGAGAGGATTAAAAACTGGAATCAGATGGTATCAGCTTATGTAGAAGGTTGTAGATTCTGTAATGTAACTACAATTGAGACCTTGAAACATCTGGTCATTTACTGCTCCTATTTCTCTAAGCAGAGGCAAATCTTTCTGGGGAAATATCTGAATGGATCTAACAACCATGACCTTGAATTATTATGGATCCAATGTATGTGGGGAGTAAGGAAATCACTGATTGCTAATCTGCATTATTTCTTGACTGTCATCGAAAGTAAATTGGAAAGAGAAGCGGATAATGAGAGGATAATAATGATGTGATTGGGCCTCAATGTTAACTGCCATCTAATTGCTCTCTGTGATAATATTTCTCCTCTTCTGTTTTGTTTTATTATTACGTAAATGAAATTGATATATTAGACTAAAATGAATATGGTTTGATTTATGTAATTTTTATGTGATCTTATAAAATTTGGTTGTTGTAAAGATTTTATTGAAAAACAACACAATAAAGTTTAAAAAAAAAAAAATAAAAATAAAAAAAAATAGATGCACCTCGAGAATTACTTTTTTTAAAATTGTATATGGTTACAAAATTAAGCTTTCACAAACAAACAAAACAAAGCATTTTTTAAGACAATAAATAAAAACCAAGAACATACAAAATGTTTCCTTAAAATAAATCCAATACTAATAGGCCATATTGTTCAACCTTCATCTATTAAAAAGCAAAGAAAAGAGCAAAGAAAAGAGAAACGAGGGTAAAAAAAAAAGAAATAGGAGAAAGAGAAAAAAACTTCCACAAATGGTCAGTTGTCCACAATTTAGCCTTCCTACAAGGGAAACGTGTCAGACATCGGGGACCAGGGTAGCACTTGCCAGAACTGACAGGTCTAACTTACAGTCCTCCAGCATCTTAACTACCGCAATCATCATTTGTTGGGATTTACCATCAATCAACCTTTCCCAAAAGTGGTCATGTACCCAATGCGTTGATTCAGAGACAAACCTGCTGAAGAACTGTTGTCTGGCACCTCTCGTGCCTTCGCACTCCATCATTAGATGTTTGATGGATTGATTTTCTGTGTTAGAACAGGTCTGACACAGATATGACACAGATTTGATGGTAGGGCCCCCATCCCTCTTCTCGCTAGTATTTCCCCGTATGTAAAATATTTAATCTTAATCTCAAGAATTTGTTCTTCAGTCTCCAGTCTGAGAATTAATTAAATATTTACTGAGGACGCCCAGCTTTCTTTCCGAACACCTCGAGAATTACATGCAAAATAACTCAAAAACTCTTTTACATACAGACGGTTCAAAATATATCCTTCTTGATTTCCTCTCAAATGTGTCTCCTGTAGAAATACTATATCTGGCTTCCACTTACTCAATAGCGATAATATTTTTCTCCACTTAATAGGGTTATTTACACCCTTAATGTTCTAGGACATGACAGTTAAGCATGCTGGCCTCGTTTCCAACATAACAAAATGTCAGTGCCGAACAATCCTCACACACTGTCAACTTTTTACAACATTGAACATACATACATTATTTATTTATGTATTTCCTATCTCCCTCCCTTCACTTGCCTTTACTCTGCCCCCCCTTTTCCTGTTCACCCGGTCGCACTTAGAATTACAATGATGACTTCAAATTACAGCGTGCACAGTTATTAGCCAAAACACAGCATTTGATACATCTGAGATTGCCTCCGAGCATTAATGGCCGCAGCGCCACCAGAATGAAACAAATTTTCATAGGAAGAAGTTTCTGAGCTGCCTCCACAGACGCCATGCTGAGACTTTCTCGTGTGAATACATTAAAGGAAACAACCTTTAAAAACATCTGCGCTCATATCGGGAACATAGATACATTGGAACATACTGCTTCTAACTGCAGTTTCACTTTAAAAAAAATAAAATCTCAATATTTCCGTGTTCTCTCTCTTTTTTTTCTTTAAAAGCGTAAGTAAAAAAATAAAAACTGGAAGTATATTTCTGTAGTTGCAAACACAGACTTTATGAACCCATTTCCTTCTTAGTGCTTTCTGTTACGAGAGCTCAACGACTCCCCCTATTTGGGGTGTAGAGCCTTTAAAAAAGAGAATGCTTTTAAGTGATCTGAGAAAGAATGTATCACTCCATCCACCGTGACTCTTAATACAGCTTACCATGTGAAAGGGCACTATTTTGTCTCTGGCAAGCTTTTTTGACTCTATAAATAGCTTTCTTTGTGCTACTATCTCCTTACTGAAATAATTAAAAAGCATGATGGTGCTCTTTTTGCCATTTTAAGCGCATCCATTTCTCTGATCTTCTCAGCTGCATTTTTTTCACAGAGTATCTCAAGAATTTCACCAGGAGGGCATGCAGGGGTTGACCAATCTCAGGTTTGGGGGCAAGGGTATGGTGTGCACGTTTCATTTCCAGTATTTTCCCTGTGGGCAGGTCGAATAACTTGGGCAGTACCTTCTGTAGAAATCTATAGGACGACCATTCTCTAAGCCAAATGTGAAACCAGTAATTCTCAAATCTGATCTTCTACTATAATTTTCCTGTTCAGAGATCCTCTTGTTAGCTGTGTTCAAAAGCACTGACATGGTTGATACTCTTGTCTCCAAGGCCAGTAGTCTATCTTCAGATCCAGAGACCCTGGTTTCCAGTTCTCCAGTGCGCTTTTTCACAATGTTTGCATTTCCAGCACAGTCTGTTTAACCTTTCCAATAGACAGCACAGCTCCATCCATGGTTTCAGTTAGACAATCCTCAGCAGATTGACCTTCAGGCCGAGCTCCAATCAAGCTCTTTTCATTCTCATCTCTGACTCTTTTTGAGGGCTGGGAGTCTCCCTTTAGAGTGTCAGCAGGTTCCTCCTCATCTTCACTCCCTAATCTTGATCGCCTCATGGAGGATGTGTCCACCATTTCAACTGGATCTGCCATTATTATATTCGCAAGCGTATCTGGGCAGGAGCAAAGCTCTCAAGCTGCCATTTCTGTAACCGCCAGTTCTAGAATCCATTAAGATTAATTCTAAAGCTTCCAGCCATCACTTTTTTTTGTTTTTCCTAAAAATACCTTTATCCTAACATCTTTGAATGGGCTGTGTAGCAGAGCTAGTTTTAAATGACCCGAGCATACACAATCATTTATCATTGGTGAACGTTAAAATTAACAAAACGTCTAGTCCATTATGTCTAGAACATACAGAATTACCATCTATAGTCTTGGGGTAACCTTTTGTAAGTTCCTGTAGTTCCAATGTGACGGAAACATGTGTGTTGTTTAGATAATCATTTTAGTTAGTTCCAAGATTGTTTTTTAATAGAACAAGAAGGATCTGGGGCAATGCTGGAGCCTCTATGGAAATGGGGCTCCAAATTATCAAAAACCCACACTCTGACAGTAAGACTCTCATGTGAGACTATGATGTGCATCTGTTGTGAATCGGTACTCCCTATTTCATCATATACAACAATACGAAAAATGGGGGTTAAACCTAGCTTTGCATGGTAGCCATACCGTAGCATAGTGCACTACACCATGGTATAGCATGGACTGAGCTGCAATGAAGACTAATACATGCTGACCATTAATACTCTAGCCAACTTATCTCTAATTGCTTACTGATATTAAAGACAGCTCAATCCATGGCACATCGGTTCAAAACATTGCTGCAGATCAGGGGTACAAATTGGCCCATTGCATGAGATTGCAAGCACAGGCCCTGTGATGTTGCTTGGAAAATAAATGTACAAAAGCTACTTCTGCAATGAAGATGTGGACTGTGAAGAGTCGCGTTGCTCAAAGTAGCTTCATTGTACACGTTCTGCTGCAGGAAGCAAGCATAGAGAAATGTAACATTTTGGCATTGTTTGCTACCCTGAATCTCTGTAGAAAGGTGGCGGGCAAAACATGTGTTCCCTGGAAACTGCCAGGAGGTTTGGTCAGAGGAGGTGGGGTCTGATTGACATGTGACATTAGAGTCACTTGCCATAGGGGAATTTACAGTAAAAGGCAGGGTGAGGAGAGAACCTTTAAAAAGCGTTTACAGAGAAAAGAAAAAAATACTTTCTCAAAAGGAAAATGATCTCTTACAGGATCTGGTGTTCTCTGTTGACTGTGATTGTTTGCTGGGCTTTCAGCCTCATATGAGTGAGCTTGGAGAGAAAGATGGGAAGCAGCAGAGGAAAGAGGGGCAGCTGAGCTGAGACCGAGTGCACACAGAAGCGATCCTTCACTGATGTTGCTGGTGTGAACATTCCAAGTATTATTTAGGTGAGGGAAAAGATAAGTACCAGTGAGGTGTGTGTTGGATGGTTGCACATTGTGTAATTGTATATGATGGGCAACTGCAGGAGGGGAACTTTTGCACTTACAAACAGAGTTAGCTATTTTCATGTGTTTTTCATTACCAACCAAATAACATATCTCAAATATAACTGAAGGCTTTATTCTGCCAGAACAAATGCTATGTTTCAAAGCCATTAGATAACAGTGCTTTGAACTGCAAAAACAAAAAGTGTGATTGAAGTTCATAGTGGGAAAAGCATTTCTCACGGGTAAACAGTTATCGTGAAGTGTGCCCAAAGTTCTGTTTTGGCCTGAAGAATAGAATCTGTTATCAGTGCAAAAGAGAAAAAAGGATTTGAGATGTGCACTTTTATTTCTGCATTGCAGAAAATGGCATATTGATCTTTTGCTTATAAAGTACCTGAACATAATTGGAACAGCTTTGGTTTATTTATTGTGTGTTCTAGTTAATTGTGATTGCATATAGACAGGTACAGAGCTATGGAGGTATTTTTACTACCCCTGATGGTAAATAAACAAGATTCACCAAAATACTGTGAAATCGGGCGAATCATAAAGAGCTGATTCCCCATATTACAGTCTTCAGGTAAACTGGTAAGTCTATGCAGAGTTTCTACACCATACCACCAATGAGAAACCACCAATGAAATACCACTAAAGTAGAAAATTGGGTCCTAGTGCACACCAGGTCCAGTTTATAGCTTGCCAATCATGATTCCAATATAAGAATAACACCAGGTAGACCTGTGTCTCTGGGGTCCATGAAATACCTCAACATATTTATGGTGCATTGGCCGGGAAGCAGTAAAGCTATTACTGGGTGTGGCTTTGCACAGCATAGTTATATTGTTTACTCTTTCCCTATCTGAAGTGCATTGCAAGGGAAGTGGCAGTATTTGTGCCGTGGCATTATTTCTTGCCTTATTGGCATTGGGTTCCGAGATATCGGGAATAAAAGCTGTATTTTCAGATTTATCTAGTTACTTAGAGACAAAACATTTTGCTTTTACCACGTGGTCATCTGAAAACCTGTTAACTTTGCAAGACAGGATTAGCAGTGAGGTGGGAAACAAGACCCCAAACAGATTTTTGAAAAGGGGAGTATTGTACAAACGTGCCCTCTTAGACGATTTCCAGCAAAAGAAGGCACACAAGAGATTGACTGTATTATTTGGTTATGTGCCAAGTTGTGGTTTTTGTTACATAATCTTATAAAGCTGAGGCAAAAAGATTCTAATATGATTGCTGAGTTACAGTGATTTTTTGGATGCAGAACGTGAATGGTTGCTTCAGATGGAAGAACACAGAGAGCTGGACATGCAGCTTCAGGCCAAATGTAACGATCTCAGTGCACAGTTGATTCAGATAGACAAACAGTTTACTGAGTGTGTGGAAGAATTAATACACTTGAAAACCGTGTAAGACAGTGTGCGAAAAGCTAGAGATGTGGCAATTTCAGGAAATTGAGACACTTGGAAAGGATGGTAGTGAGAAAGCTAAAAAAATTACAAGCCATGGAAAGTGAAATATTTAATCTGTTGTATGAAAATTAAGGAAAAAAAACAAAATATTTTACCATTACCAGACACAAATTAATGAGTACAAAGGGGTAATTAGTAAAGTGAGGGGTGAGAATGCTGCTATTTTTCATGAAGCAAAGCTGCTTCAAGATTAGTGCAGAGAAACGAAACAGCAAATCTCAAGTCTTGAATACCAAGAAAAGCAACAGTGCACAACGTTCACTGAAGCTGAATTTATTCGAAACTCTAGTTAGGGAAACTTGCAGGATCTGTCCACTCGACAAGTGCTGGCTACGGTCCAGTGTTCGAGGATGAACCACCCACAACTGCGCACCCACATGCTCACCCACGAGAGAATGGCAGGAAAAATTACATATTCCACAATGCTATATTCAGTGCATTAAAGATAATGAAGTCCATTAAGGCCTTTATCAAACCATTAAAAAAGGCAGGAGATGGATGTGTCGCAGATCATCTCAAAGTTGTATCTGATATTTTTAGGATGCTTCAAATCCCTAGGGCCCAATATGGCCAAATGTTCATCTTACTTTAGACTCTGCCAGTGTTATCCGAGGGCTAAATGAGCAACAGAACGTATCTTGGGAGGATTTTGAGAAAGAGGATAAATGTCAATTCTCACCCTATCATTCCATTGAACAGGCAAAAAAGGCTGCTTATAGCATCACAGCCCAGCCAAATGATTCCCCTGGCCAATCTTTACAACATTTTAAAAGTACATTCTCCTGCTTTGATGTGACCTTTATCCCTCATTCAGTAGAATTCAAGTCTGCTTACTTCTATGGGCTTCAGAGAGATGTTTTGCCTCAGCTAATCTGTGAATTTGACAGGGAAAAACCACTAAAATGGATCATTGAACAGGCAACCAAAATCTATGAGGTAATATCTAATGGCAAAGAAGAGACAGCTAAGAGTAGAGAACCTAAACCAAAACCTAAAGAATCCACACCAGCAGTACTAGAGGTAAAGTCTGCAAAGATTCCACTAGAAACAGTCCAAAATCAGGCAAAGAATGACATGCCACACAATCAAAGGGGTGTGGCTCCACAGAGAACACTGTCCGAAACGCATATGTTCTAATCCATAGATCCCAGTGACAGAAGCTCATACATTAGTCCTCGGTTTCTTGGTGGTGCTCCCATGGTGGGATTTTGCTATGATATGCCAGGGCTAAATAACACCCAGAATCAGAGGTAAGCAGTCCATACCAGACATTACGAGCCCATAGTAGGGACCATGGTGCATGGCCATCAGGAAAGGTCAGGATATGTGGATAGGTTCATTGAAAATGCAAATCAGCACAGGGAACAATTCCCACCACATGAAAATCAGAATGCAAACCAGGCCCCTCGCCAGTATAGTTAGTCCCCACCACAAGTTGAACATGGTCAAAGGAGGGTCACCCCACGTTCCCCACCTCCTTTGTCCCGGGAGTTCAGGGGAAACACAAACAGAAATCAATTTCCTAAAAGGTGCCAGAACAGGCCTAATCAGAGTGAATTCGACCATTAAGGGAGCACAGAGGGATCAGTTTAGGGACATGGACAGGTTCCCATTCCTAGAGGCCCGGGCTAAAATGTTGTCAGATCAAATAGGGAAATTGTGTGAAGTACAAAAACAACAACAACATTAATGTGCGAAATGTCACAGGAGTGATCTTGCGTGCAGTGATGAGAATACAGATGACCATGAATTATCTTCGAATGACCAGACTGTCTTTCTTAGCAATTCAAAATCACGAGAACAAACAAATGAAAATGAGACAGGGAACAGAAACACCCAAAAAGGGAGTGTGGTGTATCTTAGATTTGAACCAAACCGTTCAGGTGTGTGAAAATGAGGAGCAGGAAATAAGAAATAAACATGAAAAACCTAAAGAGCAGCGTGATAGCTGGCAATTTGAAAATAATGTGCAACATGAAAATGAAACACATGCCGTCAAACCGATGATGGTTTGTGACAACATTAATCATCATTGCAGGGTTAATGGTACACTGAATATCTCAGCAATGATAAATAAAAAGAAAGGAGCAATGAACAATTTACCTATCTTTATGTGATAATCAAAATGCTATTCATGCTTTCAGAGAATTGGAAATGCCCCAAGATACAGGTGCAGGTCAGTCACTTCAAGGATATTTTGAGCCACAGATTTTTCAGGAAGCAAAAATGATAAGTGCCCTACAAAATGTAGGTGTCACACACCAGAAATTGACATCATGCCACATGACACTTGTGAATGTATAGATTCACTAGGTTATAGAATCGTGGTTAGTGGAAATGACCCAGGCAATGAGGGAAAACCAGTAGAGGAAAGGGGATGAACACTGGTGGTCCTGAGACAGGGGGGGGGGGCAGTCAGTGGCTGCACTGCAAATGAGTTCTTAGTCCAAAAATATAAACAAAGATGTACAAAGAGAGATGAGCAAACTGGGGGGTAAAATGGCACTTCACATGCCCCTTTCCCTACAAAAATGTCAGGCAGACCTAATGAAAGTAAGCCCTTAAATTTAGCAATGATTCACATTTTCTATGTGCAATAAAAGAAATGATGACAGATATTATGCCCCCATTACTATCGAAGAGAGAGGCAATGCATTGCCAATGATTGACACAGACGCCCAGGAAACCATGATGTCCAAGACGTTAATGCAAAGCATAAACGAGGGAAAACCCCCGCAGGTCATGCTGATGTTGAGGCAGAGAGAAGGCCCGTGCATATTGTCAATGGGGAAGAAATATCAGTGGTGGGTATCACTGAAGTTGACATCAAGATGGGAAACATAGTATGTGACAGGAAGTGGTGTATGAGATACAATTTCTTATAGGAACACATTTCCTAAGGACACTGTCACCTCTTATCGATGGGCTAAACAGGGTATTGAGGTCTTTGGCCAAATAAAACCTGAAACCTAAAATGGTAATGAGCCAGATCAGTGGTGCACCATTCCTAGATCAGAGAGTGTGGTGGAGGTGTATCATCAAAATGGCTGTGTGCCTAGTGTCACTGTCATTTATCTGGACCCCAAGAAAAATTGCCAGACACATGTTGATGAAAACACATGAAAGAAGGCCAGGCCTGGATCCCTTTGCATTTGAATGGGTATCCAGTTGGCCCCAGAGCAAGAAAGGAGGTTAATTAATGAAAGTGTGTTTAAACAAATACTTGACAGAGAGGAAATACCAAGTTCCAAAATAAAGAATCAACAAATCTTTGGGGTGGATGACCTTGAATTGGGGCAAAGAATTGTGGGAAGGTGCATGTTTGAAATCGCAATAGGTTACAAAAGAATTTACCAAAATGTTTGGATTATAAGTGGGACCAAAATTAAATTCTACTTGGGAAATTATATCATGCACAAAATGTGAATGGTATTGGATTTCTTGAACCAAAATGTTTGGTCTAGGCTGGGTGGAGCGGCACCTGCATTTGAAAACAAAAGACAGGTTTATCATTGTGCCCACATGATGACATATGCAATTGAGCTTCATGTAAAGAAGGATGTCACTAGTCCTGCTTTCACCAGTAATTTGCAATAGCATTAAAGACAGACAGGGACAACAGATGGAAGGGCCTGGTGCATTTGTGTGCCTCAATGAATCCAGAAAGGGCTAGAATCGAAAATACACCACTGGTATAGATTGGGGATGGCCACATTCAAATACTGGTGAATAACGAGTGATGCGAGAATATTAATTTGGAAGAAAATAGACCATTTGGGAATCGCAATACATGTATCTCATTACAGTGCTGATTTAAATAACATAGTGATTGGGCACATCCCTGGAGGCTTTGTGACTTTGCAGGGTGATTCACTGGACTCTACAAACAAAGGGGATTTTCAGGATCCAGTCAATTTACCGTTTCAAACCAAAAGAAGCGACATGCTGTTATCAAGATAATTGTATCCTCTTTGAAGTAGGTGATCCTTAAAGAGAAAAACAGGAAATTTAGATGGAGGGCAATGTGCCAAAATATCTGAGGGTGGCGTCACTCCAAGGAGACACTGCCCTACAACTAGAGGAAAGCACAGAGGCTCCTCCTTTAGATGATGTCCCAGAATTTTCTAAAATGGTAGAGGAACAAATTGGAGCTGCAGATGAGAGAGAACAGTTGAGGGAGATACTTATGGAGTTCAAAGAGGTTTTTGCCAAAGATGTCTATGACTTTGGACTGACCAATTTACACTACCTGAAGGGTATGGTAGGTTGCCAGTATTTGTGCAACACTAAAGTCTACCCCTGGTCTTCCAGTAGTCCCTCATGCAAATGAATAACATGTGGAATCTAGAGGCATCATCAGGCCTATTCACAGTACTTCAAATACTCCCGTATTGGGTATGCTAAAGCCCAATGGCTATTGGCTCTTGCATGAACTGAGGGTGTTGCTAAAGAAAAAAAAGAGAATTTGCTGATGATTCGGGAATCTGTGTCAGGCTAAGTTCAATGTGTAGTACCTTTGTCATTTCAGAGACTGATGCTACATCATGTCCTTGATGCCATAATTGCAGGTCACAGAGGTTCGCAGAAAACCTTGGATATTTTACAAGGGTATGTCTATTGGCCACACATATCCCAAGATGTAGAGCTGTATACAAGCGGATGCTCAGTGTGTGCTCAGTTTCAACCTGCGTCCCCAACACACAGTGCGCCATTGATTAAAAGAGGTCTGACACTTTCATGGTCAAATCTGCAAATCGATTTTGTAGGTCCTGTGCAAAGGACGGCATGGGGAAACAGTTATTTGTTAACAGTCCTTGTTTAATATCCAAGTGCTGGAATGCATACTGACACCGAATTGCAGTGCACAAACGGCAGCCACTTTACTAGTCAACAATATTTTCTCTAAGTTTGGTGTACCTCAAAGGATAGAATCAGACTGTGGGCATCATTTCATCAGTGCAGTGATGACAACGATGTGGCAAATCTTGGGTGTAGAAAGGAAAATACTACCCCACTTCTTCTAGGTGGGGGTGTGGAACATTCCAACTTGTAAATTGTTTATTTTTAAGGAAGTTTGTAGCTGAGACAGGGTCCAGTTGGGATTTGCAACTCCCTCAGGTGCTAATGGCTATTAGGGCAATACCATCCAGATCCCCAAACCTCAGTCCGCATGAACAGGCAGGAAGATGGTTTTGCCACAGCATTTACTGTACTGGACCAATAAACAAGTTATGGTTATTGCAGCTACAATTCAAAAATATGTGGATGAACGGATAAAGCACTTGCAACAAGCATTTGTGATTACACAGCGGAATCTAGAGAGAGCCGCTGACAGTGCAAAATCATTCTGTGACAAAAAGACATCTCTGAGAGAATATGAAGTAGGTGACCAAGGTTATAAGTTTTACTTTGGGAAAGGTACACATAAAAATGCCAAATTCCTCGCATCCTGGAGTGGGCCATTTACAATTGTAGATAAGGTTTCACCTGTAGTCTACCGAATTGCTATAAAGGAGGGAGAGTTGACTGTGGAACAATTTGTTCATGTTAACAAAATCACGCAATTTTACCCGAAGCATGAGGTTAGTAGGCTTGAACAGACTGGAGGAACTAATGCGGAGTAAAAGGTGTAGTTGTATTCAGGAAATGAAGCAATGTTACCTCAAAGAGATTCACCACAGCAGGTAAGTAGGTATAACTGCAGCTATTAATTTATTTGGAAAACGGGGGTAAAAAGAAATGTACAGCAGGTAAGTAACTGTGAGTACATTTTTAAGATGCATATAAAAAGGGGGGATGAAACATCAGGTGAGTATAAAAGTGGAAATATGAGCATAAGGTGTGTAAAAAGAAATATATAAGCAATATATGTATATACACACATATATATATATATATATATATATATACTACAACAAAAAAAACTTTGTTAAAGGGACGTTATGGTTAAGTTGCCCTATTAAAAACCTATGCCGTTCTGTACAAAAACTTTGCACAAAAGGGCATTATGATTACAAGTAAAATCTAAAAAACCCTGAAATTCGGGAGTTATGGTAGGCTAATCACCCATTTTTCCCATCAGCACTCTCCACAGCTACCACTACCACCCCAAACATAAAAGATGCCAAAACACATGTCATTGATGCCATCACTGACGCCATAGGGGAACTTACAATAAGGTGCAGGTTGAGGAGAGAGCCTTTAAAAAGGGATGTGCAGAGAGAAGAACTAAAAAAAACTGTCTCTCAAAAGACAAAATGATCTTGTAGGGGATCTGTCGGTCTGTTCTGATTATGATTGTTTGCTGGACTTTCAGTCTTCTTTGTGTGAGCTATGGGTGAGAGAAGGGAAGCAGCATAGGAAGGAGGGGCAGCTTAGCTTAGACCGAGGGCACACAGGACTGATCCTTCCCTGACATTGCCAGTGTGAATATTCCAAGCATTATTTAGGTGAGGAAAAATAAAAGTACAAGCGAGGTGTGTGTTGTATGGTTGCATATGGTGTAATTGTATATTGTGGGCAGCTGCAGGCTGGGAACATTTGCACTTACAAACAGAGATATCTATTTTCATGTCTTTTTCTGTACCATACAATGAGCAGATCTCAAATATAACTAAAGGCTATTAGGTTTTGAACTGCAAAAAACAAAAAATGTGATTCAAGTTCATTGGGGAAAAGCTTTTATTGCGGTGAAGCAGTTACTCTGAACTGTGCCTACATCTCTGTTTTGGCTTGAAGAATAGAATCTGTTATCATTGCAAAAGAGAAACAAGGGTTTGGGATGTGCACTTTCATTTCTGTCTTGCGGTAAATGTCATAATGATCTATTGCTTATAAAGTACCTTTACAGAAATGGATCAGCTTTGGCCTATTTATTTTATGTTCTAGTTACTTGTGATGGCGAACAGACAGGAACAAAGCTAAGGAGGTCTTTTTTCTACTGCTAACAGTTGATTCCCCATACTACAGTCTTCAGGTGATCTGGAAAGTCTATGCAGAGTTTGTGCACCATACCACCAATGAAATTCCACCAAGGAAATACCATTAAAGTAGCAAATCGGGACCTAGTGCACACAAGGTCCAGTTCTTAGCTTGCCGCTCATGATCACACTATAAGAATAAGATCAGGTAGTCCTGTGTCTCTGGGGTCCATGAAAAACCCCAACAGGCCAATGGTTACAGAGAGGCAAACATTTGTATGGATTGTGTCGAGTTAAGTAGCACAGCAAAGATGCTGTGGTTGGATGTTCTTTGCGCCAAGTGTTTTGGTGGAAGCACTTTTGAAATGTTAATCAAATAACTGTCTGACTATATGATAATTTCTAATATAAGTAATAAATATCAATGCTTTTTGGTACGAAATATGTTGAATGTTATGCTTATTTTCAAAGAAGGAGTTGTGGCTCTTAGGAACCTCATGTTTATAGTAAAATGTTTATTTGATGTATGCCACAGTATCACTACTGGCATATATCTAAGAAGTATCACTACTGGCATATATCTAAGAAGTATCACTACTGGCATATATCTAAGAATTACTGCCACTTTGTTTGAAGCTTTAAGCTAAAAATTGAGGTTATCCTTTTTCTTCTTTTTTTGTACCAACAGAATCTGTAACTTTCCTGGCATTGCAATATGTAAAACCTTATGCCTTTTACGGCTGAAAAAAATGTAATTCTGGAAATTCCAGATATTTTTATGCCACTTATTTTAACACCAGCATGACACCATTTATTATGGAATACACACATATTATACTTTAACACCAACATGAAATGAAATGAAGTGATATTTTATTTATATCGTGCTCATACACAAGTGTTTCAGAGCGCGACCAGGCAAAGGGAGGAGAACAGGGGAGAACAAAACAATGATCTTTCTATGCCCAGTGACATTAAAGCATGCAAGTGCATGGGAAAAGAATAAGGGGGAAAGTGCATGGAAGGAGGGATATGTGGAAAGTGTGGAACAGAGGAGCGAACAGAATAAATATTAATAAGTAAAACAGATAAATAAATCAATAACAGCGATAAACAGTGGTAGTTCAGTCCACAAGTCACAAGTGCTAGGTTAGTCAGATAGGATATATCTGATAAGTGCAGAAGGAAAGTTGGTGGGGGACTGTATGGGTACAGATACAGACCCCAGTGCAAGTGGTGGCCCAGAGGCAGTGCAGGAGGTTGGCAGGGTGAGCAGATACCTGGGCCCGAAGGACAGAGGGTGGCCAGGTGCACAGTGCTGAGAGAGTGAACAGATCAGCAGGGAAGAAGAGGGGAAAAGGCAGAGCCGAAGATGAAGGTCTTGAGGTACTTCCGGAATCAGAGATGGTTCTCCTCAAGTTTCAAGGTGTCAGGGAGGCTGTTCCAAAGAGAGGCCCCAGCCGAAACAGAGATCTACCCCGGCACGTCTCTTTGTAAAAAGAATGAGTTAGGAGTTAGAAGTGGAGGAGTGAAGGGCTCGAGAGTGAGGTATTTATAGAGAGATAGTTGAATGTATTTTGGCCCCAGGCCCCAGAAAGCCTTGGGGGCGCTGCAGAGGGTTTTAATGTAATCCTTGCATCCACCGGGAGCCAATGGAGGGATTTCAGAGCTGGAGAGATACAACGCCAAGGCTAGAGGCCAAGGACTTGTTTCGCAGTCCTGTTCTGGATTAGTTGTAAAGGCCAGAGAGTGGAGGCAGGTAGATTTAGAAAGAGGCTGTTACAGTAGTCCAATCTGGAGAGAACCAGAGATTGGGAGACATTGGGCTTCTGAAGGAAGGAGAGGAAAGGTAGAGCACCTTTTAGGAGGTGCAGTAATAAGTTTGATTTTTTAGAGATCTCGGAGATGTGTGAGGAGAAGGACAGTGTAGAGGTGTTTAGCCTCGCAGTTGAAGGTAGGAGGAGGGCCAAGGGAGGCCGGCCAGAGAGTGAGGTTTAACGATGGTGAAGGTGTACCAATGAGTAGGATCTCAGTCTTGTTGGCATTTAGACAAAGATCATTGGTGGCACACCAATTTTGAATGGCGATTAGGCAATCAGAGACAAGGGAAGGAGAGGAGGTGGCTGAAGGAGGCCTGAAAATTAGTTGAGTATCTTCATCATAGCACTGGAAATTTGAGCTCAAAATGGAAATGCAGTAGGTCAGAGTTGCCAGGTATTGGTTAAAAAGCCAGAGCGAGAGGTTAGACCCCTGGGGAACACCACAGCTAGAGAGGGAGATAGAAGATAGGAAGGACCCACGTTGTACCTGGGGGGATCGAACAGAGAGGAAAAAGGTCAGCCAGTCCAAAGCCTGACCGGTGATACCCAAGTTGTCACAGAGACGGTTGAGAAGGGTGGTATGTTTGACCGTGTCGAAAGCAAAGGAGATATCAACTAGGATGTGGACAGAGGGAATGTTAGAGTCAAGGTTATAGAGCAGGTCTTCATGGATGTTCAGGAGACCAGTTTCCGTGCTTCTGGCCGCTCTGAAGCCAGATTCGTGGTCATGGAGTGAGCAAACAGAATCAGAATGAAGGTTAAGCTGAGAGATGGCCAGCTTTTCCAGGAGTTTACCCAAAAAGGGTGTAATGGAAATTGGGTGATAGTTAGCCAGACAAGAAGGATCAGCTGTGAGTTTCTTGAGGAGAGGATGCACAAGGGTGCGCTTCAGAGGGGAGGGAAAAGATCCAGAGGCAAAGCAGAGGTTCCAGAAATCGGCAAGGGCTGGAGCTAGGGTATCAATGTGGTTCTTAATGGTTTTAGAGGGACAGGGATGGACCTGTTTTGATGAGGCTTTCATAGATCGGACTTGTCTAGCGACCTCATCAGGGGAGAAAAGAGCAAACGAGGAGAAAGAGGGAGGTGGGAGCTGAAGGAGGGTCAGTAAGCAGAGAAGGAGAGGGGAGAGGGGATAGGGGAGAGGGGAGAGGAAGGGGAGTGGAGGATTGACAAGATGTCATGGGTTTTAGAGATAACATGAGAGGCAATGGCATTGCAAAGAGCCTGGGAGACAAGAGGAGGGGTGGAGCCTGCAGCAGGGTTAGTCAGCTCCTTACAGACTTTACAAAGTTTGGCTGAGTTGTTAGATGCTGCAGAGACACAGGCTTGAATGTGGATTCTCACCTTGGTGCAGACAGGGAGTCGGTATTGCCTATGGAGCAGGTGGCAGGCCAGTTCAGTTTGTCAAAGGATGAGCAAGAAGCCCTCCATTTCCTCTCAGCCACCCTACACTTACGTGAGTGTAGCTAGGTCAGATTCATACCAAGAATTGCACTTGGCTTTGGACTTCAATCGGATCCTCATGACAGGGGCAAGAGCATCAAGAGTAGCAGAAATAAAGGAGTAAGGCAGCGATAGGGCTGTGTCAGGGTATGAGTCAGCCTTTGGTGGATGGGGTGGAGAAGGTGGCAGCGAAAGCCTCGACTGACACATGCTTCATGGGCCGGGTGTCCGAGAAGGTGGGCGGCAATCTTGTGGTAGGCTTGGTTTAAGGGGAGGAGATGGAAATATGGGAGGAGAGGAGGCAGTGATCACTCCAGGAGAGAGGAGTGGTGAGGGGAATAGAGAGGGGGAGGCCAAAGGAGATCAAGACATCAAGTGTGTGACCAGCAGAGTGGGTCGGGCCAGAGGATAGAGAGGGAGAGCTAATCGCAGAGGTCACAAAAGAGCGCAGATGAGGAACAGGGAGAATCAAGATGGATGTTGAGGTCACCAAGGAGGAGGAGATGAGTGGTTGAGGCCAGGGGGGAGGAGGCTAGGTCTGCCCACTCATAGAGAAAAGAGGTGATTTGACCAGGGGGCCGGTAGAGAGTCGCAACAGTAAGAGAGTGGCTAGGAGAGAGAGAGCCTGCAGACAAGGCATTCGAAAGAGGAGTAAGTCTGAGTTGGGATGATAGACGCAGGAATCCACTCAGGGAAGAAAAGGGCTACACCCCCTCCAGGCTGGGGGATCTGGGGGCAGGGAAGATATTTTAGCCATCATGGAGGAGAGTGTCAAAGCTCATGACAGAGCCGGCTGTAAACCATGTCTCGGTAAGACCGAGGACATCAAGGTCAAGTTCTTCAAGGAGGTGGCACATGTCAGAGGAATGTTTGACAGCAGAGCGAGAGTTAAGAGTGGCAAGGTGAAGGTTTCCAGCTTTAAAGACTTTCTGGGGAGGGGTGCAAATAAGAGGTACGCCCTGCTGAGGTGTGGAGGGAGCTTGAGATGGGCAGAGGAGGAATGAAAAGAGGGCAAGGTAGCCATGGGAGGAGAGTAAGGGACAGCTGGAGATGAGAGGAAGTAGATGAAGTGAGGGAACGCCTATCAAAGAGGAGGAGATTGGCCGGAGGGCCTTGCACCGTGACAGTGCCATTTAGGTAGACATTAATGATGACTCCAGAGGATTCAAAGGAATCCATGAGGACTCCCCAGCGGGTGCCACCATTAATGGGAGAGGATACAAGACAGAGAACAGAGATCATATGAGGGGTCCAGAGATATGGCAAAGGATTGACAAAGAGGATGCCAATGAGGGTTTGTCTGGCACTGGCACTGGAATAGATATCAGCAATGGGTATACCTGGGTTATTTTTTAAATGTCTTCTTACCAGAGTTAGTGCGAAGTGAAGGATAGTTGATAGAGAAGCAGTTGGAGTAGATAGGAGAAACAGCTAATGCTATGGGCAGGTAGAGAGAGGAGGCAGTGGGAGAAATATGCAAGCACAGCAGTAAAGGGCTAACAGGTTACATTTGAGTGGCAAAAAGTTAAATGAAAAACACACCCAAATTTGACTTTCAAAAACACACCCAAATTTGTCTTGTGAAAGCACACCCAAATTTGACTTTAAAAAACACAGCCAAATTTAACTTATGAAAACACACCCAAATTTGTCCTATGAAAACACACCGAAATTTGACTTTCAAAAACACACCCAAATTTGACTTTCAAAAACACACCCAAATTTGACTTATGAAAACACACCCAAATGTGACTTATGAAAACACACTCAGATTTGACTTTCAAAGGCAGGTATCCACCATAGGTAAATGAGATGAGGTATATGTTAGAGGTGAGTGCTGAAACAAGAGCAATTAGAGAGCAAAACAAGGACACCAGTTGGAGCAGGCAGAAGGGAGAGTGAAAGAACATGAAGGGGGAGAAAGGGTAACAGAAGGATGGAACTAGCGCATATAGAGGGAAGTAAGAGAGACTTGGTAGTCCAGTTTCATAACTGAGTGAGCAGGAAACCCCAGGGAGGATCAGGTAGTGATAGTGGATTCATGTAGCAGACAGGGATCAGACAGGGGCCTTAGAAGTGGGTATTTGGTGAGGGGGCCGGCTAACGCCTGCCAGTCTCTCATTGGTCGGAAAAAGCAGCACCCCAGCAATGGATGGAGGAAGGCAGATTGCACACACTGCCTCACATAGGAATTTGGCTCTGGCTGCCATGTTGAAAGTATCACATGGTGACTGTGCATGCAGGCCAAAAGAGAATAAACAACAAATCCATGAATGTGGCAGGCAGAAGGATGTTAGACAGACAATGCCCAGTAGCACAATGTACAGTGCTATAATTACTGCCTTTCCTGCACCAAAAACAAACTATGTTGCCTTTTCAAATACTTGTTTCGGAAATGAGTCCAATATTCTCATCAAGTGCAGAGGTTTGATTGATTGTTTATTTGTATAGCGCCTTCAAGGAGGGAGGGAACAAGGAAAATACTGTTACATTCTTACAGGTCCTTTAAACAAATCAGAATGTGAAAAATAACTATCCTATCATAACAGGTAGTATAAGTGAATGGAACAACAAGGGGGTGGAGGGGAGGGAAAAAAGGAGACAATACTAGCAGTAGTGTCATGATCTCTGCTTCCAAGAGGTCAGGACTTGCCCAACTCCCTTGGAAGCAGACCCATAACCCAGGTTCCGAGCGCCAGCCGGTCCCAATTGGGACCTTTTGGACTCTGTCCTGGCGCCGGTGGCGCCAGGCTCATAAATGTGCCCAGTCCCAGCGCTGGAAGCGCCGGGCTCATAATGCTTGGGTGGACTTACCTGCGGCAGACCATGCTGCTTACTTATCTGCCAGTTGAGCCTCTGATCCTCTTCTGTTCGGGACTACTTTTCCTGTTGGGTGGGGCAGGAGCCACTCCCTAGGTTCAGAACCCTGGAACTCTTCTGGAAAGCAGGGACTCTTTTCTTTCCTAGGCGTGGCTGTGGAAGGAGACACCTAAGCACTACAGGAGGCTATTTAAACCACACCCGATGGATGAATCTTGCTTTGTGTTATTCTGCATCCTCTGCAGCAGAACGCTCATCGTGTCTCCTGCATCTGATCCTGGGCCTAAGGAAAAAGGCTTACCATCCTGAATCCAGTCTTCAGCAACACCTATAAAGACAAGAAAGAACAGGTTAGCATTACGGTCTTCAGTGACAGCGCTCCTTTTACCTGATCCATCGGCTGTCATCAACGCCTCGCACTGCGTTCCGGCATCTGAAAGACAAAAGCTTACCAATTCTGCGCACGCTCCGGAGGCCTTCGGCGCTGCATCCCGCATCTGAAAGATAAAACAAGGTGCGTTTAAAGACTTTGGGGAACTTAAATACTCACGAGCCATTACTCCTTTCACATCTAACCCAGTGGGTATTCGGGCACCCTGCAGCCACTCCGAACTTATACCTGCAAAGGAAAAAGACAGTTAGAGCGCGCCGTGAAGCAGGCAGCAAGCGCTTACTTACGTGCTTCAAGGCGCTTCTATTCATCACACGGGCTCCATCTTCGCCATCGCCGGAACCCTGCAAAACAAGATACAACATTACTAAAGACTTTTAAAGACATTTGAATTACTTGAAACTTACCGTGCGTGAAGAAAACGACGGACAGCAGTCCTCTGAAGTCAAGAGGCCTGCTTCCCTTATCCAGTGAGGAAACTGGTTTCAGCACCCTGCTCTGAAGCAGATGGAGAGCACGGCGTTCACTTACCTAAGGTGAGCGCGTTAACCTTTGGGGTCCTACAGGAGAAGAGAAAGGGAAGAAGAGAGAGACATTCAATAACCCAGTTCATTAATCCCATATTTTCTATCTGCAGACACCTTACCCTTTAAGTCAGACATACAGTGCACAGGGGTCCAGCCCAAAGAGCCAGCCGTGTGTTACACATCACCTTAGAAGATACGGTATACGCCCAGTCAAGACCGGTGCCTCTACGGGAATCAGGTGAGCGTTACAGAACACAAAGCCTACCACAAAACTCCCGTCCAGGCGCTATGGAAACCTCGGATACCGACCAGCTAGCCCAGTTGCTTGGGGAACTAAGGGCAGAAGTGCATGCAGCCCGTCAGGAAACCAACGCTCTAAAAAGGGAACTGATTATTTCCAAGGAGCGAACAGATGATCTCGCTAGGCAATTGCTACAGTCACAAGCCGGACAGACCCCGTTACCCGCATCTGGGGGAAATCTTCCTTCTACATCCTCTATGAGTCCAGTGCAGATCAACCTACCTGGGAATGTACCTCTCGCTCCGCCCGAACGATTTTCTGGTGACCCAAAGAGGTTTGCAGTATTTATCAATCAGTGTCGGTTGCATTTCTTCTGCCGGCCAGCAGCATTTCCAACTGATCAGGCTAAAGTAGCTTTCGTGCTTTCGTACCTTAGTGGTAATGCGGCAGACTGGTCGATCCCTCTAGTAAATCAAGATGATCCGGTCCTCCATGATTTTCAAGCTTTTCAGCTCAGTATGGAAAAACTTTTCGCAAGACATTCACAGGGGCAGGCTTTGGACAATGAGCTTCTTTCGTTGCGACAAGGTAATCAAGACCTTTTGGCTTATATTGCATCTTTCAACAGACTGATAGTGGAAACTCAATGGCCTGAGGACAAAAGGATTACGCTGTTTTATAGAGGTCTACGTGGAGAGCTCAAAGATGTGTTAGCCCAAGTAGTGAATCCCCCACAAGATTGTTCGGACTATATAGATTTAGTTGTTCAAATAGATCACAGACTGCAGAACAGGAAGGCTGATCGTTCCAAGTTTGATGCTCGAGTATTTTCCAAACCGCCAACTCCTTCCAAAGGAGTAGACTCCGGGGAACCCATGCAAATAGGGGGCCTGAAAGGTCCTCTAACACAAAAGGAGCGGGAAAGAAGAAAACAGTTGCAATTATGCCTCTATTGCGGAAACTCAGGGCACTTTCTTCGAGACTGTCCGGTGAAACCTGCCAAGAAGGCAGTAGGAGCTGCAGTTACCAAAGTTACAAACTCTGAGCAGGGAAACGACCTCGCCCGACAAGAATAGAGGTCCTCTTGCCGAGCGTGAAAACCAGTTCCGTGACCTCGCATTTCGTGATACCTATGGTCCTCATTAGCCCTGATAATCCGGATCGATTACATGCAATTGAAGCTTACGTCGACAGCGGTGCCATCGGCAATTATGTGGATCATGCAATGGTTTTGAGGATGAATCTAACTCTTTGTCCCAAGGCTGTAAAGGACGTCATTACTACGGTGGATGGAACGGAGATAGCCTCCGGACCAGTAACGCATACCACTCAAGAAGTGACGCTCGTAAGTCAAGATGGACACCATGAGAAGATCGTGTTCGATGTGATCAAGGCCCCTCAGTTTCAGGTTATTCTAGGAATTCCTTGGTTAGAGAAACACAATCCTCTGATCGATTGGCGAGCAAGAACGGTCCAGTTTCCAGAATGTGTCTCTACTTGTCATCCTCCACCTGGTGTTGCACTGGCAGCTACTTCTTCAGAGACGACTCCCCAGTTACCTCCCGAATACCAAGAATACCAAGATGTTTTCCGGAAGGATCAGGCTAACTCTCTACCTCCTCATAGGTCTTATGACTGCCAGATAGACCTGATACCTGGATCTACTCCTCCTTGTAGTAGAATTTATGCCCTCACCGAGCCTGAGAACCTTCACCTTCGTCAATACCTGGATCAATACCTGGCAAATGGGTTTATTCGTCCTTCCAAGTCCCCTGCTTCTTCAGCTTTGTTCTTCGTTCCAAAAAAGGAAGGAGACCTTAGAACTTGTATAGATTATCGCTCCCTGAACCAGATCACCGTCAAGAATAGATATCCGTTACCTTTGATCCCTGAACTCCTGGACCAGGTCAGAAAAGCATGCATATATACAAAGTTGGACCTTAGAGGAGCCTACCATTTGGTTCGAATAAAGGAGGGCGATGAATGGAAGACGGCCTTCCGCACCAAATATGGGCTATTTGAATATCAGGTCATGCCCTTTGGACTTTGCAATGCCCCGGCCGCCTTTCAATATTTTATGAACGATGTCCTCAGAGAGCTCATAGATGTGTGTGTTGTTGTTTACATTGACGACATCCTTGTTTATTCTTCATCGGAATCTGAACATCGGAAACACGTAAAAATGGTCCTCGAAAGATTGCGTCAACACAAACTTTTCGCTAAGTTGGAAAAATGTGTTTTCAACGTGACTGAAGTTGAATTCTTGGGATTCATATTATCACCTAGCGGAGTACGTATGGATTCAAAGAAGGTCGATGCAATTCTCAAATGGCCATCACCATCCTCCGTAAAAGGTGTGCAAAGCATGTTAGGCTTCGCTAACTTTTACCGTAGGTTCATCCCCGAATTTTCTCGAATAGTCCAGCCCATCACTGCCTTGTTAAAGAAAAACAAACGTTTTGAATGGTCTACCGAGGCGGAACAAGCTTTCCAGGATTTGAAGACTAAATTTATCTCTGCACCAATCTTAAAACACCCTCGCCCCGAACTCCCCTACATCGTGGAAACTGATGCTTCAAGCCTTGCCATGGGGGCAGTTCTATCACAAAAGGACCCGGTAACCAATCAGTTGCATCCTGTGGCATTTTGGTCCCGCAAATTCTCGCCTCCTGAAATCAATTACACGATTACTGACAAGGAACTTCTGGCTATCAAGTCTGCTTTTAAGGCTTGGCGGCATTATCTGCTGGGGGCCCGACACACCGTTACTGTGATTACGGATCACCGAAACCTGCAATATTTGAAAACTGCAAAAGCCCAATCCTCTAGACAACTTCGTTGGGCATTATTCTTTGCCGAATTTGACTTTATAATTACCTATCGACCCGGTACAAAAAATGGTAAAGCCGATGCCCTTTCTCGAATGGGAGTGGAAGAACACTTGATCAACCCTAAACCTGTACCTATCATTCCCGAACAAAGAATCCTGGGTGTAATCGCCACACAATCCATAGAGGAAGATAAGGATAAAGCCAGGCAACTTGTAACTCCAGCAGACATACAGAATTGGCCTTTAAAGGGAAAGGACTTTGCAGTAAAGGACAACTTGTTGTATTTCCAAGAACGATTATACCTGCCCAGCACAGATTTACAGAAAAAAGTAATCTCTTGTTATCACGATTCTTTAATGGAAGGACATCCCGGTATGACCAAGACTTCAGAAAAGATCAAGCGCTACTTCTGGTGGCCGTCTTGGAAAAAAGATATCAGAGACTTTATAATGTCCTGTGGAGTATGCGCCCAAAACAAGAGTCAAAAGGAAAGACCAGCAGGCCTCTTACGCCCTATTGACATCCCACCTCGCCCTTGGCATACGCTTTCTATGGACTTCATCACCGATCTACCTCCATGCTCCGGATACAATACGATTCTAGTAATCGTGGACTTATTCTCCAAGATGGCGCATTTCATTCCGCTCAAAGGCTTGCCAACAGCAGCAACTCTGGCCCGTGAATTTCTGGAAAACATCGTCCGACTGCACGGTTTTCCTTCGGTTCTAATATCGGATCGTGGTAGTCAATTTATTTCTCATTTTTGGCGAAGTTGCTGTCGGTCGGCTCAAATTGATGTGAGACTATCGACCAGTCACCACCCTCAGACCGACGGACAAACCGAGAGGACCAATCAAACTCTGGAACAGTATTTACGCTGCATGCTGCAACAAACTGAAAAAACTTGGAAAGACATACTTTGGATAGCCGAATATGCCTACAATAACTCTGTCCATTCGGGAACTGGGAAAACCCCGTTTTTTCTTTTATACGGCAGTCACCCTCGAACCTCGGAGTTGGATCCCCTCCATGATCTTGAAACACCAGCAGTAGAATACCTGCATGCTACAATCACCCAAGCCTTTAAGGAAGCTGTTTCTCACCTTCAAAGGGCTAAAGAACAATACAAGAAAGGAGCAGATCAACATCGGAAGGAAGCCCCTCAATATCAAGTAGGGGATCAAGTCTGGTTATCTACCAAATATCTACCTCTAAAAGGGCCACGTACATTCAACCCAAGATACCTTGGTCCCTATTCCATCACTACCATAGTAAACCCAGTAGCGGTCAAGTTGGACTTGCCCCCGCACATGAAGATTCATCCGGTCTTCCACGTCTCTCTATTAAAACCCGTGCAACCTCAAACCCGACTAACTAAATCTCCAAAACCTATCCTAGTTGATGGAGAACTCGAGTTTGAAGTCAAAAGCATTCTGGACTCCAAGATCTCCAAATCTAAACTATTTTACCTAATTGACTGGAAAGGCTACGGCCCCCAAGAGAGATCCTGGGAACCTGCTGAATATGTCCACGCTCCTCGCCTAATCAAAAAATGTCATCGAACATTTCCTGACAAACCCAAACCCCCGGAGAAGCCCGGTTTGGGAGGGGCCTTGAGGGGGGGTACTGTCATGATCTCTGCTTCCAAGAGGTCAGGACTTGCCCAACTCCCTTGGAAGCAGACCCATAACCCAGGTTCCGAGCGCCAGCCGGTCCCAATTGGGACCTTTTGGACTCTGTCCTGGCGCCGGTGGCGCCAGGCTCATAAATGTGCCCAGTCCCAGCGCTGGAAGCGCCGGGCTCATAATGCTTGGGTGGACTTACCTGCGGCAGACCATGCTGCTTACTTACCTGCCAGTTGAGCCTCTGATCCTCTTCTGTTCGGGACTACTTTTCCTGTTGGGTGGGGTAGGAGCCACTCCCTAGGTTCAGAACCCTGGAACTCTTCTGGAAAGCAGGGACTCTTTTCTTTCCTAGGCGTGGCTGTGGAAGGAGACACCTAAGCACTACAGGAGGCTATTTAAACCACACCCGATGGATGAATCTTGCTTTGTGTTATTCTGCATCCTCTGCAGCAGAACGCTCATCGTGTCTTCTGCATCTGATCCTGGGCCTAAGGAAAAAGGCTTACCATCCTGAATCCAGTCTTCAGCAACACCTATAAAGACAAGAAAGAACAGGTTAGCATTACGGTCTTCAGTGACAGCGCTCCTTTTACCTGATCCATCGGCTGTCATCAACGCCTCGCACTGCATTCCGGCATCTGAAAGACAAAAGCTTACCAATTCTGCGCACGCTCCGGAGGCCTTCGGCGCTGCATCCCGCATCTGAAAGATAAAACAAGGTGCATTTAAAGACTTTGGGGAACTTAAATACTCACGAGCCATTACTCCTTTCACATCTAACCCAGTGGGTATTCGGGCACCCTGCAGCCACTCCGAACTTATACCTGCAAAGGAAAAAGACAGTTAGAGCGCGCCGTGAAGCAGGCAGCAAGCGCTTACTTACGTGCTTCAAGGCGCTTCTATTCATCACACGGGCTCCATCTTCGCCATCGCCGGAACCCTGCAAAACAAGATACAACATTACTAAAGACTTTTAAAGACATTTGAATTACTCGAAACTTACCGTGCGTGAAGAAAACGACGGACAGCAGTCCTCTGAAGTCAAGAGGCCTGCTTCCCTTATCCAGTGAGGAAACTGGTTTCAGCACCCTGCTCTGAAGCAGATGGAGAGCACGGCGTTCACTTACCTAAGGTGAGCGCGTTAACCTTTGGGGTCCTACAGGAGAAGAGAAAGGGAAGAAGAGAGAGACATTCAATAACCCAGTTCATTAATCCCATATTTTCTATCTGCAGACACCTTACCCTTCAAGTCAGACATACAGTGCACAGGGGTCCAGCCCAAAGAGCCAGCCGTGTGTTACACATCACCTTAGAAGATACGGTATACGCCCAGTCAAGACCGGCGCCTCTACGGGAATCAGGTGAGCGTTACAAGTAGCATTACTATGCCTGGCAACAATTGTTGCAGTGCAAGAGTGACAATAGGAGGGGCTCTAGGGGAGGTAAGTGGGAGGGAGAGAAGGGAAGAGGAGAGGAACAAAACAAGTGCCTAGCTTAAGGGGTCAAAAGACTCATCAAGGTAGTGCTGGGAGGGACAGGGAGGGAAAAAAACAAGGAAAAATGGGGGGCAAACAAGCTATTATCAAAGGTCAAGGGACAATGATAAGAGTAAGTGCTAAGATAGTAGAGAGGTGAAAAGGGGGAAGGTTAACATGGATAATTGCACCTACTTGGACCAGGAGGCTACAGTAGCCTAACATCTAACAGGGAATTCAGAAATTAAGATGGACAAGGTGTAAGGCTGCAGAACCTCGCGCACAGTAGCGCTGAGAAGAATGGAACAAAATCAAAGTCAATGGTCTTTGGTGAGGGGGCCGGCTAATGCCGGCTGGTCCCTCATTAGTAGGAAAAAGCAGCATCCCAGCCAATGCCAGAGCAGGACGGAGGAAGGCAGATTGCTCACATGACATCATTTATTATTTTATACACACATATTATGTAATGGTGCTGTTATGTTGATATTTTTCCAAAATATATTGACTTATTATTCACTCAGCTTTAAAAATACTGCAGTCTAATGTTACTGACAGCTTAACTACTGATATTAGTTGGATGTTAGCTTGATTTACTGTATTTGCTGCCAATTATAATTGTTTTAGGCTTTTCTCTTTTATCTGCACCTGCTGCACTCAGGACATATCATTTCAGCATGGTCCATTGACAAATGGACCACACGTTCTGTCAATAATCCGAAATCCTACATGGTATCTAAGAGCCAGTGGATTGAGATGATAGTATCATGTGTCCAGTCTAGATGTTAATATATATGCAATGTGTATTTAGCTCTTCGACCAATCAGATAAAAACATGTTTCTGATTGCTGTTATTACTGCTTAATGTTCCCATTGGGTCTTTTAATGTATATTTTCTGATCAGACAAAAATGCTGTAAATATATTTATTAGTTTATCAAATGGTTCCATTTTAAATAGGTTAATGTTCAAGTCATTGACTTGAAGGCCACGCCAAATTGGATATTAAACCACAGAGTTGTATATGAATGTGATCCCTATTTATGCTGCAGCAGCTGGTCTGGGATGTACTTAGTTGATATTTTGGTTCATTTCATTTGTGCTATTTAACAAAATACACATACAGGTCATTAAAACATCACCTTTGTTGAAAAGTTTTAAAATTAAATTTGGATTAATGTATTTTTATCAACCAACACAATTACGCGATAAACAAAATCCTTGAAAATGAAAAAGATCTTCTTCTCCTCAGAACAGACTTTTAAAAATATATTTTCTGCAGAGACTCTAACCTCTCCCACCTGGATCTTCAGCACTATTCTTAAAACGCACCTATTTCTTTCTTTCTTCTTCATCTGTGGCAAACTGGATTAGGAAGAAGGCTGTGCTGGGATTCCTCATGCCTGAAATAAAAAAAAAAACACAAGAACCCATGGCAGGGTCCATTACCCGAGGTGTTATTGCGAGGTGTTATTGCACTCACATATGCCAGGTGGTTCCGGTAAACCCCTCCAATTGACTGTCAAGGACCCAGTAGGAACTGCACCAATAACACAATAGCCATCTGTTTGTTCTGGTGAGACATGTTTCCATTCCTTCATTGCTATTATAGTGGAGCTAGGCCTGAATCAAAGGATGTATTCTGACTTTTCATATAATGTTCCCCACTTGTAAATCTTTTAGATATCTGTCCATTTGCAGATATTGTGTTCTTGTAAGAAATTGGCTGTGGTGTAAGAATGTTGACCAGACTGTGGCAGTTAGATTAGACCTGCTTTAAGGCAGGCAGCCAACCTTCTCTGCTACTTTGTGAAAAATAGGGACATCTATAATGTATTGTGTGTTTCTTGCCACCGGATTCTTCAAAATTCACCCCCGAAGGTGTGCCTTAATGGACTTCCCCATAGTTCTATTTGTTGCAACTATCAGGGCAACTAGTCAAAAACAGGTCAGATAATTTTGATCAGTCATCTAACATATTTGGATAATAATTCCCCTAGGAAATGCCGCTCGTAGCTGACACAACATGAATATAATTTTAGTAAGAGTTGTGACAATTGGGGCCCAAGCACCATTAGACTTCTGACATAGATACATGTCGCCCCAATCTGGGCCATGGAATTTGTTTAGTTTTTCATTGATGATAATCACTGCAAATCTTCTTGCAGACTCTTGGTCTGCTAATTCTTTCAGAGGAGTATTTGTTCACTGTATGGTTTACAATTGTCTTCTGCTACTTTCTTTTGGTATAGTGCCTTGAATTAGTCCATCCAAACCTCTTTGGAAGTAACTCACGGGGATACACATCAGTTAAGCATTTTCAAAAGTGGGTAAAGTGTCCAAACAAATTATAATTTTTCATTACTAATGTTAGGTCCAGCTTCCTTCACATTCACATTCTTTCTCAACTCTTTCCATTACAGATCACCTTCACTGTTGTGTAATGGACTGGATCTCGTTAAGTGAGGCAATAAAGCTACTACCTCTGACGTGTTACCATGGTGTTCTCAGCTTTTTATGGTTTATATGAAAAGAATGCAGCGTGAAAATGATCATCATCAACAGATATGCCACTCAATTTTCTAGTCTGATTCAGCTGCTCAACACACGATGTTGTTCACATTTAATCTTTGGTTTTCCAGAACCTTCTGGGAACAGAGACAGAATCATCTCAACAACTCATAACATGGGAAAGGTTTAAGCAAGTTTACTAGACAATGCAGATATCTCTTAGATTAATCATGTTATGTAAACCTGACCTCTGCTCTAATAATTGTAAACATTTCCAGAGCCATTTAGGTACTCCAGTTTCCAAATCCAGAATCCCAAACTTGAGATTGAGTGAAAACGAAGGTGTAGATTTGTATGATAAGAGACAGGTTAAGCCCTAAGCCATAAAGCCAACATTGTGTTGCATGTATTCATAGTATTTATGAAAATGTGTGCACAACTGAAGCTCAGTAATGTTTTACATCAAGTAAACACACTAATATGAGGGCTAGGTTTTAATTTGCCTCATCTTGATAAAAAGACAAACCCATATGTATGGTCTGTTTAAAGACAGTATGAAAAGCGGTAAAATTGGCAAATGTGTATTTCGACAGCAGCAAAAATCAGGAAAAACTCCTAGATCCACTCAGATGGAAGTAACCCACCATGCTTATCAAGTTCACCTGGGAAATAAACATCCACCATGCAGCCTGTAGTGATGTTTCCCTCAATTCATTGCTGTTTTCAGATAGGCAAACCGTGAGTTGATGAAAAGAATCTGCCATAATAAATTTATCAATTCCCAATTCTGATGTGCATTAAGTCTTGTAATTTCAGGAGATTAAAATACAAAAAAAGACAATTATGTAAAAATAGGAGAAGAGAATCTTTGCTTAATGCAAAATGACATATTCTGGGAGTGAGTCTGAAGTTTGCTTGGCTGTTGTGGGAAGTTGCCAGTCAGAGGAAATGTGGCCGTCTTTTGCTGCGTGACTGTCTTCTTCCTTTGTGGCATACAGGTGCCCCCTTAACTTTAGTGTGGAATTGCCTGGAGCTCATAAGAGATTGGAACATTAAAAAAACCACTCAATCTTGGCTTAATGTCGATGTCCTTTGGATCGCATGGAAATTGAAGCTTGAATTTCTGTAGGATTGTGGTGATGTAAATGAAGAGCTCCATCTGAGCCAGGCCTTCTCCCAGGCAAATCCGTTTCCCTGGAAAAAAAAGTCCACAGGACAGTAAATGATCTGCTGCTTTGTTACACAATTCCTATTACAAATGTTCATCAAGTTTACATTGCTAAAGCCACGTTGATGTCACTCAAGCATCTACGTTCATGTCTGACTGGGCATAGATGTGAAAACATCACTGTGCACATATATTATCAATATTTTACATTTTAGTTGGATAAAAAAGCTGCGGGAAGAGAAGGGTCAGAGATAACATGTTTTAATATTGAAAGTCATGTCAAAAACTTGTAAAGGCCATTTATTGACCTGGGCCTCATTACAAGTTTGATGGTCCGGAAACAACGGTAACGTTAAGCTTGCCAGTACTGTTGTTTCCGGACCGGCAAACTAAGAGTTGTGCGAGTGGGTTCCTTTCAGCCCGTCAGGTCTGACCTAGCGTGCGGAACAGCACCTGTTTACAGACCTTGACGGATTTACTGCAACATTCACGAATGGTGCTGGCGCATCTTCCCTCCCCATTCCCACTGAGTCCAATGGGACATGAATGGGGAGTAAGATTTTCAAGCGCCCGGCAATGGGCAATTACCGGGACCGCCGGGGCTGTAATGCCCCGTTAAGTCCCCATTTCCGGGCACCAGAAAAAAAATGACTCCGGCGGCAGGCGTGCCGTTTTTGCCGGCACAGCTACTGCCGGATTCATTGAGTCCTACATTACAACCTCAATTTGTATTTTGTTGGAAGCATTTTGAATGTCTGGCTTTCATGTCATTAATATTAATTAATTAATAGAGTAATCTTAGTTGGAATTATTTCAGTTGAACTCAAAAAGAACAGACTAACAAAGAATACATACTATGTGTTCTTCGTTGGTGAACCATATGTTAGGGAGAATTCTCCAGGATGGCTAGTATCCCTTACCTACTGAGTCCCTCAGCAGCTTTGCTGGATTTCTAGGATTTATTTTTTCACCTGGTAAGAGTGTGAGCCTTTTCTCCCACTCTTACATGTGTTTTGCTGTGTGTTTTACATTTTTGTGTTCATAGACTGTGGAGTCTCACCTACTCCATAGGCATCATCTTTTTACTGTGTGTTACACAGCACCTTTAGTGCAGTGACACAGGGTTGTCTTTTTCAGACTTCCCACTTTAAACTCCATTTTCTGGGACTGACTACGGTCTCGCAGAACATGTAAAGTTGCCATTGACTTTATTAGTCTTTTTAAAATCACAGACCCAGTACAACCTATCTTCCATAGAGTACTGGAAAGTGTTAATAGTTATCCCTTTTTGTCTGTCTCTCATGGAACATTATTTCATTCCCCTTTCTTTAAGATTTGGCTGGTGGCAGTGGTATCTACCATATGTTTCCTACCATGGTCTATGAAAATAGCCTTGCTACTATTTTAGGCTATCCTGGTTGCCTCGAACTTAAACCCG
Organism: Ambystoma mexicanum; assembly: GCF_040938575.1. Classification (NCBI taxonomy): domain Eukaryota; kingdom Metazoa; phylum Chordata; class Amphibia; order Caudata; family Ambystomatidae; genus Ambystoma; species Ambystoma mexicanum. Next base: position 90,326,316 of record NC_090938.1, read on the forward strand.
CTGGACCCCATTTACTTTTATTTGGTTCTGGCTGGGTTTATTTTCCATTTCTTTTCGTAAAGGTCTTTCTCGTGTTTTACTCTGTGCACCAAACCCGGTTTGGTTCCTTTGTTCGCCGTCCTTTGGCGGGCTTCTGCACAAAAGCCCTCCTTAGGTGCCTGAATGTCTGGGTGGGCAGGATGTGAGGAGGGGGGTTTTAGGACCCCTGCACAGGGTTCCCTTGGAAACGCAAGTCACACTCCTGTTTGATTGGCTAGGTGACTGTCTTGCCAGGACAACTACCTTGCTGTGTGATTGACAGCCAGGCTGTGTGAATGGGGGAAATTGCATAAAAAGCAGGTCTATCGGACTTGGTAGACAGAGTCGCCACTGGATCGAGAGACCCGAAGAGAAGCTGAAGGAAGAGGACCACTACCACAACTCAACCTCCCGGTGAAGCCCTGCTGTGGGTCCGAATCTCCTACACTTCGACGACAGAGAAGATCTGCAAGGAATCTTCTTCCCTTGAGGTGGTGGGACCAACCAGTTCACCAAACACCAAGCAAGGCCTCCTTCCCCTGGTCGAATTTGCTGTGCACCGCTGCCGTAAACCAGATAGCCAGGAGGACCAGACCCTGTTTGGGTTTTAAGGAGCGCACCTTTTATTCATTGCTTTGCTCTGCTGCTGGTTTCTTGCCTGGGCAGTGCAGGACCCTCTGGTCTTCTAGTCTGACAGTCGCTTCAGGAACCATGACCCTGCAGGATCTGCCAGGAACTTCTGTCTCAGCTACAGCAGTTCCATCCGACCGTGGTGAAAGTGTTTTAATTTTTTCGCCAATCTGAGGGCTTGTCCTTCTCTACTCTTTTAAATAACTTTTCCTTTGACCAACTTCGTTTCGAACTCTTAGCAAAGACTTAACCACAAACTACTCTGAACTGTGTGATCCTCTGCAAAGACTCTGAACCATTAACATTGGCCCAGGCCTATTGATTTGAATCCTAGTTGTAGTAATCCTTTTCTAGATTGCCCAGCTTACTTACTTGTTGGTGCTGCTTGATTTTGAATAACCTTGTCTTTCCCTTCCTTTTTAAATTGCTGGTGTGCCATTTTGCTCACACTTCATTTTGAGCTTAACTTGTCCAGAATTCACTGGGTGTTGTGTAGTATATTAAGATTGTGATTTTCTGCTGCTTTACTTTAGTGAGTTGTTTTATAATTGATGGCGCATATACATGCATATTCTTTTACTCAGAAACCTTGAGTCAGTGTTTGTTTGAACCATAGTAATTGCTGTCCTTTGTGTAACTTCTGATACTGCTCACTTTACTCTTGAGGTAAGTCTGGCTGCTCAGCCATCGCTACCACTTTACAGTGTAGTACAGGCTTGTACCAAAAGTGAATTTGTACTTACACTTGTAGTCTTAATTGTGTGTGGTGTTCCCAAAGGGTACTGCATACGATTCTGCCTAACACCATGTCAAATTCATTTAGTCACACATTTCCTTCTAACACACGTAGCTCTCAAAGACATGTGAACAAAGGAGGATAGCTCAACCCCAACACGCTTGTCTTGGGAGCAAACAGTGTCGTGGATTCAGTAGCCTAGTTGGGTCAACTCAGCCCTGTACCCTCCAATTTCCACAGCTCAATAAAATGAGTCGTTCATTATGTGTAACAATTAACCTGTTCTGTAGCATTGCTTCCGATTGCTCAGGAACTGTTTGTATACAGGCAACATTAAGCAAATGCATTCTTTGCTTCATTTTCATATGTCAGTAGTAAAGTTAAGCGATCAAGTTAAAAGTCAGGATTATTAAACTTTTGTGCATTGTACTGTGTTATTTTTTATCTGCCTTGACCACATTGTTCCTGGAACATTATTCTGTGACATCCCTGTCAGATGCCTAACATCGTATGATAATGTAAGGACTCATAGGAATGCATTATTATTTTAAAATTAGTTATTGTTAAATACTGAAAATTGCATGGTAGCACCTGAAATTATGAGTCTCAAAACATAGAGGTACTGGGTAACAAAACAATTCCAAAGGATGTATATACCCTGCAATGTGCAGCTGATGTGTAATGGCAATTAACAACTAATAGTCCTAGTCCACCCAAAACAGTGTTACTGAAGTGTAACCCTAAGTCTCCTGAGTTGCTTGAACCTATTAAACTGGCTAGGCATGGTTGTGTACATTTGACAGCTTTTTTTTTATAGAAGGAACATATCTCAAAACACTGTCAAAGAAAAGGGCTAAAGAGCAGCATCTTCCTCCTGATGCTCACAGTTTTATCACACACCATAAACATATCCCTTTCCACCCAGGGATTTGGGTAAAGTGTATCTGTGGCTCTGCCAGATCCAAGGGGTGCATGGCGCTCTTCTAATGCAGTCAAATTATGGAGAAACTATTATTCTAGTTATTAACCTAGATCCTCAGCAATAATAGCAATATTACCTATCTCTGAATTACCTTCAACTGATAGATGGATGACATTGCTCCACTTATCGGGAGCTAGAACATTATATCCCTTTCCAATTGCTAGAAGAGGGTGAGTCCAGCAGAGGATATCCTTTGAGGATTTGAAATCTTTGCCGGTCCTTAGAAGTTCACACAATACAGCTCATACAAGCTTTCTTTATGAGCATCACAATTAACAGCCAATCTGCCACATCCTGCCCATCAGCAAACGCTTAGGTAATTGATTCACCCCCATGTGGTCCCTGATGCCCCGCAGCAGTACATTATTTAAAAAACGCTAACAAGGTTTCTCCTCATTCCACAGGGATGCATCTGGAAAAAAGTACAGATGGTGCTTATTTTCAAGAATCATGTAAACTGTAGTCAACATTCTCCTTTTTCCACGTTTGATTTGTGGTCAATTGCAGTGTCTATTATCTCTCAGGTTTGTATTCTATCTGATCTACTGACCGCCAGCAATCTGCACCACATTTCTGGATGAGGTTTCCGATTTAACTTTTCATCAGACCACTAAGTTTTCAATTTTCATCTTTTTGTCGGACTTTAATCTTTTTGAGAGATCAGCCTTTCATGTAATATGGCAACAGTCCTTTGAAATATTGGATGGATTTTATTTATTTCAGTGTATTTAAGTTATGACCCACGTTTAAGGTAATACGCTTCATCTCATCACACCCGGTGCAGCTGTGGTTCATTATTATTCTCCAACCCAGTTGGATTGCTCAATCCACTTTATAGTTCCACTCCCTAACGTTCTAAAATCACTTGCATTACTCCACCCATCCCAACACCTCACCATGGTTCACCACTGTTTTCCATCATTCCTGCACCACTCCAAGAATAATCTCATTTACATTTTCATTATCTAGTGCAGAAGTAGTCATTTAAGGAGTATGCTGCAGCAGGCCCTCTGTTAGAATAGTGAAAGTATTGCAACAATCAATTAAATAAATAGATTTACATATGCAGCTTTCTCAAATCATTAGGGTGGCCAATTTATGCTCAGTATCTTGCTACCTGTAGAGAACGGCATAAAGGCGTCATTGTTCTTAAAGCAGCCATTTTCATCCAAGAAGTGCCCGGGGTCAAAGTTTTCGGGATCTTCAAATTTTGCTGAATCACTAAGCACAGATGATAATATGGGATATATTTCTGTACCCTAGAAATGAAAAAGAAGTTCAGGGAATATTGAATTTCACAAAGGTTTTTAAGAGTTGTTCTACTTATCTTAGCTGAAGTATGGTTTGCAAACCTTCCTCAGATGTATTGAATGCATTCAAGCAGCAGCACTACAAAAGACATTATTACAAATGTTGGAGATGATCTATTGAGGCAGACAACTTGATATTTTGCAAACATCATTCTAAAAGTAGTCAATTACATATTGTACTGTCTGTTCCTTTAGAATAAGTTCCTTACTGATTTAATTTAAGATGTCTCTACGTTTTGGTGTTTTTAGCATGGGGACTGAATCCGCAGTGATCTTGATTTATTTATTACGTTAATAGAGTGCTTACGCCTGGGATCTATGCAAGAAAATTACAAAATACACAGGTAGTCAGGAAGCAATCTTCGTGGCATTTTTAACAGAGTGATTAGTGAATAGGAATCCAGAATTTAGCAGCTAGGACAGTTAATTTACGAAAGTGAGACTATTCACAATGAGGGTGCGGGACAATTATTATAGCCTTATAGACCTCAGGAGGGGTATTATCAAATTGTAATGACTCACCACCAGGTTATGGTCTGAGGCAAAGTGATAATGGACCCCTCCCAAGGTCTATAAGGTTATTAGCAAATAGTGGCAATAGTAATAGGTGGTTTGGAGTTTTTGTGGTGAAGTAAACATTTTACTTTAATAGTGAGTAAAGTAAATATACAAACTAAGTATGTATTTAAACAAGCTTGTCTTCACAAGTTACGCATCTGAATTGCTTATACTAATTAGTTATACTAGAACAGGTTTAACATTAGCATATACTAGGTGCCAGGTAAAAGTACAAGATTTCTCTATAAGAAAGTGAAAGCATTGTCTCATGTTTTAGCTTTCTCTTTCTTTTGTTTAATAGGATGTTGCAACAAAATACAAATAAAAACCCACAGAGAAAGAAAGCATCTTGTAGAAATAAACCTTGCCTGGAAATGTAATTGTTTTTTTTCCCCTGTTCACATGTGAAGACAACATTTTCAGAGTGCAGTCAACACCAGTAGTTATTGACTGCATTCTGAACATTCTGATTTGCTGAGAGAGTAGCCCAATAATAATCTCCAGGTGCTAATAAAAATAAGGATAAAGCCCAGAGTGGCCAAGGGTGCGGCGCAGACCCAGATATGAAAACAGATATATGCAGGCGCTATGCCATGGATACAACACAGAACAAAAGAGATAATGAGTTTTATGGAATAATCCTGCGTTCTGTGGGCTTTACCGGCCGGTAACGGCCAGGGGCACAAGTTAGACGTCCAAGAGGGATTAATGGTATTAGCAGCCCTAGGAAAACCCTTGAGGTGCTAATCGCAATAGAGAATAAAAATACCCGGCGGCACAGCTTCGTTCTCTGTAGTGGCTGAGGAGATTCCGGATTGTCATGGAAATGGAAGGCGGGGATCCACTTTAGCCCTTTTTCTATTACCATGCGGCCTGGACAGAGGGTCCCTTAAGAGGTAAGGAGAGTTGGATGCGGGGGATGAAGATGGATGGGGGTGGGCCAGTGCTGCATTTGGGGTCGGGAGGCAGGGGAGGATGGAATACAGTAGCACCGGGTGCGCTGGACACCCGGGTTGCACTAAACCCGGGCTTGCATCAGTAGATTCAGCCAAGGTTTGGAGCTACCTGACTGGCTGCCGCACCGACCAAGGCCGAAAAATAAATAATAATAGCCATCTAAGCAAAGCTAAGGAAGGTGAGATGGGAAAATGGGGGAGCCACAAGAGGAAATGAAAGAACAATCAAAAATAGAATTGAATGGGAAAAGAGTGTAGACTGTGGTGCCAAGAAGAACTGAGGAACAGCAGTCATGTTGGGGGCAAATTTGGGATGAGAATAAGAATCTTGGTAGCAACAAAGTAATAAAATAAATAATCCGGCAGGTGTGATCTAGCTGAAAATGGCACGAATGAGCAAGAGAATATATGTAAAAAGAAAAGAAAAGTGAGCGGTTCCAGGTGACACTAAGGTTGCAAGCAGAGGGAGGAAGAGAGAGAACATCAAAGTGGAAGTGAATAAAAGGAGCAGGTGAAGACCCTTAGTGATTTTCAGGAGACAATGAAGAGACACACAAACAGCAAGAAAACACAGTTGTAATTCAATGCAATTGTGACAGTATTTGCAGGAGAAAACAACATTTGAATATGTTAAAATACCTTCTAGACATTAGGTGTCAGCATATTCTAACTCTACTATTGGCTCCTGCCTATACAGACTAATTTAAACCAAAAGTGCCCTACCCTGATTGGATACTTCAGCAATGTGTTACATTCAATGTACATCCCATCACATATGACCTAATGCAAGCAGACAGTGTGAAGAGCTAAATCTTTCCCTTACAGCAACAAACCAGATACAGTAAAAACTCCATACCTTGCACCCAGACATTTTGGCACCCCCTGTTCTTCCCAAACCTTGCTGCTTCTCCACGTTAAAGCATGTCCTTGCAGGTATCGCGTACCTGTTTTTCATACAATTCTGAGTCTCCAGGAAAGGGTTTCTTTGGGAAAATACAGTCAAGGCCTTATTCTTGGACACATACTCATATTTTTGCTGTCATCCATCCTGTCACCTACTTGGCAACCTGAAAAGCTTTCTAGGATGCTTCAGAGACTGATTCCAATCCAAAAGATAGCAGGAACATTCACTTTAGTAATTCAAAAAAGGTAGCAGGCGCTCCTCTCCAAAAAGAACATGGCATGATAACCTGTTCTGAACATGGCATGATAACCTGTTCTGAACATGGCACGATAACCTGTTCTGAACATGGCATGATAACCTATTCTGTACATGGCATAGTAACCTGTTCTGAGATGAGAGTCTGCAGCACACACTTTTTGCTCACGGTACCTTTCACAGATGGGAAATATCCATTTGCATATCAGTCTTTGTCCCGCAGTCCAGCACTGAAATGCTATGGCAATTCCTCTCTGAACAAGAGTACCAACAGCAACCCCAGACATGTGTTTCAAACCGAACCGAAAGAACATACCTACCACCTTTCACCTCAAACACTGCAGGGATCCAAACTATCTCCTCTGCTTTTCAACATCTACATGTGCCCACGAATGAAAACATTTCAAAACCATGGACTAGCCACCTACAACTATGCAGACACCATAGAATTGATTGTGAAAATGATAAAAACGCAGGAACAAAAAAACTGCCTCAACAACTGCCTCACAGACATCTCTAATTGGATGACAAAGAACAACCTTAAAGTGAACCTGGCAAAAACAGAAATAATGCTCTCACCTGCAGAAATTGACGCATGCGACCCACAACCTGACTGACCGCCCGGCATGTGAACACAACTGGAGACTACCGACGTAGTAAATAACCGAGGAATGTTCATGGACAACGGACTATCCCTGGAACCGCGAGTCAACGCAATCACCCAAAAAATTCTAATTCCGCCTAACACTACTCAGAGGTTTATTCCCGTACCTCTCCTTCCCTCACAGATCCCTCACAATCCTATCCCTGATACTCACAATAATTGACTACGCAAACAGTCTCTACTTAAGAATGCTGGAAAGACTCACCAATAAAAGGTGCAAATTACAGCAGCCACGATCCTATTAAAACTAAACAGAAGAGACCATACCACTCCAGCAGTGGACAGCAATGAAAAGCCTACAATGGTTCCCAGTAAAATGCATTGAATTCAAGGCACTCTGCATCACCCACAAAGCCTTGCACAGACAAGGAGCTTAATTCCTTCAAGACAAGATCAGCTGGTACCGCCCAAGAAGGAACCTAAGATCCATCAAGGACCTACAAATATAGACAAAACATTACAAAAAAAGGAAATTCAGTGGAACAGCCTCCTCATATCTAATTTCAAACCTCTGGAACACCATGCCCAAAGAAATTAAAACCACAGAAGACCACATCACCTTCAGCAAATGACTCAAAACCTGGTTATTCAATAGACAATGACAACCGCAAAGTGATACCAGTAGCAATAACACCACAAACAAACTAGAGAGGAGGTGATATGGCCAACAAAATGCAACTAAGAATGCAGGTACATACCATCAAGTAGCAACCAAAGATTTACACCAGATGCTCCACCAATCCAACCGACTGACTTACTAACCCACTTGTCCTTTCTGCTCCTCCCGCATAACCAATGCCAGTACACTAGACTTGGGCTAGCCACACTACAACTAAGAACACCAAGAATCAAATCAATTTTCACACCCCACCATCTCTCTGAGATTCTGGAAGCACACCTAGAGTGAACCACCCCCCACATAGTCCATAAAACCTTGAATGACACAAGTACACACCAAGACACCAGATAGTCAAACAGCAACAACTACACATGGCGTTGGCTCCCTTGTGGACATAATCTAACCAGTGTGCACAACCTTAACCCACCCCAACATCATACAACACACTAACACCAACACTGTGTCTTACCGATACGGTTACAATGCACTGGGCCTCTCGCACTAACTCACACATGAAAAACAACACTCACAGATGCCAGTTCCTCCTTGTTCTGAACCTACCCTCTCATTATATCCTAACTAACCCCCAGAGCCCCCTCTCTTGCAGAGTCCCGTGAGCACCTGGAGACTGCCTGTGGATGGTAACGGTGTATGGTATAAATCAACATAACATAACACAAAAACACGGTTGCCTGGGACGAGCTATAGTTGTAGCTGCGATGACACTTGCTGCTGCTGTGATGATTTTGCCACTGGTAGATCATGATCTTGGCATTGGGGCCTGACCTGGCGAGATATAAACCTGACAGATTCTTATGCTCCCTAAGGTACCACTGGAACTCTTCCCCTAAAACCTGTGCAGAGGAGTGTACATCTGAGGCTGTGTGTGCCGGTGTGAGAGGGGTAACTACAGAAAAACAAAGAAAAACAAAAGAGGTAATGGCTGGAAGGTTTAGAATAATCTTAACCACTCAAATTACTCTGCCAACTCTCCAGACCATTGTTCTTTGCCTGACAAGTCATTACAAAAGGGGAAAGACCATATGCAAATCAGGCATGGTCAGAGGGGTATGCAACCTCCTGCTCATGACTATTTCATGCGGGGTAAGGTGATCGTCAGAACCTGGCTGATTTTGCAGCACAAATAGAGTGAGAGGCAAACAGTGAACCCTGACTTCTTAAGTGTATCACTTAACTTTGCACATTTTTGTTTTAACAAACCCATCATGCTTTAAACTTTACCATTGGCCTGTGTGTCATAAATAGAGCACAACTTGTGTTTTATACCCAACAAAGAATATACTTTCTTGAACATTTCATTGAAAAATGTGTGCCATTATCAGATCCCAGAACATCACAAATCCCCCACCAGGGAATCATTTCACGCACCAGAAATCTGGTGGTACACTTGGCATCAGGGTTAACACAAGGACATGATTCGATCCATCATGAGAATGGGCAAATCACAACAATTAAATAACAAAAGTTACTGCACCTGTTAACCAAGTCCATATAGTTGAGGTGTAGGTGTTGAAAAGGCCCTGAAGGGACGGGGCAGTGTATCTTTAAGCATTTTAAGGGTACGACTAGTGGTTTACCTTTGGCAAGTATACAAATGGACATAGGCAACAAGCTTTTCGTTGTTAGGGACAAACCACTCCTCCTGAAAGCCTGCAGTAATGTATTCCTTGGACAGTTGCCTTAGAAAGTGAAATTGCTCGAGAGCAACAGTGAGCAACGGTTGGGGCATAACTGGTTTCCCTGAAATATTCCATCTCCATATCAGGTAAGTGAGAGAAAGAGAAAAGCCTCTCTTTGTCCATAATTCTTTTTCCTGCTGGAGAGCTTGTGCTTGCAGTTAAATAAGCTGGGTCAGGGGACAAGTGTCATAGGGAACTGTAATTTCTACTAGCTGTAATGATAATTCAGAGGACACAATGTCATTGTGGGTATCTAAGTATTCTGCTTCCTTGGCTGCTAAATCTGCTTCGCAGTTGCCATAAGTATTTGGGTCTGTGTTGTTTGTATGAGCTGCACATTTCACTACCGCGACTGCTGTAGGGAGTGCTAATGCATCTATCAACTTGAAGAGTAGTGCAGCATCCTGCACAGGCATACCATCTGATTTGTTAAACCCACTCCTATGCCACCTGCACAGGTCATAATTTACTTTGGATGTGACATTAGCTGAATCTGAGTAATTCGTAGTGGAGCACCTTTACAATAATTCAGTCTGTTATTAGGGCTCTAAGTTCTTCTGCTTGCACAGAGTAGTATGAGGGCAGTGGCACCTTATCTAATATGTGGTAATCCCCTGATTAAAGAATCACTACTGCTGCCCTTGTGCGCCTGGTCCCCGTGTTCTGATCGATCATTGACGAACCATCAACAAAGAGCACCTACTCTTCTTCAAGCACATCCTCGCTAATGTGGGTCTTTTCATCAATGATGTCCTCATATGTATCACAGTCATGTACTGCGTACTAGTTCTGCAATAAAGATTGCTGGATTAACAGTATGTCACCAGTCTATGTGAATAGAGGGATTCAACAGTATGACCACTGTAAGGAAGATGTGGCATCAACAGTAAGACACACAGAAGTGGCCACAGTTCAAGGGTGTTTATTGAACTTCAAAAAGGGTATGATAAACGCCTAGCTAAACCTAAATCTACAGATGGTGGCAAGCTATGACCATCAAATAATAATAATGCAGTCCTAGTGGTGTCTTTCAAAATAAAAGGGCCTATACAAAAAAACCTATAGCCATTCCTTACCTCTAAATACAAATAGTGTGGGAAATAATGTTATGAAAAACAAAGAAGTATTCAAAATGATATGCCAGGTTTTCAGGCCATTGGCCTCCCATTGGCCACCCTCCCCACGTTTTTAGCCCAGGGAAAGGTGGTTCACTCTAGCATAGCACAGTCTCTGGTTTCATTAGCACAAGTTTACAGTACACTCATCAGCATCCTGGCCTCCAGATCGTAGGTCTCCTTGCTTCTTCGCAAAAGTCTCTACAATCAAAGGGCCTGAAGCAACCAAATAGACAACACGTTATTTTCCCTTCTAGACTTTCATGCGTATTCACATCAGGTGATTCGTTATCCACCCCACATCCCCCTCAGCTGGGCTCAGATCCTAGTAGCAGAAAGTTCTGCACAGGCTTATCTCTGTCGGGCTCACGCCTGTCTTTCACCTTTCACTTTATCGCACAATGTTCGTAGGTTCTTCCTTTTCGGATGACTCACAGTTCACCCCGGTTCCCTCTTTGCTGGGCTCGGATCCTTTCTATGCAACTAGTCTCCCTCAGCTGGACTTCGACCAATATCAATTTTGCATCAAGTATCAAAGACTTTCAAATGTGCACAGGGTTTGGCTTCAACCGTTGAAGGCCCACTTTGTTTTCAAAATTCTCCTTCTTTCGGTTGGATACCTAACAGAGACTTTCGATTGGGCACCCACTTGATGCTGGACCACTCTGTCTACGGTATTGTATTTTAGCTTGAAAGTTCATTCACTCCTCTGCTGTCTCAAAAATCTACTTCATGCATTGTTGCCACTTGCAACCTTGTTTTCCACACAGACTGGTCTAGTATCAGTCTCCCCAACTCACCGGCTGTTCTGACTTCATTGCTGCTTTGTTGTAGGAGCCAAGGACAGTATCATGGCGGCAAGCACTTCTGCTTGCCTTGAATATTGACATGGGAGAGCCCCAGGTACCTGAGAAACACAATGCAGGATTCTATAGCTTTAATTCCAGATCTTATGTTTCCTGCTTTTGAATGCTCAAGAAAGATGCATAATTGTCGTCTAAAAGGTCTAGGGTATTCCCTGCCTTGGAATCCTCTTCGGTCTTGCCGTCTTCCGCCTTATATTAAACTGCCATCTTGGAACTGCTGGTTCCTTGTGTGCTTTGCCTGACTCAGAGTGTGCTTTCGTGTTCTGCCATTTATCAATGTGGGGAAGTGTGATGCAAGTCAGGTGTGTGTAATGATCAGTACTTGCCTGACCCTGCCTCACCATTGTAGTGGAACATGTCAGGTATATAGCTTGGGTGTTAGTCCATTTTCCCTCACAGTGAGTTGTCCGTGAGAAAGTGTTTGTGTCAAAAAAGGGGAAGCGGGTTCAGACCCTATCTAGGCTACTGGCTAGGATGGGGTAAAGGTGTTAAAGGGAAGGGGAGACCGTGTCTCGCCATCCCGTGTCCCACTTCCATTCCCTTAAGACCCCCCATTCAGGTGATCCTCCCACACTGGTCTACCCCCAGGAACTGGATCCAAAAGCGATGGGCGTGTCCTGGCCACCTGGATGACAGATCCACGGGGACTAGCGGGTAAGACAACCTCAGGTTTCTCACACCACATGCCCTGATGCTTGTTGAGTGGTGAGAGAAGATTTTGACTTTTCATGTAAAAGGTGACAAGGTAAAGCATGTTAATGGTAGATGATTTCTGTATGGCAGGTGCAGCTGCTGCTAGAGTCTGCTCCCATCGGAAGTGTGCCTGCATGACTGGATCCAGAAGACCACTGAAATAAACCACATGCTCATGTCCCAGTGAAGTCTTCTGTGTGAGTAGAGCCGTCATCCCCTGATCATTAGAACATGAGAACAAAAATAACTGTTTGTTTATAATCTGGTGCAGACAGAACAAGGGCAAAGCTGATATTTTTTTAAGCTCGTTAAATGATTCGACAATCTGATCTGTCCAAACAGTAGGCTCTTTCTTTTTTTGCACTTCCTTTAGCCCTTGCAGTAGTGATTTAGTGTATTTTGAATAGGCAAATATCCATGTTCGACAATAGTTACACCTAAAAACTGCCCCATCTGTTTAACCGTGGTAGGCTGTGGTGTATTCTGCACTGCTGTAGCCTTCTCTGGAGTTATTTTTCTGCCTGCTGATTACATTATCTATTCTATGTTCACAACTTCATTTGACAATACTGCAATTTATCCTTTACACCTTATAACCCTTGTCTGCCATTAAAGTGAAAGGTTTTACAAATTCATTTCCACACAGCTCTTCTGTTGTATTACAAACCAGCAAGTCATCCATGTACTGAATGACTGCTTTCTACTTGTAAGTACCCTAAACCATTTGCAACATCCTGTTGGAAGTACTCTTGGGGAAACAAATGTGTTGAAACCTCTGCCCGCTGTAAGAAAAGGCTGTAAGGGGATGGGACTCGAGGTGTAATGGGACAGAGAACAATGCAGTCTTGAGATCCACTACCATGAAAAATGATGCTTCCGTGGGGATTTTACACAAGATTGTGGCGGGGTTCGGAACCACTGAAAATTCAGCCTCTACAATGTTATTCAACGGATGCATCCTCCACATTGACCCTTTCGCTTTTTTTAAGGATAAATGGCCATGTTATATGGTGATTCCAATGGCTGTATTATGTCCTGCTGCCAGAGGGACTCAATGGTACAATAAATGCCTTCAACCACTTCCCTAGACATGGGATATTGTCTCACTCTGGGCAAAACTGTGCTGGGTTTCAGTTTGATGCAAACTGCCCCTGTGCTTTTCAGTAGCCCTACATTGTGTGGAACACTGGTCCACAAATGACTGGGTAACCTTTCTAGGTCTTCCTGCAAGTAGTGTGATGGTAATGTTTCAGTAAGGAGCAGGGTGTGAGGCACCTCTCTGTTTTGCACCATTTCCTGACCATTATCTGACATGGGATACAGATTTGAAATACTATCTCTCCTTCCTCTTCGGTGTGCTTGAAAAGCTGCTTGTCGGACACATCCCGTAATTGGGTCAATGCATAAGAATTTGCACCATTCTTATCCAGACCAGACAGAATTACATGGTCTGCGCTGGTGATTACTGACTCCAAATGTAACATGATGATGGTGCCATTCACCCCTTTATGTTGGACAGCTGGGTTGCGGGTTGATGGACAGCTTGGTGGCGGGTATGCATAGAATTTTGTCCTGAATCCCTAACACCAGACCTAACAAGATAGTCGCCCCATAGAGGAGCAGAGTGCTTGCATTTTCACCAAAGCCCTAGTGTGGAACATGCTGGATGGAACACATTATGCCCTCCACTGAAAATGAAAAAGTCATATTCAGTTCATTCATGATGTCCCTACTCAGGAGAGTGAGTGGGTGTCTCATCAATACAATAAAGGGACCAACAGTTCTTGTGTGCCTATGGAGACAGGTACCATTTCAGTGAAAGGAACTGATGTAATAGCCCCAGAAAACTCTTCTGTGTCCATTGTTTTATTTGACATCAGGAATGTCCCCTCCTTATTGAAGTATTGGTAGCTCTTGTGTCGGCCAAAAAAGAGAACGTTTTATCTCCACTCTTCACTCCCACTCAGGTTTCCTTTAATGGGCATGCCATGGCTCACTGCGGTTGGGAAAGGACAGCCCCCCAAAAAACTTGTATCTGTGTAGTGAGTTACTGAGTTCTTATTCCACAGCTGGGTGAAATTACAACACCGAGTCTCTAGGAAAGGGTTTCTCTGGGAAAATACAATGGAGGGCTAATTCTTGGACAATGACTCATATTTGTATATTTGTACTGCCAGCCATCGTGCCACGTACTTGACAACCTGCAAGGTTCTCTAGGATGCTGCACAGATGAAATCCAATTCAATAGATGGAAGAAACATTCACTTTGGTAAAGTCCACAAGGCCACAAGGCCAAAACTGAATTCAGTAGTCACAAAAACTAGACCCAATTCAATAAAATGGCAGAAATGCTCAATTCAATAAAGGTCATACAGCTGTATTTTAATTTACGTTTAGGACGTTGGACATACATATTTACAAATGACAGCCAAGGCATAAAGATGATGAAAAGAAGAGAATCTGAGGTCTTGGATGAGCTGAGAAGGAGGGAAAGAGCAAGCACCCGGGTGTTGATAGTGGCAAGGCAGTCAACTTGATGCTTCAGGTATTAAAGTTGTGATGGTAACTGGAAGGAATTATTTAGCAGGCAAATCAGACATAGACCAACCCCTAACACCCAAGCAACACCAAACTTATGATGCTCAATTACACCAAACTTATGATGCTCAATTAGACCGAATCATGTGTGGTGTTGCTTGTGATCTCGTTTAGAAGGGATGTGACCTAGCATTCTGGGGGTGGGTCCCAACCCTGGTTTGTATACAATTGCTTGGCAGGCAAAGAGCAATGGTCTCAACAATTACCCAGAGCAATGCAACAGGTCACGATTAATTAAAACCTTCCAGCTAACACCTCTTTTGTTTTGCTAGTAAATATTTGTTAATGATAACCAGTGAAATAAGCTCCATTTAAAGTGAGCAGGTCACTATTCAGCTTTCCTCATATTTATTTATAAGTATACTATGATCAGATAGATCTTGTATACAACATCAAATCAAACATCAACAAGATTCCCACATATATATTAAGAAGACAATTCATACAAAATCTGCAAGACATTGTGGCAATATTTTACTGTAAAAAACTTTAAATTACTATCATTCCCTTCCATAAAATGCTTCCATAAAATGTTAACATTCTTCAAAACACTCTTATTGTAAATTAATTTTCAAAAGATCAACATATTTTAGACGTGAGTCAGAAAACAAACAAAGAAGACATAGAAGAGCTGCTCGCATTTCCCATATCGATTTCATGAAATAGACTTAGTGCCTCCTGAGTAAATGTGGACGGGATTCAACTTTATGTTGCTATGTGTTATCTTGCTTCCAAAACACACGCAATGCCCGCAAGCTATCCTCCTGGCCCAAATCTTTAAAATGGACTGTAACTGAAATTCATGATGTCTATAACCTACTGGCAGAAATGCAGCATTCCAAAAATGCTTTCGTTATTAAAGCCTTCTATGTAATTTCACTTGTTATAATCCTTTGTAACCATAGCAATGCTACTGAATAGCATCAAACAAACAGTGATTATGGCAATGGGGGACTTAAATGTCCAATACAAACCCATAGAACCACTGGTTTGGAGGGGATGGGCAGGAGTTTTGTGGGCAGCCCAAAAGGTGATAAAATGGACATCAATAGATTTGGTTGTGACCAAGTCATGTATTTACGCTAGTATTGACCGCCACACCACATCGTATGCATCTGTGTGGCCGATAATGTTTCTGTTAACACTGGTGAACTGTAGGTGGATATGATATTGACGTTATTTGACTTCTTTGTTAAACATGCGGGGAAATAAGAAAGAATATCCTGGCTAGGAAGGGCTGGTTTGATGAGGAATGTCAGCAGGCCAAAAATGTCCTTTTAATGTACCTCAGAAAAAACAGCAGTTGTTAACAAAGTCCAACTAAGAAACCTTAGGGCCAAATATAAATCACTGAGGGTATCAAAAAAGTCCCAGTATTCAGTCGGTAAGTAGGATGAATTGCTGTCCTGTAGTGTAAAGGGTGATTGCATTCACTTCTGGAAAATTGTGGGTGGCAATGAGTTGAAGCTAAAGGGGCCTGTCTCAAGTAATATCTCCCTGATGAACACCACACGAATATTCTATTGAAACCTTCAAAGCTATTACATTTTGGAGGCCTTTAATATTTTCCAAAATATTTTTCAATACTAATGAGCCAGCATCAATTTGGCAAGACCTAGAACAAATTCTTATAAGAGCAATATTCACTGTGGGTAGCTCACCAACTTTAGTTTGAATCTCTGTACCCAATTGTGTGCTCTGTAACAAAGAGTGCAGTCCATCCAATACTTATCAAAAACCTCAATTATTCTATTTTTTTTAAACAGATTTGGACTTCTTCTTTCTTCGTGTATTTACCATTCCACTCTGTCACCAATGATTTTTCAGTCTGCTATCTGTGAAAAACTTGCAAATATCGTTAATTCCATCCCTCGCTTTTGGCATGACATTTTATATTCCTTTCTCTACTCATAATGCTCCCTTAGCTTCACTTAGTATAGGATAATTTCTTCTACACTTAGAGTTTTGTTACCATGACAAGCTTTTCTCACTATATTTTTCCCAGTCTTTCCCCTCTTTCTCTAAAACCTAAGTTTTGTCTTCTATTTCTTCAGAAATCCTGATGCATTGAATTACCTCACTCTTGTACTGTTTAGAATAACTATGTCTGAGTTGAATCTCAGTACCCCTCTCCCCTTCCATGGGATTTATGTTAATAGGACCTTCATACTGTGTCTCCCCAACCTCAATTTCTTCCATCGTTGAAAGGGAAGGTAAGACCTGATTGTCTTCATTCTTTCCCCTGCCACATTTAAATGTGTCCTACTGGTATGATTAAGAAGATTCCCCTTTACCTGCATAGATTTTAGTAAAGCAATTTGTTTTTCTAACTCTACTTCAATCCCCTCATACTTGTTCACAACAATTGTTAACACTTTTCAGAGCACAAAATACATAGGCATAGAATACATAGAAGAGCTGCTCACATTTCCCATATCAATTTCATCAAATAGACTTAGTGCCTCCTGAGTAAAGGTGGACATCTCTTTAAGAGCTTTTCCTGACACCCTCTCTCTAGTCTCCCCTCTGAAAGATGGAGGACTATGTCAGTGAGGTGTGACAGCCAAATTCTCCTGTGTGCACTCAACACCACATATAACCAGTAAGGAGATTACAACTCCCTGTCTAATCAGAATTTTCACATGTGACCTTTCCTCATATCTCCAATTCGTCTCTGACTGTGTAGAAACATTCAACAGGAGCCATTCCTCCTCACCCCCAGGTCAACCATATCAGACATTACGATCTCGGCCAATAATACATTTTGTTATTATCTCAACTGTCTCAACTAACTCTGACGAACTATGTGCCAAGCAGTTGACTGTGTCTTCAGGCAGTTTAGCTCCTAAATACACTAATAATGTTTTGAGATTTTCCATTTGAGTCTCCAACTCCATTTCATTATGTGCTTCATGCACTGTAAACAAATTAGTGATTTTTGTGTCTACCTTCACTCTAGGAACTCTTATCGTCTTCTACGTTCAGGTTCTCAGATGTCGCAGTTGATATCCACAAGTGGGGTACTGCACATATTCAGCTATCCTCACCACCACTTCATCCTCAAGGCTGATTTCAGTTGTTTGCATGTCTGCTAAATGATCATCTTTCATTGATGAGTCATTCATCGTCCCTCCTCACCATGACACCTGATGGCGTGACAGGAATGCAATTTGTGTGCTTTGCTCACAGCACTTGCACAGCACTTCAACGCCACTTCAGCACTTTCAAGTGCCTTTTATACCCCAACTAGGCTGTTCAAAGGAAGCAATCTTGCAGTCACTGTTGCTGGGAGCTCTAGGAACTGGAGTCCAGTAGGTACAGCTCCCAGCTTCAGCAACCAGCAGAGACAGAACACGCTGTTTCAGCACGTTTAAGTGCCTTTTATGCCCCAACTAGATGGTTCAAAGGAAGTGATGCTGCAGTCACCACTGCTGGGAGTACTGGGCACTGGAGCCTGGTAGGTACAGCTCACAGCTTCAGCAACCAGCAGAGACAGAAAGCACAGAGCAATGCCAGAGGTGAAGATTAATTCAAAACCTTGTAGCAATCACCTCTTTTGTTTTGCTATTAAATATGTGTTCATGATAACAAGTGAAATCCGCTCCAATTAAAGTGAGCAGGTCGCCACTTAGCCTTCCTTAAATAAAAACTAATTGCAAACTTCTGGCACACAATGTAATGGTCCCATGCAAATTCTGCTGTTGGACGAGTTTCTTTTAAGCACACTATGTGATTTCAATAAAAATTATCCTTCACCCCACTTGTATGCATTTTTGTTTTCCTGAACAATTCCAAGAAACTACCTCTAGAATTCCTACCTGCTTCACATTCTCATTAGGGACATTGTATGATTCGGGAATGCAGCATGCTCAACAGCCAATACCAATTGTCATTCCCTTTCGGAGGATCAACTCTTCCTTCACTCGATACATTGAAGCCCTTCTTTTTACCTGTATAGTGCTTATTTTTAAAGGTAAAACAGCTGGTTGGTTTGAAGATAATTCCCAATTTTCCATTGTTAATTTGGCCATAATTTTAGATTCTATGTCATTTGACCTTTCATTATCTTTTGAGTCTTGGGTCGGCCATTCATCAAAGGGCATCCACCTTCTTGAGTATCGCAACCATAATAGAACATGTGTGAAAATTCATGTAACTAGGATTAGGAAATTAAATAAATGCCATGAGGGAGGGAAGTTAATGGGTTTGTATGATCAATTTAGAAATACCTACTAACTGAATCTAAACAGTCTTAAACAATCAATCATAAATGTGTGCGGGACCAATAAATTGGGTAATTCACTTAGGACTGATTTTTGACCTGTTCAAGACCTGTTATCTTCAACTAAACATCAGTTGTTTAACTTGCACAGAAATGCTCTTGCTTACACAGGCTAATCTGAACAGGGGATTCCTCTTTTTGCTCTTCTTTTATTTGAACCATGTTTGTAATATTATCACATCTACTGCTTCATTTTAGGGATCATCAAACTTATTACAAGCTAAGTTTTAGGTGCATTATTTTTTTTTCTTGATCCTTCATTCTTCTATTCTGGATTTGATCTTTTCTTTTTAATTATTCTTATATGTTGAGTAAAAAGAAATTTTATCCCAAGATAATTAGAAGCTGCCATCTTGGATCTTTGCTCTGAGATTGTTTGTTTGTTTATTTATTTGTAAAGCGCTCCTAACCCAAGGGAATATGGGCGCATTACAGGAATTCTCAGATTCATAGTTACATACATACATTATAGGTTACTTTAGACACAACTTAACGTAATAGGATTTACATAGCAGGATTATGTTCAGTGATGTTACAGCACATAAAAAAAGTAGACAGTATATACAAGAAGTTATTTACATAAATACAGATAAACGGCCAGGTGATGAGTGCAGGTTCAGGGTTAGGGTAGCTAGTGTTGTAGTAAGTCTTTGGTAGAAAACCAGTGTTTGGTGTTTTTTCTAAAATTGTGAAAGGATTAATCAGCTCTTAAAGTCGTTCGGTAATGAGTTCCAGAGTTGGGCAGCCATGACTGGAAAGCGGCTGCTGCCTTCTTTTTTCAGTTTAAACCTGTTGACTCTTATGCAGAAGGAGTTGGCAGTCCTCGTAGGTTGTGTGGAGTTGGTTTTGATGAATTATTCTGTTAGGTATTGCAGGGTTGAATTATTCAGGCATTTGTAAGTTAGGGAGACTGTTTTGAGATGAATTCTGTCTTCGATAGAGAGCCAGTTGTTATTCCGTCTGAACTCTGAAATATGTTGCTTTCTGGAGATGTTTAAGGCTGTTCTAAGAACATTATTCTGAAGTATTTGGAGTTTACGTATGATGTATTTGTTAGCTCCTAGATACAGTAGCCTATTCTAGAGAGTGTTAAGGTTCTGGCCAACGTTATGCAGCTTTCTGTGGAAAGAAAGGGCTCATAGCCGTGGATTAGCTTACAAGTATAGGCTTTCGCTGATGCTGTAGCACTGACTTGTTTACGCAGGTTCAAGATGGAGTCTAGGTAGAAGCCAAAGATTTTTACCTCCTTAGCTACCTTGTTGTCGTTGCTGTTGATGTTAAAGTGGAGGTAGTGATTGCTTAGTTTTTTCAGATTGGCTGGGGTACCTAAGAGCAGTAACTCGGTCTTCTCATCATTCAGGCAGAGACCATGTGAGGCCATCCAAGCCTGAATGATGAGATAGATTTTATTAAGCAGGGCCAGATCTTTGTCGTAGACGCCTGTCAAAGGTATAAGGATCTGGGTGTCATCTGCATAGCTAGTGTAGGTGACACCCAGAGAGTATAAGTCATCAAACAATGGTTTGGTAAACACATTATACATTGTCTGCGATACACAGGATCCCTCCAGGACTCCCCATGTTATAGGGATAGGATCAGCTGCTGCCAAAGGTGGAAAAATCTCTCATGGTTCTGTTGTTTAAGAAAGATTGGATCCTTGCCGTTGCTTCCGATGAAAAATGAGCTGCTGTTGATAGATGATTACACAACACCTTATGATCAACCAGATCAAAGGCAGCTGAAAGATCCAGAAGGAGCAAGAGGGCAGGTTGGTTGCCCTTTGTATTTCAGGTCATCTGGTTCTTCAGGTCAATCAAGGCTGTTTCAGTGCCATGTTGAGTTCTGAAGCCAGATTGTCGGAGTCCCAGTAGATTGTTAGTCTCTAAATACGCTTGTATCTGGCTATAGGCTGCTTTATCAATTCTATCATATATCATCATACTTTATAAATGTTTATCTTAAATAACCTTAACAGAATTTGTTTTTAGACATCTTCGAAGATCTTCCATAAGAAACGTCATCACTTGAATGCTTCAGATTTCAACCTGCACTTCGTCACTGGATGGCTCTCTGCTGCCTCGTGCTGAGATCTTCAAAAACAGCTTCCAATGCGATCCCTACCCACCCTTGCAGATCATCTCGCTCCCTCCCACAAGGGTGACAATCTCATGGTCCTCTTTGATAGTGATCTATGACTGAATAATTCAACACTATCCCTGCTGCTCAGATTAACCTCATCAACATTCGGAACATTTGTCCTTTTTTTTTTTTACAAACAAATCTATAAAAACACACATCTCCACAATTGTGCTCAGCAAACTGGATATCTGCTCAAGCCTTTTCCTTGCCCTTCCTCTCCACTCCTTACTCACCCACTTCTACCTACCAACAACATGCTCATTGGCTCTCCATGAACTAGCACTCTCTCTTCAAATTCTTTCACCAAGTCTTCAAAGTTACCAATGGTTTTCTCCTTAATACCTGTCTGACTGTCTGCATGTTTACCCACCATATCATTCCCTCCCTCACCAATATCCTGCCTGTGCCTCATCTTGCTTCTGTTCTTTCTCCCTACTTGCCACACTTCACTGGAACACAAAGCTTATAACAATCAAAGCCAGCCCAACTTTGGATCACTTCAAAGTTTGACTTACATTTCATATACTTGAAAAAGAGGGAGCCTCCTCTTCCCCTCCCAGTTATCCCAATCTGATCTCACCACTGCCTTCAGTGACATTTAATAATGTAACGTTGTATATCTAAATAGTACTGCTCTTTAGTTTGATGCTTTTGCCCATTAAGTTAATTATATCTTTTTAGGTGATCTGTTTTATTATATAAATTGTGTACAACCTCATAAACTTGCTCACTACTTGTTCTCTACTTTATTGCACAGGCAACCTTCATAAGAATGCTTACGCAAACTTTCAGCGTTTTAATGTGAGTCATTTCTGATTACATTGCCATCCATTTTCTTCAATGAAATAAAAACGCAAATACGTCCGCTGTTACGTGTAATGCACCCTCTGTTTGATGACTTGTTTCCAAATTCCTGTAGGAAACAAGCAATGACAATGTATGTCTTCAAATAGAAGACTGTCCCCCACCTTGAATGATGCCTCTGTTACAGCTGCTCTCTTACCACTTTTACCCAGAAGATAACAGCACTTTCTGCTCACAACGTCCTACAATCAAAGAGAGAGGGGGGAGAGATAGATAGAGAGAGGGAGAAAGAGAGAGAGAGAAAGAGAGAGAGAGAGATGGGTGGATAGCAATAGAGAAAGAGAGAGAGAGAGAGGGAGAGAGTGAGAGAGAAAGAAAGAAGGAAGGAAAGAAAGAAGGAAAGAAAGAAAGAAAGAAAGAAAGAAAGAAAGAAAGAAAGAAAGAAAGAAAGAAAGAAAGAAAGAAAGAAAGAAAGAAAGAAAGAAAGAAAGAAAGAAAGAAAGAAAGAAAGAAAAAAGAGAGAGAGGGGCGAGAGGGATACACAGAGAGAGGGAGAGCAATAGAGAGAGCGAGAGAGAGAGAGCGAGAGAGAGAGAGAGAGAGAGAACAAGCTAGAGTGGTGCATGATGCAGTGGATTAGGCTAGATATTAAACTGTGGGAAGCAAACCAAGGAGACAGATTGATAGACCAAACACTTGTAAAGGTGATGATAAAAGTATACATTGGTAGGCTGGTCTCCCGGGTATCTAGGTCTAAAACCTTCTAAAATGATAAATACCTTTGGAAGCATGAATCTTCTGAACTTGGTGTCTCGGATCACAATGTGCGGAACCCCGAAAGGAACAATGTCAGAAAACCGCTGGATCTCATGGATGACGGCATCAGTGTACGGCATTCGGCGCCTGTCCACAATGGTGGGAAGTCGGTCTCGTCCGATCACAGAATCAATCTCAGCAAGGATCCTTGCTATCATAAAGAACATGAGAGTATATAAGGGCCTTTGATATTCCATGTCGTGCCCACTACAAATGCATTATAGAAAAGGTGTGTCAGTTATTAACGTGGCTTCAATATTGATTATAGGTTAATAAAGTGTGCGTGCATGTGTGTGTGTGTGTGTGTGTGTGTGTGTGTGTATATATTCGCTAAGAAATAGTATGTCAGGAATGTGAAATTAAGAAGATAGAGGGTGGGCACTGCTTGTAGTTTAGTAATTGGTAAATAAATATTCACAGTTAAAGTCAATAGGAATATCAGAGCACTCCTTGAGACCTTGGCACAAGATTACCAAAACCACCAGAAAGAAGAACTAAAAATCCATCTAGTTCAAGGTGTGCTCTCGCATTGCTCTCCGTTAGATTAGCAGTAGAGTTTTAGTGGAATATCATAACACTCGTGATGTCATTCACAATGCATTCATGAATCCACAAAAAAGGCACAACCTCCTTTGTGTTGTTCTGTTAATTATTCGATTATTTATTCACTTGGAGGATATAAAGTTGCATCCATTGCAGTCAGTGCCACTGTGTGTGGTATGCCAATGCATTTCTGAACAAGTCCGTCCTCAGGGCTAGGGCACTGTTTGTGATGGCTCTGGAGCCAGAATTAGCTAAATATGCCTGGCTGTGTTTCCTGATGTCACAGGGTGCTGAATCTACTGCTGTTTTATCGCGCAACCGCTGAGCTTTCTAGCCTCCAAGTGAATAAATAATTGAATGATTGACAGCACATCACGGGGGAGGGTCTGCCTTTTTTGTGGATTTATGAATGCATTATGAATGACAACACGAGTGCTATGAAATTCCCCTAAAACTCTACTGCAACTCTAAAGGAGACCAATGCGAGAGCACTCCTTGAACTAGATGGATTTCTAGTTCTTCTTTCTGGAGGAATACGAAATTACCCTTGGCAGCATTGTGACTGCCACTGTGCCCAACCTGCATCAGGTCTAGGCATGAGCGATTGGCCGACAGCGAACAATTAAATATGAGTGTACTCCTTTCTCTGTCATGGATGCAGTTACATATAAATATATCATGCCCTGAAAATTCACTGTTCCTTCTATGTGCAATTTGCACAAATGCAGTTCAAAAGAACTTTGTGAATCAGCCCATGTGCAAAGTTAGCCTTTGTATTGGTAGGTTGGAAAACGGTTATGATCCAGGTCCCATACTTTTTTGTTCTGTTTGGGTTTTTGGGGTTTTTATCACCAGTTTTTAGGTCTTAATGTATTTTCATGTTGCTAAATATGCATCGTGAATGGCAGGCTGAATAAGGATAGGCGGTCAGAAGACACAGCTCATGGAACCCACCTTATGGTATGCCATCTGTTCAATGAAACAACATGCACATAATTCAGAAGAAATAGCTCATCAGACCACATGTGTCTCTACTTTACACAGACCGTATAATTATCCACAGGAAAAAGTGTATGACACTGCACAGGTCAACCGAGAAGTGAAAAATTACCAGCTGTTTCCAGGTTGAAAATGAAGATGTTATTTGTTATTTATTAATATCTAAAGCATGTATGGCTAAGAGATGGACATGATTAATGAAATGGTCCATAGAACGATGTGAAGATAAATTACAACAAAGTACAGAACAAGAAATAGAACAAAAGACAACCAAAACACAATAGAAAATCTAAAGATGATTCAAAGAAATGTATATACGATAGTCATTCAAATGAGAAATTTCCAAGATATAAATAAAAATTAACTATGGCCACGACTTATAGGAGAATTAGGGAGGCACAGATAGAACAACATAAATGTGCACAGAAATGTCTTTTAATCAGAACCTGGCAGGAACATGAAAGCTACAATTACTGAAGTGGGAATATCCCATTTAATGAGTAAATCGAGGAGGCCAGTCTTTTGGCCATCATCTTATATGTGATACCTTCAATTTCGGGGTGTTTTTTGATGAGGAGCAGGGAGTGCTTTATCGTTGTGCTGACCGTCTCTGTGCCCGCCATGAACAGAGTAAGTACACTGATGACCAAATTCTTCATGCAATATTCGGTAGAGGGGTTGCCTTTATCCTTGGGTTGAAAACAAAAATATATACATTCAAATTTACCAAGAGCACCATTTGGGTAAAAATATCAGAAATGTTAGCACACAGAACACTCTGGACAAGGTTTGAAAGGATAATATTGAATAAACATCACAAGATAAATGGCATCTTTGTGTTGTAAGACTGTTATAAATGAGTGTTAGTGCATTATAAACACAGTACCCAACTAATTAGATGATATCTAATCCATTCCAAAAGGATAGAAGTCTTAGTGAACCCATTGATTAACTAGAATCTTCCCTGCAAAATCTAGCAATCCCTGCAGCAGACATACAACCTACTTAAATATCTTTCTTGCACCACACATGACACTCAAGGAGAAGGTTGTTTGGATTTAAAAAATAAAAGATGACTCGAAACCTTTAGTATAGTAAAGAGAATATGGACATCGGTTTCAAGATTGTTTTAATTATGGCAATCGATCTACCTCTGACTTATGTAGTTCTGTGATCTTTGTTGACTTCTTCTGTCTTCTTGTACAAGTCTCAACATGTTTATTGGTCAACTTCTTAACATCCTCCACATAACATAGCCCACATTTTCAAGAAAAGCCTGAAGCCTTATATATCAGGAACAGCCTAAGGCAATATCTACAAACTACATGTTTTTTTTTACTGTAAATCATCAAGAGAAGTAAAGTCGCTCACCAAATCCCCAAACAGAAATTCCTCTTATGTTTTCAAAATGTGCGTGAAAATGGTAAATCTAGATTCAGTTTCCATGAGGATGGAAATGACAAGCGATAGGATAAATGCGATATTCTGGAATACAAACAGGAGGACCTGGAAAATAGGGCCCAGCGCAACAACCTCTGTATCCGAGGGGTTCCTGCCTCGATCCCTGACAGGGGACTGGCGGAATACGTGGGCATCTTCTTTCAATCCGTCCTCCCGGACCTTGATGACTCGCAGCTGCTCCTAGACCGCACTCACAGGCTGAACCCTCGTCGCGGAGTGGAATCGGATGGCCCACCTGACGTTATCACCAAGGTGCACGTCTTAACCACAAAGGAAGCCATTTCGGCGATCAGCCCTCCAAGGATGACATCACCTTCCAGGGGACCCCCCTCCAGATTGATAAATGGTAAATCTAGATTCAGTTTCCATGAGGATGGAAATGACAAGCGATAGGATAAATGCGATATTCTGGAATACAAACAGGAGGACCTGGAAAATAGGGCCCAGCGCAACAACCTCCGTATCCGAGGGGTTCCTGCCTCGATCCCTGACAGGGGACTGGCGGAATACATGGGCATCTTCTTTCAATCCGTCCTCCCGGACCTTGATGACTCGCAGCTGCTCCTAGACCGCACTCACAGGCTGAACACTCGTCGCGGAGTGGAATCGGATGGCCCACCTGACGTTATCACCAAGGTGCATGTCTTAACCACAAAGGAAGCCATTTCGGCGATCAGCCCTCCAAGGATGACATCACCTTCCAGGGGACCCCCCTCCAGATTGGGTGGTGGACTCGTGGAGGGTACTCCATCCGTCTGAAACAGAC
This sequence comes from Ambystoma mexicanum, assembly GCF_040938575.1. Lineage (NCBI taxonomy): Eukaryota > Metazoa > Chordata > Amphibia > Caudata > Ambystomatidae > Ambystoma > Ambystoma mexicanum. The sequence continues at coordinate 90,352,730 of NC_090938.1, forward strand.
TTCTCTTTTTACTCGTATGTCCACAGAACGTTCTCCAGGATAGACCTTCTCTTGGTATCCCCGCAAATCTTTACATTCACCGACGATGTGACAATAGGCTCCAGAATCCTGCCTGATCAAATCCCGGTGATCCTAGAGATCCGAGTGCAGGAATTACTTAATCCCCAACAGCGTAGATGGACACTATACGATCCGATACTGAACGAAATGCCTCTCAGAGACACAGTCGCAACCACGATCACCAATTTCTTCAAGGAGAATCCCAGCGAAGACACCTCCCCCGCCAACAACTGGGACGCAATGAAGGCAGTGGTGAGGAGGGAATTGATTGCGCAAGGAGTGGCCTACCACAGACATCGACGACAAACTCATCATAGCCTCGAGGAGGAACTGGATAAAGCTGAAAAGCTCCATAAGGAGAAGGGCTGGACCCCTAAAACACAGTGGGTTATCCATATAGCGCAGAAGAAGATTGAGGCCCACTATGCTGAACATACTGCCCACCAAATGGCAAAGGCTAAGCAGTTTTACTATGCCAGGAACAACAAAGCAAATAGACCATTGGTGGCCAAACTAGCCAGGACCAGGAGAAACAATACGATTGTGGGTCTACTGGATCAACATGGCAAAATCCAATATGCCGATCAGGACAAACTTCGGCTTGCAACGGCCCACCTGACCCAGGTCATGACCGCTCCTGTGCGAGGTGTGGGAGAACAAAAGGAATACCTCCGGCAAGCAGAGCTGCCCCGGCTAAAGAAGACAGCCTATGACTCTCTGGAGGCGCCAATCACCGATGAGGAAGTGGACGTGGCGATAAAAGCCCTTAAGTCCCGGGCTCCCGGCCGGGATGGATTTACGGCCAGGTTCTACAAGATTTTCAAGCCTCAATTGTTGGCGCCTCTGGTGAAGCTTTTTAACTCAGGAGCACGCACTTATCCTCCTTTCCACGACAGAGTGGAAAATTCAGAAGTTAAAGGTAGACAAACTCATTACTTTAACCCTTCACTTTTCAACCATGGTGGTGAAGAAGTGTAAGTGACTCCTGCAATTAACAATTTACAATGGATTCCTATTGAATCCACCTTCGTTTACCAGGTGGTAATTTGAGACGGATTCCACTTCATTACATGCTGGCTGTAAGTCACTCGCATTTCCAAGCTGGAGCAGGAATTGTGTACAGCCACATTTTGTCTACTTGCACCCCCAAACTCCCCTTTACACATTCACTGAAATGAGGTGGATTGGAAAGAACTGTCAACCATTTGTTCCAATCCAATTCACCAGGAACATGACCCCTGTAGAATTTCTGTGGTCTACCTATGGAAATTGTGTACAAATAATACCAGTACCACGTATTGACTATTAAAACTCACGAGAATGTCACTTTCCATGAATTTGATTTATCATGTGACAAGGGCCAATTTTGGGCGGTACCCATCAATGCAGAGATCACACACTTGTGTTGGCTGATATTCTGTAACTGAAGTTGACTTATAACAAAATGTGGGCCCTTAGCCTATTAATTGAAGCCTAATGGACCTAACAAACATTATCAATAATGCGATTGAAAAATATTGCCGATGTATTCTTACCAATAATGTGACGGCAGAAATACATGTTCATCACATACCAAGACCTGGACGATTTTATAAGCTGCCAAACGTTTAAAAAAAAACAACGCTAACAGGCACGTAATCGCTAATAATACAGTCACAGATATAACTCTCTTAATTTGTCTATCTGCATCTTCGCCATATTGTCCAAGAACTACAATCAACAGCTGATCCGCCCTGCGCTTAATCACAATAATTATCCACAATAATTGTTCACTAAATTAATGGTACTTGCTGCTCTTTTGCTGGCTGCATAGATTTGATTCAGTCCCCACCTGTCTGGCCTATCTCAAAAAGGGACACAACACTATGATTTCAAACCTTACTTCTCCTGGCATGTATCAATGAATCAACATCAAACTAACACAATTCTTCTTTTTCACACTGTATCATAGTATCAGGAAAAATAGTAAATCTTTACTTATGAAAGAATAGTCACTCAAAACCATGATTTAGTTAGAACAAAAATAAATAAAGACCCAGGTTTAATTCCAATGGCCTTTCTCTTCCCAAATTACATATAGCCGACATGTTTCTCCTAGCGTCCAACTTCCATTCAATAGGGGCTAGTGAACTTCTTCATGGAAAATTCATAAAACATATCTTGATTTGCCTGTGTGAACAATATTGTATTACATACAATTAATCACCCAAATGACAACCAACACAATCAAGTGTGCATATTCTCCATCTCCTCAAACACCAAACTAAATGACAACCAACACAATCAAGTGTACATATTCTCCATCTCCACAAACAGCAACCTAAACTCATATAGTCCCGTTACTGCCACAAATAGTCAAAAAATTCATTAATTTTTAAGCATTTTTGTGAAGTTAGTTCCCATAAAGTTGTATGTATATTGCACCGTGAGCATATAATGGGCAAATCTCTACTGTATCATCACTCCCACTTTTAACCATAAACACGCTGACAGTCACCCATAATGGAGAACTGAAAGTCACGTGATTAGCATCCCTCAATTGGCTTCAGTTTGTGCTTCTAGTGTTTCCCTGGTCGGTACTAGTAAATAGGAATTTATCGCATCGCTATTCCCTTCATCATTGTGTCATATTCCCTCATCACCATAAACATACCTTTCTTCTTTACCATCAATTTTTCCAATGAATGTATTGTCATCATCTTGCATTCACTATTTTTTTGTACTATTTCAGGCCAGTGAATAGTGTATTCAAATGGCACCCACTATGCCAACATCTTTACGGGCAAAATAGAACATCGACTACTCCTCCAATAAACCTGTTGTTTGGCTCAGATACATTGATGGTATTGTTATAGTTTGGAAAACAGAGAGAGAAGTACTTGAAGAATTTACAAATTTCATACAAAGTATCCAGCCCACCACCAAAAGTCACCAGTAGCAACACCTTGGAAAGTCCCGACATAACGTTCCTGGATGTACTACTCTGAATTAGACAGTAACACATCTGCACACTAAACCAACAGATGCCCATCTGTATTTAAACTGGAGATCCTGTCACCCACATGATATGAAAGTGGGCATCATCGACGGCCAGGCTCTGAGAATAAGATGCATATGCAGTGATGAAGACACTTGCAAAAAACATATAGAGGAGCTCACTACTATATTCAGACTGCTTGGCTGTCCTTTGCACATCATGCAACAGAAGATTCAAAAATCGTTTAAATTACACATAGGAACAATTACTTGGAACACCAATATAAGAGAGAACTATGACAGGATCCCACTGGTGGTGGATTATGATCCAGCAGAACCCAACATCCAAAAGATCAGTCAGAAAACGTTTCCCATTTTGGCCAATTTAGAATTATTCCAAAAGGCTTTCCTCAAACAACCTGTTATTGCTTATTGCAGAGTTGCAAATTAATGTAAACCTATGTTAGGGCAAAATTACAACTAACTGTTACAAACCCGGCAGTGTTCTGCTGTGATTTCAAAAAGTGAATTGTATGTGACTACCTTTTTAAACCTCCTCTGACACAAGTTCTACCACTGGTAGAACCTATAGCATGAAATGTACCTTACATGCAGATCATCCAATGTGGTTTACGGGATTCAGTGCCAATGTGAGACCTGCAACAACAATATGTAGATCAAACCACCAATGACCTTCTCACACTCTGAAATCACAAATCATTGATCATTAAACAGAGGGTGGAACAACAAGTAGCCAACCATTTCAACCTTTTGCGGCTCCTTGTCAGACATGCTATTGTTCCCTGTGGAGCAGGTCTTTAGGACAGAGCGTTTCGACTCCAGAGAGAACTTCTGGATCTACCAATTAAAATCATTGCATCCCGGTGGACTGAACCTCAGCGGCACCACCAGCTGAGCTAACAATCCTGGACTGTTCTGAAGACTGCGTTCATTCCACATTCCAAACAGAACCATGGTAGATCATGCTTTTTGAGAAATTCAGCACTGTAACTTGAGTGACCAGAGCAGCCACTAAGAGAGACATTTAATTCTACCAGAGGAAGGCTGAAGGGGAAACATTGTAGGGTAAATACATGTTTTGACCAATTGTGGAATGATCTGTTTGAGGTATTATTGGATATTATATTATTTACATTTGTGTTTTTCATTCTTTCTGGTAGTGTCCCTAATCTATGGTTTTCCCCATGCACAATATTGCATTTGAAGTGTCTTGCAAGGTCTTCTAGAAAGTAAGCAACACTCTTCCCTTTAATGGTCCCTATACTGGAGCATAGTTCTTTTCTGTCACTACTCTTGCTGTGATTTAACACTTCTTTACTATCCTCCTCAGGCACTATCATTCCTCTTCCTGATACATATTTCTAAATTCATCTGCAAGACCTTTTCACTTTGTCAAATGTGTATTTTCGTACAAGGTGTTGCGTTGTTTGCCTATAGTATCAAAATGTTAGAGGCCCTGAGAAGGATATGATTATACACAAAAAGGTCAAATTGAGTATTACCCAGACATCTTAATACAGAAAGAACTCAGGTACTCTGTTTTTTTATCCCCCCCTGTAAATAGGAGAACAGAATGCGTTTCCTGTAGCATCGGGGTAACATTAACCTTATATGAGCCAACATCCCTGTAACCAAATTGTGTGCTGTTAAAGCCCAACAGAGGTCAAAAAGGGTCATTATGATGGGACAACGACCTTCCCCAAGTTATACCCAAGGCGAAAGCGAGGTACATGGGTCAGTGAAGGGTCAACATGCAATATTAACCCCTGCACAGGTCTATAAGGATATTATCGCATTGCACTAATATCAATGAAGAGTTTGGTGTTGTGGTGGTAAAGTCAAATATGTTATTTTAAAAGTGGGTAAAGTACACAAACCATATTAGTACATTAAATGTGGTTTTATTTTGTAATCTTTAATTTGTTTGTCTTCAGAAGGTAAGCATTTTAATTGTAAACAGGGTTGAACTGGACAGGTTTAGCATAACTTGAATTAGATGGAATGTTAAAGCTCTGGTTCATGTTTAGGTTTCACTTTGGTGTGTTAAATAAGGTTGGAGTCTCTTGTTGAAAGGAATCTTGTAGAGAAATTGTATTGTTGTTTCTTGTATGCAGAGAATTCTTTTTTGATTGTTTCTCCTGCCGCGTTTTGGAGTGAGATTGCCTGTAATGTAGTCAATACCAGTAGTGTTTGATTGCATTCCAAACATTTTGATTGGCTGAGATGTCATAATGACTCCTATTTGCTAATATACATTACTCACCTGAGATGGGGAGAAGGGATAAATAGGGTGACATGTTCCCTCTTTAGTCTTACGTGCCCACATAACACCCCACCAGAGTCAACATCATGCTTACCTTCCCCATCTTAATAAGGAAACAGTCAATAAAGTCCCGGGGAGAATTGGGATCAATAGTCTCTTGATTGATTTTCACTCTTTTTTTGACAAACGTTTCCAGATCAGTTATCACTTTGTACATTGTCCTGTGTGATCCCGGCAAATATTTCATGATGCCTGTGTACATGGTGTAAAGCTATGAAGAATTGGAGAAAAGGCAAAATGTAAGTTTGGCTCATGATAAGAGGAATTGATGGAAGACCAGCTACATCTTAAAAGGTTCGAAAAGGAGACATATCTATGGTTATGGCACACCCAACAGTGGTTAAATGATGCATTGTTAACAAGATTAATTTCATACATATACATTTGTCTACATAATTCAAAGGAGTGATGTTAATACAGTTAGGTAAACAGATTTGATCTGTTCATTTTCAGAACACTTATGTCCAGCAGTGTTGCAATACTGCTTCAAGAAACGTGAAAGAGCACTTTCCACTTCTCCACCCCTCCATGCACTTTTTCCCTCCCCCTCTCCCATGCACTTGCGCATTCTCAATGTTACTGGTTCTAGTAAGATCGTTCTTTTGTTCTCCCCTGTTCCCCTCACTTACCTTGTCGTGCTCTGAAACACTTGTGTACGAGTGCGCAATAGAAATAAAATATCAATATCAAATTCAATAACTTTACTTATACTTCCAACCTGCATCCATCAACACCAAAGGTTTCTGCATCTACCTTCCTGCTATCTGACTAACACATCCTCCTCTCCTTTCTTACCGAGCCATGCATCGTGAGCCCAGCATCATTTGCAGAAGAGTGTTATATAAGACCACTTTACAATACAAACCATTTACAACAGTAGCAACATTTATTTTTACAGCAAAAGCCTTCACAAACACATGACAGGTTTTATTAGGTAAAACTCAATATGAACATATTATACATCATAAAACACCCCCATTGTAATCAAAGAATTCAAAGGAATGGGTTTAATAAATTGAGCTATAGATATGAACTACTTGGCGGTGTAATTAGTTTTCATTTGCAACAGCAACAACATGTGTTGTATAGCAAAGCACTTTGCAACAAAGTCACATGCTTAATTAGACAAAAATCTAAAAAGAGCACATCATACACCATAAAACATCCCAAATAAATAAAAACTTAGCAGATGCATTTTGTCTGTTTTGATCAAGCCAATACCCTTAAGGCAGTCAGGAACTAGCTACATATGCATAAAAATCAATTAAGTAAGAGCTGGGCAAGGGTCATTATCTATTAGAATTTCAGCTACTCCACAAAACTACAGAACTAGAGCTAGCTGACCTAGACGGGAAAGCTGAGCTACTACACAAATGGATTGCAGATACAATTGACAAGATCACCCCAGAAAAACCATTCACCCCATCAAAAAAAAGTGCAATGGCAAAATTGTTCACCCCACTACTAAGCACCATGAAAAAGGAAAACAAAAATATGGAACTGGAATGGAGGAAAGAATATAAAAAACACAGTTCCAGAAACAAATCTGCGCATACAAGAAGGAAATTCAAAAGGCAAAGAGAAGGCATTATGATAACAGAATCACCAATGCCACCAACACACAAAAAGAAATGTTCACCATCATCAAAGATATGAGAAACCCACCAGGCTGCGACAACACCCCAACCCCTCAGAGAAACTATGCAACTACCTGGCAGACCACTTCAAGAAAAAAATCAATGACATCTGACAAATCATACATAACAGACCAACCAACCACAACATACAACCAAACAAACCTAACACAGAACCACAGCACAAACTCCAGAACTTTCCTGAAATATCAGCAGAGGCATTCATTATGCTGGTAAAACACAGTAAGAAAACAGGATCACCCATGGATGACTGTCCCCCGGACATCGTCAAATCAATCCTTGCACAAGGAACGGCAGCAGACTATTACAGAAACCTTCTAAATCTATCACTAGCAACAGGAACTTCATCAGCATATATCAAACCACTTCTAAAAAACACAAGTGGTGACATAGAAGACCTCTCCAACAACAGGCCGATTTCAAACATTCCCTACCCAGCAAAACTCCTGGAAACCTACGTATACAAACTAACCCAAAAACACCACATGCTAGACCAAGCTCAAGTCTGTTTCATACCCACAAGAGGAACAGAAACAGCACTACTTTCCATCTGGGATGACCTAAAAACTAACGGAGACTCAAACACAGCCTCAGCCCTTATTCTGCTCGACCTCTCCACAGCCTTCGACACAGTTAGCCATGACACCCTAACCAAAAGACTAGAAGACATATTCATAACAGACATAGCACTACTGTGGACTAAATCATTCCTAGCAGACAGAACAGAAACCGTATGGATTAAACCCTTCAAATCCACCCCGCGAGTTAACGACTGTGGAGTGCCATAAGGATCCTCACTATCACCACTATACTACAACATCTACCAGACTCCAGTCATCAGAATCTTCAGAAAATACAACATTACATGCTACAACTATGCAGATGATACTCGAATCATCTACAAAATCGAAGACACCCAAGCCGATCACTCAACCCTAATGTCGTCGTGCATGCTCCCAAAACCCCGAAACTGGTGAGCCCATCCCGGACTTTGGCTTCCTGGGGACTTCCCAGGCCCCAGCTAGGCTCACCTGGACTCAGTCCTGGTGCCGCTGGCGCCAGGCTCATGGTAGGTGCTAAATACAGGGGCCATATACTTGGCTCTGAGAGGCTGAGCCATTCAGTACAGGGTCTGGCTTGGGACTACTTTACCTGGAGACAGAATACGGTTAAGGAGGACTATTTTCCTGGGACTACTTGCAAGGCTATTTAAACCGCAACCTGCAAACTGAACATGCTTCGCGTTATTCTGCACTCCTGCAGCGTAACGCTCACCGTGTCAGCTCAGCTCTTGCTTCCCTTCTGCCACGCCCGTCCCGAGTCTTCTATCCATCGGTACCTGAGAAAAGAGAAGAACAGGAGTTAGAAACGCATTGAAGGCCTTACCTGCAGAACATCCTGATCTCGCCTTCTGCTTACCCACGGCCCGCCGCATCTATAGAAGAGCAGAACTAAAGGAACTGAAGGTACCCTCTCGGGTAGCTACTCACCTGAAATCGGCCACTTCTAGAAACTCCATCGAGCAGTTCTTCATCATTCCAGCATTGTGCCGCAACTCAACCCGTCGAGCGGCTCTTCCATCTTCTTCCTGGAACTGTGCCACACCTGCCGAACAGAACAGACAAAGCTGGTTAGTCGCACACAGCAAGGAAAGCTAAATACAGCGAACAATTAGCGCGCCCCGCACAGCGCTATACTTACCAGCTGGAATCCTGCTCATCATCGTCAGGAGAGTCATCCATCATCCGAAAGTCGCTTAAAGCCACACCTGAAAGACAGGAACGAACATTAGATATCTCGGGCAAAGACTTAAGACAGCTATTTCAAGGAGTTATTGGATTAGAGACTTACCTGCTTACGCCGGCCTTTCCACTTCAGCAATCTCCATCGGATCAGTGAAGTAACTATATCCTGGAAAGACTGTGAAACCGTGCCCCTGCCAGAGTGTGCAGGATGGAGAGCTCACCCATTAAAAAACCAAGGTGAGCCAGAGGAAGAGAAGGGAAAATCGGAAGGAGGGGAAAACCAAAACCAGCTCCATTCAATTGGCTAAAATCTTGTTTCGACTTGCAGACGAACATCTCCTGAGGCAAGAACGAAAGGAAGACGCGAGCTAGCACCCTCAGTTAGGCAGACCAACACCAGTGCAGACATCATCCTTCGAACACGAGCACGCCCCCGTGGAGACGAGGTGAGCGTGACACCTAATCAAGTGTCTAAAATAAATCTTCAACTGGAGGAATGCCAACAATCTGAAAATCAACCCAGGAAAGACAGAAATCATGATTATATCCAAAAACCAAGAGAACAAAACCGCCATCCTGTGGCCAACTGAAATGGGAAATGCACCATCACCATCTAAGGATCTAAAAAATCTGGGAGTCCTGATGGACAACACCTTAACTTTAGAACCACAAATAAATGCAATCATCAAGAAATGCTTCTTCCTCCTCCACACGGCAAGAAGAATCCTACCCATCCTCTCCTTCATGCACAAAACACTCACAATCGTTGCCCTCATCATGTCTAGAATCGACTATGAAAACAGCCTCTATATCGGAATACCACAACACCTCCTGAAAAATCTACAACAGATCCAAAATACAGCAGCCAGACTACTCCTCAAACTATCCAGAAGAGACCACATCACTCCTGCCCTAAAAGCACTACACTGGCTCCCAGTTAAACATTGCATCACCTTCAAAACAATGTGCATAACGACCAGGGCAATCAGCGGCCAAGGAGCAGAATTCCTATAAAGAAAATAACAATCTACAAGCCAACAAGACTCCTCAGGTCAAGCAACGAAATCCGCCTGGAACAAAAACCATACCTTAAGAAAAATCTTGGAGGCACCTCCTTCTCCCACCTAGCCACAAAAACCTGGAAAAACATCCCAAAAGAAATAAGAAACACCAAAGATCACCTACAATTCAGAAAACTACTAAAAACCTGGCTCTTCAACAACACAGGTTCAAACTGAAAACCGAAACAATAGAAAGGAAAAGGATGACTAAACTTAAGAGGACACTGACAACACCCAGAACCGGCCAGAGAAACTCACCACAACTAGATAGATAACGCAAAGTCAAACAGAACATAAGTGACACCCATAAGGACAGAATCAGCACCCCCAGCCAATCCCAGGCAACATCCTCACTCGCCCCATAATTGCTACCAGGTACCACACTGTTATAGAGTTGTCTGAATGTTAGCAATCACCCACCTTGAACTAAGTTGTGGCCATTAGCATGTACACTGGCCATATGAGTGATGGAAGTGGAGGCCAGGTGTGAAAGGGACTGTGAGTATCGGACAAGCCCAGATCAGGACAGAAGTGCAGAAATGCTCCCACACCCCATCTGGCGAGATTACGCAAACCCAGCGCCTCAGTTCAAGACAGAAATGCCAACTAACCAATCTACTAAAAATGTCCTCCTCTGCTTACACCTCTCAAACGCTAAACCAAACACAATCACAAACCTGCAGCACAACAAACCGCACAAACTTCACCACACTGCAACAAAAAACAAAACACACATAGCCCCACACAACAGTACATGATGACTACTGGCCGCAAACACCCCAAGCCCAGCCAACGGACCCACCGGGCTGAGGCCGCCAACAGCACATCACTGCTCTCTTGCACTTTTCCAGCTTCCTCCCACTAACTCACCCTCCCTTTTCCCCTCTTTCAGAGCCGCCAGAGCACCAGGGGCCCACTATGGTGGTGATAATGCATGGTACAAATCTCCTTTAACATTAACATAATTTGCTATGACAAAATTAATCACATTTCTAATCCCTTATTCAGTGAAGATGGACTTGATTCATCTGTGCCTCAAGTGCTTGTCTTTATGGCATAGGAGTGGATCATTTTTTCCACAGAGGCACCATTGTCACTAGAAGCCAGAACAAGGGCCCCCCCATCCCTTGTAATGGCCAGTGAGCAACTAAAAGGGCAGTATCTCCAAACTCAGTCCAAAGGTAAAGGGTCCTCTTCTCTGGGCTGGCAAGCTAGTCCTAATACGACTCGATCATCACAGTAGATTCCAAAGAATAACAAAGCATCACTCTGGAGTTACAAGATGACAACACCTGTAAATCATCTGGAATTACCTATTTAAATGCCCCTACAATATCGCTACAATTCTCTGATGTGCATAATGTATACAATTCCAAAGATCACGCAGACCTAACTTGTCCAATAAGTCCCTGACATAAGACAGCCAGCGCATAGACTCAGATGAAGACAAAACCCCTATCTGAATAAGGTTTTCCTTATGCATTGATGGGTTGTCCTTTGCCCAAGACCTAAGCTAGAGCTTGGTTGCTAACACTCTTAACCCTAAGCACCTCTCTTAGTTGCATAGTGGGTGCAAACTTGGAGAGGAAGGATAGCTCAGGGTCAAAAAATGTGTCTTGGAATCAACACAACGCAGTGCAACACAAGTTTGTCCAATGCCCAGAAACCACTAAAGGAATCTCATCTGAACAACCTTTCTCATTTTAGCATACACAACATTCATGCCTATGCTCAGGCCACACCCTTGGACTTATAAACCTATCCACCTCTCGCAACTGCTGTGCACCCATCATTGATGCTTCACCCTCTGACCCTCTGCGTGATAGATCTGATGGCAGATACTAAAAATTCATTAGAAGATGAGGACAGTATGTAAACAAACCTGCTTAGTAAAATATGTGTTAAACAAAAAGCTTCCCCCTATACTCCATCTCAAAAAAGAAGCCCCCTGCACAGAAAACGATCATCTACTGAATACAACGTAAACAGTGTTACAAGAGTTTCTACAGGCAGAACAAGTGATTGAAGTAATCAATAATTAGGTTGAGATTTCAGTAAGTTGCCATTTTTTTCCAGGACCAAATAGGAAACAACATTCCTGATGTGAAACTACTAGGCACACCTTCTGTGCTTCTTCTTGGCTGCGGTTTTCTAGACGCATCTGCTGAGATACTTCATGCTGCAACAATACCCTAAACTGATTATTTTCACCCGGTGATTGTAAAAATCTGAATCCCAGGAAGAGCCACTGCCTTTCCAAGACGTGTACTAATGGCCACACACTACTGGAATGTCACCTATTCCTTTGGACATGTCATCAGCACATTAAACCAGAACTCTTGTTGACAACATTCTCTTTCTTCAGCAACTCTGCCAAACGTCCTAATGGGTGGAACTCTTCCACTCATCACTTCTGATGATAGATTCATCCTACACTGAGCTTTTCTTACATTTAATCAGTGTCGTTCTGAAAGCTCACATGGCATTCAAACCTCAGCATGACTCCAAGTAACTACTCCATAAAGTTTGGCACGGTTGGTGGAAATCGCTACTACTGAAAATGACTGCCATTCAAAGAGTATGGGCCTCATTACGGCCCAGGCGGTAACTTACCGCCTGGGTCGTAATGAGGCCCTATAACATGAACAATCAGAAGCTTCCCAAAATGGAGCTATCACCTAAACTGCTGCACTTACAGTGAGGGCAAGCCTCCATGAGATTGGTCCTACTTGATCCAAAATCTCGGGTTTCATTTAGTCCTACAGGAAATGACACTGCTACTAGCAATGGTATCCCTCTCTGTCAGTGTTTTACATTAACCACTGTCATCTTCAGATCAGTGCATAGTCTGGAATTCACAGTGCAGGCTGCAGCCTTGACATAACTTAGATCTTTCAAGATCTTACAACTAATGGATATGACAAAGTGGATACCTCTAGCACAAACACTTTCCTTCACAACAATGATAATCCTGTGTTACAATTATGCTGAGTGCCAGTGGCTTTTGCACAACCCAGTGCATTGAAAAATAACTTTAGGGGTGGTTTATGCAGCTGCTGCCCATTCTATGGATGTTTTCAAGTAGATCAATGCCCATCTAGTCAATTGTCAATATCAAGCTCACATGCTGCCATTTTTACCCTAACTTCAGAAACCTTGTCCTGCCAAAGGGCCCAGAGAACAGGGGCTTGCTCTTGTAACCATCCGTTTACACACTTGCTTTTTACAGATTGTTGTGGGCTGAGGTGTAGAAGGTGTGTATGGGGGTTGACCCCATAACAAATGCTGCAAAACGATCACAGCTGTGTGTTGTCTCTGACCCATTCTAATGCTAAATAGTACTAGTCAATGACCTAGTCTCAAACTTCTTACCTGTCTTGACTCACCTAATTCCTAATCTATTTTCAGCAAAAGTTGTGAAATTCTGTGGTCCAGAATCTGATCAATTAAATCAGTAGTTTGTTTATTCTCATCAAAGTGTCTTTAAAGCAAAAACCATCAGAAGCGTAGCACAAAGCTTTACATCAGAATTTGGCCCTGAGACCACTATGAGGGCATTTCAGAGGATGAGGTTAACAGAAGGGAAGGAGGTGGAAAGTCTTCTAGAGAACAGTTGGAGAACACATTGACAGGAAATTGTCCAAGCATCAAAACGTTTAAATCAAACACATCTGTAACGCACACCATGACTTTCACCAAGTGCGACCCCTCACAATACTCCTCGATCAGGGCCTTCTAGTTGAACATAAACATTCTTGTAACAATCTCCTGTACATGGAAGATCCACTCTGGAGAATTGTCTGACATCGCTCCTGAAGATTTTGCTAAATTCTGCTACTGATTGGCAGTCTCCTTGACCACCTTGTCTTCCTGAAAGACATATACACGGTGTAACAATCAAAAAATCAAAAGACTCGACTTTTGTTTTCATTTTCCCAATACCTTTAGACCATCATGGTGATGGTTGCATGCTCTTCAGATATTTAAATCTAAATTAAATGTTGGCACCTAATAGCTACATTAATTTACCTGGCCACCTAAAGAACTTGATATCACCGTCGTATCATGGATCCTATGAAGTAATTCCACAAACTCCTTATCGTGATACTCAAATCGTTTGCCAAAAATGACCGAACAGATGACATTGGAAACAGAATTACTTATTTGAATGGCTGGATCAAAAGGCAACCCTGCTCAATAAAAGAAAAACAAAGGATTATTGATTAATAGTTTGGCTACATTTCTTCAAAGTGAGTATCTCTTTACTGACCTACACTCTCTATGTGATTTTTCATAGCATATAATTTTGTTGAGATTTCAACGATCATAGTTATTAAGTTAGCTTGGCTTATGACCTAATATCAGCATGATTGTTAGCTTTTTCAATAATTGTTTTATTAGATTTCTAACACATAATTCAATTTATTATTAACACATTTCAAGTTCTTAGGCATAAATACCCAGCTACATAAATAGGTACCTTTTATACATCCTCAGAGGAAAATCTTTACTCGGGGGACATTTAAGTTGAAAGGTCCATAAAACCATCAAAGTTTAGTGAAACAACTTGTGACAACAAAACCTGAGAAATAATGTGACAGTAAAACTTCAGGTATTCGGTAGATGCTAAAAAATGCATCACCTTGATTCCAATTCCCCGGTTTCACAGATCTGCACCACACTTATTTAATCACTTAAGTCATCAACAATGACACAACTTGAGAATAACTGACAGAGTGAAGAATTCATTTTGTGTATATCAAGACATATGAGAAACATGCTCTGTACTTATAATTCCTTTATGACAGCCCAACTTAGATGTATTGTAGTCTGTCAGGATGTCATGTGTCTTTCAAGATGACAACGTATTTTCCCATCATGAAAAAGCTCTATACGACTGCCTTTCACAATATATTATTATTTCTAATTGACCTACAATTTCACAAACACAAGAAACATAACTTCAAGCTGTTGATTATATCTACTTTCTTTGACGTCATATCCTTTCGAACTTAAGATACTTATCAGGCATAACTTTCATTAAATACTTTTGAGGGTTTTGTTGTGACAACCAGTACCTTACTTTCACTTTACCTCAAGACTTTTAGTCGAATGTCATGGGTTTTGTTGCGTTGAACTGTTCCAAATATACTGTCTCTTAAATAAAGATTTTGTTTTAATGTCTATGAGTGCTGTACCAGGCACAAGCTATAACACTCACATTTTTTTCATGTGATGTGTGTCCTAATAATCTCAAAAATCGAAGTGTACAGTTTTGAAATACACATCCTGAAAATAATGTTTTTATGTACCTTGGAAAACCGAATGCAAAAATCGGTTAATCTTAATTAATTTTTCTTACATTTAACATCCACAAAACTTCACAAAATCTATAATAGCATTCCATGGGTGAGGAACAGAAAAATGGTTCCTTGTTCGCCTTGTAAAATTACTTTGTGGTTTTAAAGAGTGACAAAAATGCATTCACACACTCAATACATTCATAAAACATTAGCAGATGGACACAGGGTTTATGCTATGTTTGTAGTGACACCAGCACTAAGGTGCTGCAATTTCTTACTGTGTTTGATTAGCTCATTATCCTGTCACTCATTCAATGGTAACTTAGAACAGTGAAAAATTGTTATAATAGAGATAACCCCTGTGTTCGTGTGCTGACATGAGGCCCTATAGTCCCTTGGGATGAGCCTAAAGCAGACATGGGGCAAGCAGGCCCTCAGTGAAGGGGATGTTATCACCCCTGTCAGTCCCTGAACATGGAGATATTACCAATAATACACAATGGCTCCATTTGGGAGGGTTATTGTATTTGAGTACTTTTCGTGCTAGAGAAATGGGACCCGCACATATTGTGCAAGCCAATTTGCCTTAAAAAACCTACAAAGATGTCCACCATGTTAACTAATCAAGACAGTAAGTCTCTTTTCTATTTCAATGGTGGCCATGGTTGAGATGGCAAGGCGACATGTGTAGACAGTCTGGGATTTGTATTTATTTATTTGATTAGCGCAAGCAAAACCCTGAGGCATCTGAGCGCTGACTTACATAGAATACAATGTTACAGATTGCGATCAGTGTGAATTACATATTTTACAGTCTACAGTAAAGATGATAACATTACAGTAATAGTTGACGTGGCAAAAGATATGATGGTATAAAAAATCGGGGTATGTGAGAGTTGCAGAACTCAGCGAGTGGGGTTTGTGGGAATAATGGGGAGGGAGTGGAGAGGCCTTGTGGAATTGGCAGTTTAAAAAAATGGCAGACCAGGCTTAGAAGCACCAGAGGACAGGAAATAATGTGAATGGAACATGCATTCATTCATGTGTCCTGGCCTCCTGATTGGTTAACATCTCTTCTGAGAGGCTAATTTGCACAATAAATCTTAAATATCTCCTTTTAAAAAAGCAATAGGTAAAACATGATATCTCTCAAAAGGAATTACTGATTTCTTCATCCAGAGAAAATGTAATCTAATGAAAAGACTTGCAACATAAGTGCAAACTATTAGTACAGATATCTTGCTGGGTCATTTCTAACCATACTTCAATGTTTCATCAAAACTGAAATCCAAACCAAAAGCTGCTGGATTCAGGGTCTCACTGATCATCTTCCTTACTGTTCAAATCCCTAAATCAACCATTATTGACGAGAAAATGCTGTAGACAGGACAAACTCTCTCAGGATGTTAGAATGCCAGCATAACAATGCCAAACAGCAAACAGATGGCATCTCTGTCCTCTGACATGGCTGTTCTACTTGTTTTCAGGTAAGGTCCGGCCCTTGCACCCATCCCTTTCTCCCCTTGTCCCAATACTCCCTTCTTCCAACCCTGCCCTCAGCTCTTGGGTCATCTAACTACACCCTGTTTAATAATCCAGGACACTCACTTCCATTGCATAGTCTTCATTTCTCCAACCACCACACCACGTTTTTTCTGCTCTCTGTCTTTCTGCACGCAGTGTCCTTGATCCTTCATGTTGTGTGTTGGCATTAAGCTGCTGTAATGCAGACCTCCACTACCTACAATCCTCGTCAACTGGAACCCTTATTCTGCTAATTTTACTAGAGCTGTTTGACACTTGCAATATTTTTGTACGAACATGGAATTCAATCTGATAGTTAAAAATCAATTTAAATGTAATGTGAAAGAAAGATACAAAGAGCCTTATAACAAATGAACATCAAACATATGACAAATAGCTATGCAGCCTGAGATACTAGTTCACCTCGTTCAAATTTGTTGACTAGCGATCACGCATGCAACTTTCCTCTAGAAATCTCAACCTTTAGTTTTTTTAAGCGCATCGATGAGATGGTACGCTTCCTCCTGGACACGCTCTTCAATGCTTCTCTTGCCCATTCCGAAATTCCGTAGGGTCATGAGTGCAAAACGTCGCATCTCCTTCCAGCGTTCTCCATTGCTAAAAGTCGGCCCTAGGGAAAAGAAATGGGAGACGAGCATTTGACACCTTAAAGGCCAAATTACTGAATGAAAACACATCGATCTTGAGTTGTAGAGATAGACCCAGTCCTGTGCCAGCTAGCTCATCCTGTCTGACGAGGAAATTATATCCTAAAGCTGTGCCTCAGGTCTGAGATACAAGGAGAGTGAATGTCCACAAGTGCAAACAAGAGTTTTCCTTTGCAATTCCTCTGCATGTCCCCCAGCATAAGCGTGAAATGCAGAAGACCAGTCCAAAAGCATGTAGCATGTACAAGCAGAGGAACAGCCAATCTAAAGATTTTAGCATAAAACACAGGGATAATCATCCTTTTAGCATTCAGCCACCCAGTAGCTAATGCAGTATAATTATTAGTAGATAATCCACACTGGAAACACTAAAAATAACTGCACTGGGGCTATCTCCCAACCTATAATAGCCAGATAGCAGCTTCTCTTGGTTGGGTCAATGGTAATTGCCCTTTTGGTATTTTATGGGCAATTTGCACAAAAATGTGCATGCAACTGTTTGTAGGACCACCAGGATTAATTTTGTTATTCACTGAACACCAGGTTTCGGATAATGGGCATCATTACAAATGTGGCGGTACAGTGACAATGGCGCCGGTAGTGCTACCGGCACTGTTGTTACCGTGCTGCCACTTTACGAGTTTTGCTCGCGGGTGCCTCTCTGCACGCCTGGTCAGACCATGCGTGCAGAGCGACACCCACGAGCAGAACTCGTGATTGCACCGGCACCGTTCTCTGCACCCTATGGGGCAGAATGGGGATCGGGAACCCGGCCATACCGTCACCCGCGAATGGGCCATTACCGGCCCATTCAACTCGTAACGGGCCTGTAATGGCCCATTCGCGGGTGTTTCTGTGCTGGTAGTGAATTTGGCGGTAGCTGTGCCCTTAATAAGGGAACTCGTAATGAGGCCCAATGTATAATACTATACTAACATCTGTGCAGAGCACCTTAGCCACAGAGGCAACCTGTTAGTGTGTGCCTGGCTGAGGCCCTGATTTCACATGGTGAGCAATTGCTGGTACTCGTGCCAAATCTAGCAGTGCAGCAATATGTGGCGTCTGCCATATTTTATGTTATAGCATGAATAGCGATCCATACCGCAGAGCGCCATTCACGCTGTTGAGCCTGCCTTTGGCACTGCCCTCGGCAATAAGGTTACCACCATGCTGGGAGTTTATGGCAACCATAACTTTGAGGAAATAATGACAAGATAGAATTTTGCACTTGATTTTGTTTATGGTTAGTGCTGGGTTGCTAGGGAGTTCTTTTTAAGGTGGCATTGTGCCACTATACGGGTGGCGTGGTGCTTTCATGGAAGAAGAGGCCCCTAATGTGCCCCAAAATATATTTTCCATGGGCCTGCAGTGTTTCCTTCTGGGTATTGCAGTGACAGATATTCCTGCAGGTTGATGAACTTGCTGGCTCTGCGTCTCGCTAAGCAAATCTCTTCTCTTCTATTAGTGTTTGAAATCCATAGGCCAGTTATGAAACTGTTCTGTAAATCATCTATTTATTTTTAAATGTGTGTATTAGCAGTATCATACCAGCAGCATGCAGCTAGTCACAGTTATATGGCCAGATTGCCATGTTACAGTCACATCGCTGCGCCGCAGCATAACATTGAGATCACCTAACATGAACTGAAACTTATCAAACATTACAAACAGATACAAAAAAGAACACAAAGGAAATTAGCCTTGCAGCAAAATGCGAGTGCCTCACTGATCGCACCAGGGGGAGGGGGGGGAGCGCGCTGGGTGCAATTATTCATGCAGCAGGGTTAGCATCACTACAGCCGTGTTTCGGGGAGCCAGCACCATGGGGGTCTTATATATTCATTTACACAGATCTAGGTATTCTATAGATACGCTCAGGGTGGTTTATCGTGTGATGGGTGGAACATAGACACAGTAAACATCTTCCATGCTTCAAAAGTGGTAGCTGCAGTGTTGTGGTGACCTTGCATTGCTCCAAGCCACGCTTTTGTTTCTGCCTCACACCAGGTTTCCAACTCTTTATACAATTGTTCAAATTGTGGACCCTTGCTGATCTTCCATGACATGACCAAGCTCACTAATATGCAGGAAAGGTCTATTAATTTAAAGACATGCTTATGTTTGCTTGCTCTAGAATACATTCCCAAGACACATTCAATTGGGTTCCAGTGGTATCTGGTGACGCCAGTCCTCATGCAAGCTTGTTCATTTCGGTACCAGACACTCAGAGTTTTTGTACATGTCCAAAACATATGTAGTAAGTCAGCATTGTCACTTTTACACCAAGGGCAGGCGGACTTTGGTTAACATTGAATTTTGACACTTTATGAGGGGTCATGAACGTGCGATGTAGCACGTTAATTTGAAGCAACCTGAACCTAGCATTACGAGACACGTTCTTCCCAAAACTTAGCACTAGGTCCCATTGTTGTTCAGTGATCACTGAGTTTCTATCAGCCTCCCACTGCACTTTCAGCTTGGGATTTCTAACACTAGTCTCACATCGCAAGCATTCATACAATCTGGACACATGTCTCCAGCCATCCTCCAGGGTGTACATCAACGCCAGTAATTTAGTCACCTCTGGCTCCGTTGACCACCCCGACATTTGCATCGCTCCACTTTCATATACCTCAAACATTCCCCCGGGGGGGCGCCCTCCTGTCATTTTAGGCTCTCCCGGTCTCTGAATGTACCATTGGCGTACATATCCGCCCAGGTGGATATATCCAATTGTTCTCAGCACCGAGCAGCACCCAAGCACTCCTTGCTCATACACACAACCACAGCAATTGGGACATTAGGGGAATAAGGGTGCAGCACCTGAGGTTTTTTCAAAACCCTGGCCAGATCTACCTACTCAACTTCACAAGCAAAGGTTTGGATCTCATGCAGCTGCCTGGGAGCCAAAGGGGCTCCTTAAGCCATGGAGGTCTCACCAATAGCCCTGGTAACTCTGATACAGATGTAGGATCATCTGATAGCCATATTACAACAAACCTTAATTGGCCAGCCAGATAATAAAGGTCAAACTTGGGCAACTGAGCCCCGCCATCCCCATATGGGAAACACAACACCCCAAAGGCCAATCTGTGTCGTCTCAGGCCCCACAGGAAGCCCCTAATAAGAGTGTCCAGGGATAAAAAAATGCAAGCTCAATGCAATAATGGACATTCATAAAGGCGCATAATAACCTTGGTAGGATTATCATTTTAGTTCTAGAAATCCTGCCCATGAGATAGAGTGGAAACTTGGACCAAACGTTCATGGACCTCTTAAGTCTGTCTACTGTCTTGAGTGTGTTGCATGCGTATGTGTCTTTACGTCTATGAGTGACCCGGATGTCTGGGTATTTAAAGGAGTGCATCTCCCAGGCTAGTCCCAGATCAGGCAGTGTAGTTTTGTCCCTAATGCAAAGTCTTGCCAGGGGGAAAATATAGGATTTCTCTCTATTGAAAGAAATCCCCGATAACTTGGCAAAAAACATCCAACTCATCCAAGATTACAGGTAAATTGAGATGGGGTTCAAACAAGTAGAGCAGAACGTCGTCTGCATATAGTGATATGAGATTTTGGGGGCCCCTATTGAAATACCTTCCTCCAAGTATTCTTGTCTTAAGTATACAGCTAATGGTTCCAAGACTAGTATAAACAGCATGGCCGAGAGCGGACACCCCTGGCACGTCCCGCATTGTATATTCCATTGTGTAGAAATTTGCCTACCAGATTTCACTCTGGCCATGGGGAGGTATAAAGTAAATTTACCCAGCAGACAACGTTCTCCGTACCCAAAGCGATGCAGTGTTGCAATCATCCACTCCGAATAGACCGAATCAAAAGCTTTGATTGCATCCAGGGATGCAACCATGTAGTGTCCAGTATGGAGATTAGTTTGATCAATAATGTGTTGTAACCATCGGTGATTCAGGAGAGTGTTGCAGCCAGACACAAACCCATTTTGATATGGGTGTATTAGAAAAGCGATACCTTTTCGTAGGCTCGTAGCTAGAATACTCGTGAGTATTTTCACGTCATAGTTTTACATGGCCAAGGGGCGGAATGAGTCACACTTTTCCTTCAGTTTCCCGGGTTTGAGGATGGGTATCACTAGTGTTTCCCTCATACTTGCCGGAAGGTTGCCCTTATCATAGGCCTCCTCAACGACCTATAGTAATGCCGGGGCCAATGTGGAGCTGTATGCCTTGGTGAATTTGGGTGGGAGCCCATCACTCCCTGGTATTTTACAGGTGATTGCCACCAGTACTTTATCAACAGTATTAGGGTGCTCGTGTGCGGCCTTCTGATCTACAGTGAGTCTTGGAAGCCAAATTAATGAGAGTTCCTCTGCAATATCGTCCGGGGTATCTGAGTGTCCTGCCGATACAGTTGTGTGTAGTAGGCAGCCCTCTACAGGGCTCCACATTCATCATGTAACAACGTGGTCATGATTCTAGAGTGCTCATGTTTTCAGAGCCACTGCAGGAGTCTTCCAGATTTTTCCCTGTCTGCATGGGCTCAGGCCGTTCGTGTGGCATAATCAAACTTGGACAGTCTCTCCCATGCCAGTAGGCATCGAGATCGGCCTCTAGTAGTGTACGTCCAATTGGTCCTGTTTCAGAATGGGATGCCTCCAATATGCCAATTTCGTTTTCTACAGCTTCCATCTCCTCTCTCAACTTCCGAAGGATGCCCCCAGCACTAGCTATAACTTTCTCCCTGATCACTACTTTCATGGTTTCCCAGATAGTTGTCATTCCTGCGCCATCGGCGCACACATTGGCAACCATCATGGACTATTTGTTATTCATTTATCTTCAGAATACTCTTGGAACAACCCCTATTCACACTTTGGTCCTTAATTCCCATTTGCGTGACTTTGGTGCTTTCTTATTTAACTCAGTAAACTACATGTACCACAATGCACCTTGCTACAGCTATCAATTCCTGGCCATTCCCATTCGTCAGCATTGGAACCACAATCCCCAGAAGCCCTAGGGATCAGTGCTGCTTCCACCATCTCAGGACCAGAGAGGGAGGAGGCAGATTGTATTCAGGTGTGCTGCTCCAGGTGCTGCCAATTAGCCTGCCTCAGTACAGCGCAGGGCGGTATTTAAGCAGCTGCCTGCAGGAGCTCAGTCTCTTGCATCAAGAGTCTCCCAGACCCTTTTTGCCTTGTGCCACGATTTTGTATGCTGTTCCTGCTTTTGATCCAGTGCCCTTTCCGGGCTCCCTGCCTTGCAGCCTGCTTCACTCCGCTGCCTACAGCCCTTGTCCTCTGGGCTCCCAGCCTTGCAGCCTGCTTCACTCCGCTGCCTATAGCCCTTGTCCTCTGAGCTCCCTGCCTTGCAGTCTGCTTCCCTCCGCTGCCTACAGCCTTTGTCCTCTGGGCTCCCTGCCTTGCAGCCTGCTTCACTCCGCTGCATACAGCCCTTGTCCTCTGGGCTCCCTGCCTTGCAGTCTGCTTCCCTCCGCTGCCTACAGCCCTTGTCCTCTGGGCTCCCTGCCATGCAGCCTGCTTCACTCCACTGCCTACAGCCCTTGTCCTCTGGGCTCCCTGCCTTGCAGCCTGCTTCACTCCGCTGCCTACAGCCCTTGCTCCTCTGGGCTCTCTGTCTGCCGTCTACTACAGCTCTCTGTCCTGCTCCTCTGGGCTCTCTGCCTTGCAGCCTATTGCAGTCCACAACAGATTACCTGCACCTTGTGCCATCTGTTATTGCAGCCCCTCTGTTTCCTGGCTGCTGCTCCCTTGCTCTCTTCCTTGTTTTCAACCCTCTGTTCTTGATGCCTGTCCTTCTCTTCCTTGAGTCCTTTGTCCTTCCCTTAGGTTAACCATTTCAGTTGTACTGCTTTTCCTTCATTTCCTTATGCTAGTTTGCTCATCGACTTCCTTTTCCCTGGATATTTCTGTTCTTGTCTTCTCTTGTATCGTATGTAGATCCCTTTGTACAGAGCTTGACTGTTGGTTTCCGGAAGGCAACCTCTGCCCCTTCCCTTGTCGCGTTTCAGTGTTACAGACACCCACAGCTGTTGTTCCCAGCCATGAGCATACAGCGTGGGCCCCTGTAATAGCAATCTGTGCAGAAGGCTGGAGTTTCCTAAGGTCCGTGGAACACTCTTTCTCATTTCTGCATACACCCCAAGAGGGAATCCAGTTTGTTTGTACCTTTTTATTTCCTGCTACACTTGCGTACTCTTCGTTCTTGTTGAGCTTCCTGCTGTGTCTGTGCTTATCTGTCACCTTACTTCAGCACAGCCACCCAAACCTTACCTGGGTGCCCTGTGCCACTCTTGACAGAGTGCCATCCTTGACAGAATGCAAGAGCAAATATATTCTTGTTCCATAGGCAGGAAAGGCACACACAGACCAAAGATGCTTTCCTTTCGGTCGAACAAACCTCTACAAAAATCTAAAGTTTTCCTAAGGACAGCAAACAAAAACCTTAGTTCAAAAGACAGACTCACCCTAGTAAACACAGGTTTGCAAGCACAGTACTACACTCACTGGCTCTCTTACCCTTCTATGTGTAACTACTATGACATTTGCAACTATGATCCGCAGTCCCTATCTGTAGAAGAACTACAGCAAGATAATGACTTCTTGCAGATTTTGTTAGCCCAAACAGTGGGAAACACTCCTGCGCTTTCTGGCATTTCTTCTGACACAGCATTCGACATTCAGCCTGTACACAAACCTTGTATTCCTTTATCCCAGGCTGCCCGGTCTCCGGACCAATGTCGGAACTCTGCTTCAGCCAAAGATGTTGCACTCATTGTGGCAAACTCTCAACCAGAGTACGTTATTGCCAAAGTGATATGCTCAAGATTGGCTTGGCAAGCTACACAACCTCCCCAGACTGCTGATAACACTCATTTAACAGAGCAAGACATTCAGTATCCTGTGGTTAGTGCTGCTGGTCCTGAGTACAAAAGACCAATACTGACCATCGGTTGTCTTAATGCTTCCCCAGTAACTACTAACCACGATAACACTAAGGTCAGTCTTCATATCGCTACACCTGGCTTTTCTGCTACACCAGATTCTGAATTTGTAGAACTGGCAAAAGGAACATACCAGTTACAAGAGCAGCTCTTGTGACTTAAGACACACCGAAGACCTCTATGATGAATTTGTCTATTAGCATTGTAAGAATTTAGCAAAGGGACACAATTTACCAGACCATCTGACACTATGTCCAACACCTGACATTCTGTCTTTAGAGATCGACATGATAAGGCCTGGAATGGCAACGCAGAAAAAGATAGACTTATACAAAGCAGATGGAAGACCTGAATTTGGCACATGCATCCCTTCTAAAGTTTGACACAGCTCATTCACTTACTAGCCACAGTAACTCAGGCTGCTGTTCAGATAGTGAAGAATTAACTCCTTCGGTGGGCCGAATCACTCACACTGCCATTATACCACAAATCAAGTGTATCAAGTGTAATCATCTGACTGGAGATCCTGCTGAGTTAAAGGATTGTTCCGTTCTTACCCTTGACGACGGTCCTTTACTCACACTTACAGCCTCTACTGAAATGACCAAATCAGAGATGTACTCTGCTTCTAGGGGTTTTTGTGCACCAGACCATGAGTTAGATCCTGAACTATACCCAGTACCTTTCTGGAATCCGGTTTTCCCAACAGTCAGTACCCCAGACCCACCCAACAACCTGAGCAGACCAGACTTTGAAGGCCAGCCATCAGAAAGCCTACCCTTTCCTGATCCTACACTAGCCATGCTACCTGTTACAGAATCTGCTAGCCCAATCTCTACTGCTTCTCCTGCTAGCACTCCTGAACCTGCTACTGATGCAGCATCTCACATCACTCTTTCTGCAGTAGAAGCACCCCCTTCCTCTCAGCCTGCAAGGACAGTACCTGTTGCTAAGCCAGTTAACAGCTCTTCTATTAAGGCTACAGCTCCGGTTGTTCCTGCTGGTGCCTCTGCAGCACTTAAACTACCAGACTCTACTCTATCAGTCTCAGGTGCATCCCTGCCTGCTGGTTCTCCTAGGGCACCTACACTCCCAGTTGCTACAGCACCGGAACTACCTACTGCCATTCATGATCTCCCTGCTGCTGTGGCTTCTGAACTCCCTGCAACTCATGGTGAACCCGCCGCTGTGACTCCTGAAGTCTCGGCGGCAGATCTTGACTTTGCCATTGCTGCTTCTGACGCCTTGGAAAACCTTCCTAGAGCAACCAATTCAGCTGTATCTCTGGTTCCACCTCTCAGTACTGTACTGCTGACAGCCCTATGGAAAACCACTACTTTCAAAGCAATATATGCCATGAAGCCTGCAGCAGATCTTCACAGTTCCTCAGTTCATGAACGCACTGTTGGGTTTTGTGCCCTTAAGACTTTGTCTTTTCTGACTTCTAAATCAAAGGTTCGGAACATTGGTAATGTCTCCTCCCTTCAAGATTCTCACCTTGCAGCCTTTTGGTGCTTCATGATGTGCCTTTTTGGTATAAGACTTTTTCATGGTGTGGCAGGTCTTGGTCTTGCTCTTCTTGTTGGTCAGTCTTCAGGGAGCCTGGAGAGGGGCCCGGAGAGGGGCATACTGTCATGCCTGCACCATGGGCGCACACATTGGCAACCATCATGGACTACTTGTTATTCATTTATCTTCAGAATACTCTTGGAACAACCCCTATTCACACTTTGGTCCTTAATTCCCATTTGCGTGACTTTGGTGCTTTCTTATTTAACTCAATTAACTACATGTACCACAATGCACCTTGCTATAGCTATCAATTCCTGGCCCTTCCCATTCGTCAGCATTGGAACCACAATCCCAAAAGCCCTAGGGATCAGTACTGCTTCCACCATCTCAGGACCAGAGAGGGAGGAGGCAGATTGTATTCAGGTGTGCTGCTCCAGGTGCTGCCAATTAGCCTGCCTCAGTACAGGGCAGGGCGGTATTTAAGCATCTGCCTGCAGGAGCTCAGTCTCATGCATCAAGAGTCTCCCAACCCCTTTTTCCCTTAAGCCACTATTTTGTATGCTGTTCCTGCTTTATCCTGCTTTTGATCCAGTGCCATTTCCGGGCTCCCTGCCTGGCAGCCTGCTTCACTCCGCTGCCTACAGCCCTTGTCCTCTGGGCTCGCAGCCTTGCAGCCTGCTTCACTCTGCTGCCTATAACCCTTGTCCTCTGGGCTCCCTGCCTTGCAGTCTGCTTCCCTCCACTGCTTACAGCCTTTGTCCTCTGGGCTCCCTGCCTTGCAGCCTGCTTCCCTCCGCTGCCTATAGCCCTTGTCCTCTGGGCTCCCTACCTTGCAGTCTGCTTCCCTCCGCTGCCTACAGCCCTTGTCCTCTGGACTCCCTGCCTTGCAGTCTGCTTCCCTCCGCTGCCTACAGCCCTTGTCCTCTGGGCACCCTACCTTGCAGTCTGCTTCCCTCGGCTTCCTACAGCCCTTGCTCCTCTGGGCTCTCTGTCTGCCGTCTATTACAGCTCTGTGTCCTGCTCCTCTAGGCTCTCTGCCTTGCAGCGTACTACAGTCCTCTGCAGTCCACAACAGATTGTTGTGATTGAACGTACATATATAAATATACACACACCAGGCTCAAGATTCTTCTTTAACTTATAAGTGTATTTATTCTTATGGAGAGTTCCCTAGACACCAACAGCGAGGGAGAGAACAGCATTGAGAACTGAGAAGGTGAAGGTTCTAATAACCTTCTACATCATAACACAGATTACCTGCACCTTGTGCCATCTGTTATTGCAGCCCCTCTGTTTCCTGGCTGCTGCTCCCTTGCTTTCTTCCTTGTTTTCAACCCTCTGTTCTTGATCCCTGTCCTTCTCTTCCTTGAGTCCTCTGTCCTTCCCTTAGGTTAACCATTTCAGTTGTACTGCTTTTCCTTCATTTCCTTCTGCTAGTTTGCTCATCGACTTCCTTTTCCCTGGATATTTCTGTTCTTGTCTTCTCTTGTATCGTGTGTAGATCCATTTGTACAGAGCTTGACTGTTGGTTTCCGGCAGGCAACCTCTGCCCCTTCCCTTGTCGCGTTTCAGTGTTACAGACACCCACAGCTGTTGTTCCCAGCCATGAGCATACAGCGTGGGCCCCTGTAATAGCAATCTGTACAGAAGGCTGGAGTTTCCTAAGGTCCGTGGAACACTCTTTCCCATTTCTGCATACACCCCAAGAGGGAATCCAGTTTGTTTGTACCTTTTTATTTCCTGCTACACTTGCGTACTCTTCGTTCTTGTTGAGCTTCCTGCTGTGTCTGTGCTTATCTGTCACCTTACTTCAGCACAGCCACCCAAACCTTACCTGGGTGCCCTGTGCCACTCTTGACAGAGTGCCATCCTTGACAACAGTGCCCCAATTATCCACACTCGCAATGTTTTCCTCCCAAAAGTTAACCAGGGTGTCCCGTAGCTTTTCTCTGGACAGATCATCCCATAGGGCGTCCGTAGGCATGCTCCATGTTGGGATAGGGGACCTAGGGCCTGCGTTGTCCCATACTATCATTAAAGGAGAGTGATCAGAGATTGTGTGGCCCATATATTTGGCAGCAGTAAATTCAGCCAGGTCTTCAATCTCACAAAAATAGTCTATCCTAGTGTGTAATTTATGGGGGGAGTAGTGGAAGGTGTACCCCCTAGTGTCCGGGTGTATTTCGCTCCACACATCCACTAAACTCAAATCAGATATCGCCATATTTAAAGCAGTAGTAGTAGGGGAAGGGCCACCCCAGGAAGTAAAGGTTCTGTCAAGAGTTACATCTCTTACGCAGTTAAAATCACCACCTCATATGAAGAGTACATCTAATTTCGATGCCATGCATTTGCACGATATGCGTATGTGGTTCGGTATCATGTGATTTTGGAAGTAGACATTCAAAATACATGTTTCTATGTGGTGAAGGTAACCTCGCAAAATTAAGTACCTCCCTTCCCTGTCTTTTTCCATTTCTAACAATTGGAATGGCAGCGCCTCGTCTATCCACATAAACACCCCTCTTACAAACTTAGAATACGTGGCTGTGTGTCCCATTTCACCCCAGTGAGATATGACTGTGCCTTGGTGGGTCTCCTGAAGTAAAGCTATATCTATTTTCTTTTGGTGTAAGTATGATTCCAGCCTGTTCCTGTGCATGTAGTAACCCTTATCCCCCACATTCCATGTCATAACTTTAATTTGAGTCATGACCAAGTCATAGTCAGCACCGCCACCCTAGTTCCCACGCAGCTCCCCCAATAGAATTGACATGCTAGCCCTACCAGTAGCATGGAGCGTGTGCCCCCAAGCCCTTTTCCAACGCGCTCACTGCATTCATGGTAAACAAACATGTTCATCTCCCCCCACTGTCCAGCAGTGACATAATTCAAGCTGTGTTACACAACCTACACAGAAACAGAACAACAACAAACTCAAAAATTGAACATTGATATGAAATATGATATATTTTATTTATATCTTGCCCATACACAAGTGTTTCAGGGCATGACGAGGTAAGGGAGGGGTACAAGGGAGGAAAAAACAACAATCTTACTAGGCCCAGTGACATTGAGAACGTGCAAGTGTAGGGGAGATGGAAGTGGGAAAACAGGTAGTGTGGCCAGTTGGTGCAGACAAACTGTGTCTAATAAGTGCAGGAAGGGGACTGTAGATACAGACCCAAGATACAGACCCAAGTGCAAGCGTTGCCAGGAGGCAGTTAGGGTATGCGGCTCGGTGGGCAGGCATCTGGGCCTGAAATCAGATGGTAGCCAGGTGCCCAGTGCCAAAACAGACAGAGATCAGCAGGGGAGAGGAAGAGAGAAGGCAGAAGTAAAGAGGAAGGTCTTGAGGTGCTTCCGGAACCAAAGATGGTTCTCCTCAAGTTTCAGAGAGGCAGGGATGCTGTTCCAGAGGCAGGCCCCTGCCAAAGAAAGAGATCAACCCCCAAATTGATGCTTGGAGAAGCGACTGACCCTGAGGGAGTTGGAGGTGGAGGAGTAAAGCGCTTGAGTAGGAAGGTATTTCCGAAGAGAGAGTTGAAGGTATTGCAGACCCAGGCCCCGGAAGGCCTTGCGGACAGTGCAAATGGTCTTGAACTTAATCCTTGTAGCCACTGGCAACCAATGAAGACATTTCAGGGCTGGAGAGATACGATCCCAAGGCTTGAGGCCAAGGACAAGTATCGCAGTCCTGTTCTGGATGAGTTACAGAGGGCGGAGAGTAGTAGCAGGCAGATTTCGAAAGAGGCTGTTGAAGTACTCCAGCCTGGAGGGAACCAGAGCTCTAGAGTCAGTGAGCTTATCGGGGAAGGAGAGGAAGGGAAGAATACCTCTGAGCAGGTGCAGTTGGTAGTTTGACTTCTTAGAGATGTCAGAGATGTGTGGAGAAAAGGAAAGCGTGGAGTTGAAGAGGACCACAAGGTTCTTAGCCACACAGGTGGGAGCAGGGAGAGGGCTAAGGGAGGCCGGCCAGAAAGTGACAGGAAAGGAAGGTTCAGGAGTGCTGATGAGGAGGATCTCTGTCTTACTGGCATTAAGGCACAAGAATACCCTGTTCAGGCACACCTGTACTTCTTGGGCCTACCAAGGCCTTGTGTTCAAGGCAAGTGGGCCAGCAACAGGCTGGCACCCAGTATTAACCTGGACGAGGCTGACTAAGCCCACCAGTGGCTAACAATCATCGCCCCCACCGGAACAAAGGCTGTATTGAAGCGGCATCAAGTTCCCTCAAGTAGTGACATCTAGAGGTTTCCAAGGCCAGCGCATCACAATATGCAATCTGACTACCTGTAAAGTCAAGGCAATGCCTTTACCTCCCACCCCAGTTAGCTATTTCACGTGGGGTCCATTCTCCGTTGTTTGAAGGGCATATAAGTGTGTTGGATTTTGCCGTAGAGTGGTGATGTTTCACTCCCATAAGGATCTGGAGGGCAGCACCCCCATCCCTTCAAGCGTCTGTACCTTTCTTATCAAGCAGGTTATTATGCTCAATCCACATATTTATTGGGGCAGGGCTATCAAGAAATTGTGATTTGCCTTTGTGCAACACCTTCAACCTAGCTGGATACATAAGCATGTATTTAAGCCCCAGTTGCCTGAGCCTCGCCTTGGTGGGTATGAACATGTTTCTCGTCTTTTGTACTGCTGGTGTATAATCCAAGTACATAGCGATCTTGGAGTTGTCTCTTTTCATTTAGCCCCCTCCCCAGGAAAATTGCAGGATTATTTTGCTGTCCCCGAAGTTTAGTATTTTGGCTATGATGGGTCTGGGGTAAAACCCTAGTGGGGGTTTCTTATGAAGTGATCGGTGGGCTCCTTCCAAAAACAAAGCCCTGTGATAACTTCCCAGGGCCTATTTAATGAAGGATTACATTTCCAAAGTAGCTAATTGGGTCTGGGCCCTCCACACCCTCTGGAAACACCCAGTACACAAATGTTATTCCTGCGGGATCTGCCCTCCGCGTCTTCTGCTTTCAGTTCCGGCATGGCATTTTCACTCTTGACACAAGGTCTCCTGTGGTTGTGATGGTTTCCTTCAGCTGTGATCCCGCTTTGGCAACTCTTCCTGCCATTGTATGTACATCCTGCCGCAACAGTTGAACATCAATCTTGACCTCATCGATTTTGGTTTCCTGGGCGGTCCGCAAGGTGGCTATAGCAGCTAGGACCTGATTTTCCTGTGGGTCAGTTGGTTGCAGGCTGGGTTCCCCCAGTTCTGCTGCCATTGTTGAGGCTGGGTCACAGTTTTTATGCTGATTGGCGAAAAAGTCTATTATTGTAGCCTTGCCTTTGTTTTTGGTAGGTGACAGGGTGGAGGATGTAAAGCTGGGTGAGGAGCAACGTCTGAGGTGCAGTCGTCCAAGTCAAGGTGGGGGAGACCAGTCAGAGGGGCACCAAAGCAGATCAACAGCAGATCCTATACCAGTCCACCGAGGACTTATTTAGGAAGGATGCTCCTTCACAGGTCCGGTGTACACCAGTAGCCTGGTGGGAACTAAGGGCTCACCTCGTTTCCCTGCAACTTCTGCCAGTACACAATGGATTCCTGCTGCTTACACATCATCTTACATATCATACCCCCAGGTTGGGTCCGACATCCCTCCTGCTACGGATAGGCCAAAGGGTTGCGCACAGCGTCCTTATCGCAGCGCTCACCCATTAGCACCACACATCCATCAATAGGGGGAAGCATGCAGTGGTCAGTCACCTAGTTCGTTGTTGTTGCAGTATGTGTCACCCTAAGTATCCCTTGGAGGGCAACACTTAAGGCAGCAATCTGATCTGTCAGGGAGGGGCCGTCACACTTGCAGCTCAGATGACAGAGGGCAGGCAACAGCAGGTCCCTGTTTCAGGAACCGCATTGCAGCGGATCATCTGGGGGATGTGGATGTGTTTCCAAAGTTGCCGGGTGAGTCAGGTGTTCATCTTGGGCCAGCCAGGGCCATGCAGGCACAAGTAAAAAGAATGTTTAGTACAAGGGGCGCTGTTATGTCCAGTGTTCTCAGGTGTAGTTAAGCGCTCCCCCATTTCTCAGCATACCTGCTGCAGTTGTGCAGAGCAGGGTCCAACTGCACAGGAAAAGGCTGTCTCCCACGGAGGGTCCCCGAACATCCTCGTGTACTTCTCACCTCCTCTACGGGTACTGCGTATGTCTCGGAGGCTCGCCCGCACTCCAGGTGCCTCAGCCCAGGGTCAGGTTAACAATATGTAGGTGAATTTTCCAATTTTCAGTGCGGGCATCTCTCAAGCATGTGTCGGGGGAAGTCTGACGTCCCTCCAACCAAGCTTGGGTACTCGCTGCTGCCAGGTCCGTTGGTGAAACTTTCATGAAGCTTGCTCCTCCGGGACACAGCCGCCCTTGCAAATGCTGGGCTCCCATGCTAGAATATGCCTCTGGGAACCTCAGAAATTATGTTTGTTGTCACAATCAGGATCTATAAATAGGATCACAGTGGGAGCTCTGAGCAGTCACGTCTTCACTGCATGAGCTCAGACCACGGACCCGTTCTGTCAATCCTCTAGAACTCACCTCAGAGCTTCAAGCCAATTTTATTGTACTTCAAATATTTTACTTCATATTTTATTTTACACACAACCTTAGTGGCAGTATACCTGGGTGTGCATTGAAGATTTCTGTATCTTTAGCAATTGTTAATCCGCAGTGACTGCGACCTTGAGGACTATCCCACCGCTGGCACTCAGAAATAAATTGCAGTAGAAGTAAAAGCACAGACTGCATTTGTAGTACACAGGGAGCCGCTACATTGCCCTCATAATCAGGGATTTCTTCTCAAATATATCAGCACTTTTTGAGGCAAGTGGAAAAGGCTTCAATTATTTTTTTGAAGGAAGGGGAGGAGAAAACGAAACATCATAAACAGTCCCCCTCCCCAAGCAAGATTATATATAGGTAGTTCTCCTTATTACCAGTGGCATCAAAACAACACCATTAGCCCTCATTTTCAAATGTGCTCCAGAAAGTGGTTCATAAAATGCTTAAGCGCACTAGCCAATCTTGACTCCTTCAACAGTTCTCCCTGGCTCATAATTTGCTGATACACTAAGCAGCATGTCCTGGGCTTATGGTAAATGCTGCCTAGGTCTTTTTCCTCTTGGGCAGGGACCCCAGAACACACTACAGTAACATCCTGCTTGGAATGAACCTGCACCTGTTGTGTGTGGATGCCACATCATTACTGTGGGAACAGACCCTACTCACTGGAAGGGCATGCACTTGCCTAGGGCAGTGATGCCATTTCCAAGTGTCATGTGAATGATCAGCACCCTCCTCTTTACTTGTTTTTGTGGTTGAAGAGGTTGGACATTGTCATACACCTCCCTGTGCCATCATGGCAGGTTGTTCAGAAGGGCCTTTATACCAAGTGAAAGACTGGCTGAGATGTTACCTCTCCTTAAGGACACCTGACACAGGGTGCAATCAAAATGTTCAGCTTCTTCTGCTGCAACCCCCTCAGGCTCCTTGAAATAATACCAGGTCCTAGATTATGGTGCTAAAGAGGTTATTCTTGCTGCCCTCCTTGAATATCAGGAAAGATTCCTGGGTCTGGCAGTCGACTTCAGTGCCTCACTCTCCTGATTCCTCACTACTGGCTTGATTCCATCTGCTCTTCCACCCTCTCAGGTGCATGTTCTTGCTGCCTTTCCTTCTTTAGTGCTTCTCCCATTCCTACACCTCTCCGACATACTCCTCTTTATTTTCCCCAACCACTGCTGCATGCTTCTCCTCCTGTTTCTCCTCCACCTCTCCTGCATACTCCTCTTCATGTTCCTCCTCAACCACTGTTACATACTCCTCAATTTCTTCCTCAACCACTGCTGCTTGCTCCTCCTCCTTTCCCTCCTGAACTACTGCTGCATTCTCCTCCTGTTTCTCCCCACCTCTTCTTCATGATCCTGTCACCACTTTCCTCCTCCATGACACCTGCCTACTCTTTTTCCTCCCATACCTTCTCCTCCACCTGACCATCCTCATCATCATCGCATCATTCCCAGCACCATCACTTCCTGCACATCAACAACACCAGTGCAAACAGCAGTCCCATCAGCATCTCCAAACATCGGCGACACTGCTGAGAAGGGTGCAGATTGTCAGGGCACCTCAGCACAACAACTCTGCCATATAACTGTGCCGCTTCCTCTGCGTATTCAAGGTATGATGACAACAGTTCCACGCCCACACCTGCATCATGGTCCCTGTACTCAATAACAGAGAGCACACAATCTTCATCTTCGGACCATGACATTTTCTCCAATTAAAACCATAAGCAAACAGTTTCCCTGAACAAAAAGGGGGCCACTAGAAAAATCAAATCAAATTGGTTTTCCAAAATAAACTGTTGCCCCAAACCAAACTGGCACAGCAAAACAAAATGGCTTCCCAAACCAGAAAGAAATAAGGATTGCCAACCAGACACACACACAGACAAGGTACACACAAACACACTGACACACACTCCTGCTCCATGGCAATGCAATAATTGCTAGATATTTATTTATTAGGAATATACTTTTAGCCAGCGGCTTTGCATATGCAACATAAAATTACAAACATGCACATCAACAAAGCTAAAATTCCATATAAAGAGACCAGTGAACTCGATTGACAAGTTGCATACTGATTATCATACAATTTAGGTTTCTCATTGACTCTTAATGGCGCCTACCTACACATTTAAAATCAAGGTCACAACACTAATACATATGTCAAACGTTGTATATTATTCTAAAACTTTAAAAATCGTCTGTATCTTCAGATAACATTTCACCATATGGTACATAAAATAACCGTCATCACCTTTCATAAAAGTTAGCCATATATCAAAACTTTCACCAAAATCGACTGCATTATCATAAGATTTTAAAAACATTGTATGCATCTTGATTAGGCTTTCACAGTTAACAAGCAGGTGTTCCAAAGTCTCCATCACATTACACCCACATAAGCGACCGCATTTGTCAGTGCCTGATCTCGCTTGCCTTCCACCTATTACTTCCAAGGTGTCACAAACGTTGAATTTCTAAATATGTATGCATTGGGATAAGCTGTAATATACTGAGGATTAGTTGGCCGTGACAGCCAATATTGAAAATAAGGCCCACTTACTTTCTTAGTCAATTATTGGACTATTTGGGACTCATGGCTGTACTCTAGCATTTTCTTTTTAAGCCAGAATTTCAACTTATTTTGTGATGCATCATTTAGAGTTCTATCAAACCCATAAGTCCATTTGCTATGTTGTTTAATGATTTTCCCCATTATTCCAATAGTAGCAGACCTATCCAATTTTAGATCTGCTTGAATATAGGTCACAATAACTGTATCGTTGTCTAGCAACACCACGTTTTCTAGGCACATAACCATTTTCCTTTTAAATTCTAAAACAATGCCTCTCAGTTCAAATTTAAGATAGATGTACTCAATTGTTAAATTCCTAGGCATTCTGAAGAGATTCCTGAGCAGCACCCCCCCCCCCACAAATCTTTTGAGTACATCTAGGTAGTTATGGGCCCAAACCTCACAACCATATAGCATAAGCGGCAGAATTTTAGCAGAATAGAACATCAGAATAGCATGAATAGATATACCAACATTTTTCCCAATAAATGAGTTTATGGCATTTACTGACTTCCTGCATTTTTCTTTCGTTACATGCCAATCATGATCCCACTCCATCTTATCGCCCATCGTAACATCCAGATATGAGTACACCGTTACTTGTTCCAATGTTGTATTTTCAATTTGCCATACAAATTGTTTTGTTACCTTCTTTACACCGAGCACCATAGTTTTGCTTTTTTGAATGTTTACTTTTAAACCATTCAGGTTGACGTATTCCGATAGAGCATTTAGCGGGTTTTGAAGGCCACTAGCTGTAGGATGAACGGAAAGCACATCATCTGCATAAGCTAGCCAGCTCATCTTAGCCGTTCCCACCTTTACTGGGCTGATTACCAAGTTCATAAAGTGCTCATGCATATCAGCCAAGTACAGGTTGAACAGGGCTGCTGCCACAATGCAACCCGGCTTGACCCCGCGATACGTATCTATGGGAACAGAACGTTTTCCCCTGCCATCCAAACGGATGCGGATCGTAGTATCCACGTACAACAACATCAGTATTTTCAACATACCCCTCGGAATATCCCAAGCCCTTAATTTTCTCCCCAACCTATTTCTGAGTATAGTATCGAATGCCGCACTGAAGTGTATGAAGGCACAATAAACATTGCGTTCACGTTGCCTCCAGGAGTCCTTGATAGCCGTTGTCAGAACAAACAGATTATGCATTGATTTTGCCCTTGGTCGAAAACCTATCTGGTTTGCAGGTAGGATATTCTTATCTTTAATCCATATATTCAACTCTGCCAACAAAACCTTGGCAAATATTTCCGATGATACATCTAACATAGCCAATGTACGGTGGTTGGCCGGATTGTTCCATATGTCTTATTTGTATACAGCTCATATGCCATGTTTCGAGTATCCTTCCTTTGCCTTCTATTTCTTTAAATAATACATGAAGTGCATGTGCCATCATTTTGGAGAATGTTTCAGTAGAGCGTTACACACTCCGTCAGGCCCAGCAGCCCTCGACTTATTACATTGTTATATCATTATCACAATGTCTAAAACACTGTGGTCACAACTCCAGGTTGCATGTGGTAGGGGCAATGGATGTTCACATTCAACTCGAGATCCTAATGTGGACTTAATATGGTCAGTCCACTGACTCTCAGAGATGCAATTTATCATTTGTTCCTGTTTCTTCGCACCCCGAAAGGTTTCCCATATGGCCGTGTTCTTCTTTTTACTTGCCTGATTTGCGATTGTTTTCCACCTTTCAAGTTCATGATCTTTTTTATAATTACGCAGCCATATTCGATACACATCTTTACATGTCTAAGCTTATTACTATTGCAATTGACTCACGAAGCAGTTTTTTTGCACCGCATATAGCCTTGTCACAATATTGTCCGGAGCATAAAGTCTATATGGCATAGGACCTTATTGAGCTGGTGTTCGTTCCTATTTTCCTCATCATTATAGAAAATAGCTCAATTATGTTGGACTCATTGGTGTTATCACTACATTGCACAAAGCCACTGTGAACAGTCGCAACAACTAAATGATTGGAATGAGAGATGTTTTTATCATTCCATTTGATACGATTTTGTGCTTCATTTAGAATAATCTGGCCATTTCCGTCAAAGGTCGCTGCTGGTTGTTTTGTTAAAATAGGAGCCAAGAGAATACATAATGGAAAATGGTCGCTCTCATGTCGATGAACTATGGTCATATCAACAGTGAATTTCAGGCCACAATTCATAGTCAATAGTAGACATTGCCCGTCGATCTGTTCGAGTGGAAGCCAACTTTGCATCCACAGGACAGTTACCAATGAGTGTTGTCAGACCAAACTCTTCAACAATTTCCGCCCATGGCTCACCTTGTCTATTAGATATATTGGTATAGACTACTTCTGATGGAACCCTGTCTCCTTGCTTATGGGCCTGTGATGGTTCGCCTATTTTTGCATTGAAATCGCCAACCATCCATAATGGAGGATAACGATGGGAATATTTCAGCAAAACTGAGGCTACACTTTTCACATTGTCACCTGTTGCAATTGCCTTCAGGGGGTCGTAGACAATTATCCAGATTATGGCTTGATTCAGTTTAACTGCCTGAACATAGTTGGTGGATTCTTTAAGTGTAAGTGCAACCCATGATGACTTAACAGTCAACAATAGCCCGCCTCTTGGCCTCTGAACCGTACATCTTCCGTCAAACAGTACTTGATCCGTCAACCATGTTTCCTGCAGAGCCACCAACATAAATAAATCTATTTGAGCTATTAGCCCATCATCCCCAAAAATATTAGTATATCCTCAAGTATTCCATGAATAGGTGACACTATCATCATCGACAAATTGAATGAAAGTGTTATTTAAAAGCGACCAGCAACCATTGCCAGTAGCCTAAATTACCATTTGTATCGGATTCTGGAGCATCAAGATTTTCTTCCCTCCTATCCAGGCTACTCTTCGATGTCAAGTTAGTTTGAGGGCCACTTATTTGTCCACTTGTTTGCCCAACAACACTTGTACATTCTTTGTTTGTGTTAGGCTGTAGCGGCACTTTACTATTATCATTCGAGATAGGGATCCGGAGAATTAGATATGGAAATAGCTCTCGGCTTTATCTCGTCTTTATCACAGCAATAACTCAGCGTCAGATCACAGTATATAGTCTAAAATGGCACTCGATTGAAACCATATATTAGTCTTATAAGTAGATATCTGTTCAACTTGATCAACTATTTTGATGTCATTGGAAGTTATTACTCTCAAGGTTACTACAGAATGAAAGATACAAGTACTGCTGTTCTATTAAGCAGAGCCATATTACTATTGTGTGTAACAGGTTGGATCTGAAGTGCTCTAGTAAGACTTGAACGTTCAATACCAATCTCTGTTACTGGTGTCAGCACACTTGCTCTATTGCTTGCAAACCACGTGCCTGGTAACGAACTTCGTTTCAAACACTTATCATTATTAGAGACCCCACTCTGCGTATCAAACTCTCCACTTACATCAGTAAATTTCCTAGTCAGACCATCATCTATGTTGGTACTTAAACCATTTTTCTTTAACGAGAACTCATTTATAATCAGATTACCATTTACCAACCAATTGTGCAGCACCTAAATCAGGAGGGCCTACTTCATTTACATGACAACCTGAGTTTTCAGAGACAACTGGTTTTATGGCTTGGTCTAACGGTATAATTACAATGGGCCTCATTCCGAGTATGGAGGTAATCATGGCGCTATTAGCACCATGACTACCTCGAATACCGTTTATGAGTCTGCCCTGGTTCAATGGGGACTTACCGGTCTATTCTGAACTTTGCAGGACCGGTAAATCCCCATTGTAAAAGCCTTTCCCCATTCCCTTTTGAGCCCCCATAGGGCTCAATGGGAAGGCGCTAATGACGGTAACGCAAATTGCGGTACCGTTATTAGCTCTAAAGTCCCTTAACGGGTCCCGTCCTTAACGCCTG
Source organism: Ambystoma mexicanum (assembly GCF_040938575.1). Lineage (NCBI taxonomy): Eukaryota > Metazoa > Chordata > Amphibia > Caudata > Ambystomatidae > Ambystoma > Ambystoma mexicanum. The sequence continues at coordinate 90,391,607 of NC_090938.1, forward strand.
GTAAAACCAGGCGTTAAGGAAGGGACCCGCTAAAGGAACTCGGAATAGGGCGCAAAGGGATTACCGGCACCGGTGTCCTTACCGGTGCCCGGTATCCCTTTGCACCCAACTCGCAATGAGGCCCAATGTCTGATTCAGGTATGACACATGCGTTCTTTCTTAGTATGATGCAATTGTCATACATGAATGCCTGACTAATGGGATGTGTTTTACGCTGTTTTGGTTTGACCATTTGTTTCCTTTTTATTTGATATTTCCCAATATTATTAGTCTGCCTAGCGTTCGTTTTATTCATGGCATTCTCCTGCACCAGAGTCTTTATGTCTAAGCATTTGATCTCAGTAGACTCTGTTCTAGTGCTACGGTCACATACCTTCTTCCATTTACCTTTGAACATTCTATGCAAAAGTAGTGTCTGAAGGTCTAGTTTCTTCTCAATGGGTTCAGATTTCCTCAATAGATGTCTCAACAGGTTTCCAAAGGCTTCAAACATTTCTTCCGAGGACATACTATTACTACTCACAACTAGGGGATTCGGAGTATTCTTTTCACTCGGGTCATCTATCGCTCTATATCGTTCCCTAGCACCTTTACCCACGATTTCTTCTTGGGAGTCTATAACAAAATCTTTCGGGGTAAGTTTACTATTCTTGTGAACATCATTTAATGAACCGGGAGGATAGCTCAGCAGCAACGCCGCCAAACTTTGGGTGAGTTCGCTTTAATAGAGTGTGATGATAATACCTCCTCTGCCTAAAGCACTATCATTCGCTGCCACTATAATAACCATGTTTCACTGTGGTCAATCGCAAACAACTAACAGGGTAATTCATGGAAATTCGCACAAAAGTGGCGCAGGCGGCTGGCGCACAGTGTTCCCGTGCGATAGACTGCGCCAGCCGCGTGCGATAAAATCCATTTCAGCACAGAACATATTCATGGATTTTAGCCTCCAAAACCAGCCGTGGCGCAGAGTGGCGCAGCGACCCTGCAGCAGCGCCAGTTACGCCCCCAAGAACGCCCTTGCGCAAGGAAAAGGCATCAAAATCCCCAATCCAGCGCAAAGGTCTGCGACAACCCAAAACCAGTTTACCGGACTGCCAAACAGCAAACGCCAAGCGGGGAACGTGTATTACGGGTTTCGCGGTAACTTCCACACGCAAAAGGGCCTGTGCGAGCGGGTACGTGTATAACTGAGGTTTGCGTGAAGTTTCACACGCGATTGGCCTGGGTACGTGTATTTCAGGGGTGCGCGGGAAGTTTTACACGCGATTGGGCTGGGTACGTGTATTTCAGGGGTGCGCGGGAAGTTTTACATGTGATCGGGCCTGGGGGAGCGGTGTACGTGTATTCCAGGGGTGCGCGGGAAGTTCTACACGCGATTGGCCTGGGTACGTGTATTTCAGGGGTGCGCGTGTGTTTTCACACGCGACTGGCCTGGGTACGTGTATTTCAGGGGTGCGCGGGTGTTTTCACACGCGATTGGCATGAGTATGTGTATTTCAGGGGTGCGCGGGAAGTCTTACATGCGATCGGGCCTGGGGGTGCGGTGTACGTGTATTCCAGGGGTGCGCGGGAAGTTTTACACGCGATCGGGCCTGGGGGAGCGGTGTACGTGTATTCCAGGGGTGCGCAGGAAGTTCTACACGCGATTGGCCTGGGTACGTGTATTTCAGGGGTGCGCGTGTGTTTTCACACGCGACTGGCCTGGGTACATGTATTTCAGAGGTGCGCGGGTGTTTTCACACGCGATTGACCTGGGTACGTGTATTTCAGGGGTGCGCGGGAAGTCTTACACGCGATCGGGCCTGGGGGAGCGGTGTACGAGTATTGCAGGGGTGCGCAGGAAGTTTTACACGCGATTGGGCTGGGTACGTGCATTTCAGGGGTGTGCGAGAAGTTTTACACGCGATCGGGCCTGGGGGAGCGGTGTACGTGTATTCCAGGGGTGCGCAGGAAGTTCTACATGTGATTGGCCTGGGTACGTGTATTTCAGGGGTGCGCAGGTGTTTTCACACGCGACTGGCCTGGGTACGTGTATTTCAGGGCTGCGCGGGTGTTTTCACACACAATTTCAGCGGGGTACGTGTATTTCGGGGGTGCCGGGGAGTCCTACACGTGATTTGGCAGTGTGGGTCCTCCCAGGTATTCCCTGTACACCCTCCACGGCCCCTGCAGGCAGCCCACACCACAGGGGACTACCCTGCATCCCTGGTCATGTCTAGCAGGCAGCCCACCCAACATGGGCATGCCCCCCAGCAAAGGCACATGTCTCCTTGCACTACTGATCACCAACTCATGTCCCCTTGCACCCCCACCCCCCAGCATTGCGGGGCACCTGCCAGCAGGCCCCCACTCATGTCCCACTCATGTCCCCCTGCACCCCCACCCCCCAGCATTGCAGGGCACCTGCCAGCAGGCCCCCACTCATGTCTCACTCATGTCCCCCTGCACCCCCACCCCCCAGCATTGTGGGGCACCTGCCAGCAGGCCCCCACTCATGTCCCACTCATGTCCCCCTGCACCCCCACCTCCCAGCATTGTGGGGCACCTGCCAGCAGGCCCTGACACATGTCCCCCAGCCAACACGTCATCACAATCTACATCCCTGGCCCTTACGGGCAGCCTCCACATGCCAAACACCCACCCAAGTATTGCATTCACCCACTTAGAATTGTCAATTACATGATACAACCCCAATGGCAAGTATGTAAATGAACACATGTCCCTCACATACACACAATGGGTGTAAGTGAATGTCAAAACCCATATCATGATATGCATGAAACCAATGAGATGATACTACACATTGAAGTTTGATGAAAAAAATGTATTAAAAGCAACATAAATGGAATTAAAAATAAACAAACGACAATGGGAATTAAAAACCAAAAGCAGCATGTCCGTAAAATAATGAAAAACCACAAATCATAATCCAAAGGAAAGGTGTCCAAAGTCACAGTTCAAAAAAGTAAATCCAAGGGAAAAACAAAACCGAAAACCAGTGCTCCATGTGTAAATCCAAAAAAAAAACTAAAATCCAACAGTCAACTATATACAGATAAACAATCCAGGGTCCATGATCCCAACTGAAGAAATGAAACCTATCTAATAATACTACCCAATAAAGAAACAATATACAAAAATGTGGTCCATTGTCCAAAAGGTCCAAAATAAATAAAAAAGCAAAGGAAACCTAACACTAACTACATAACTATTTACAAGGGCAGCGGGCTAGTCCGACGGCTCACTGGTTGTTGTCATGGGCCAGGGCATCATCAAACTCCTGTTCAATGGCCTGGAGGCGGGCATGTTCCCTGGCCCCGAGGTCTCGCAGGGATAATGCAGTGTCCAGCTCCAACTTCCTGCGAATACCCTCGAGGCACTCAGCCCGCCTCAGCGCCCTCCGCACTGAGTTCTCTGCCCTGACCATTGTGAGCCGTTCCTCCTCTGCCCGCTGTCGCTCCGCACCTATCTGCTGGCCCAAACACTCCCACACGGAAGACACTCCCATTCCAGGGTTCTCCTGCCCTCCGGCCGATGCCTGCCCCCCTGATGTTGATGGCCCGGAGCAATGATGCCTCCCACGTCGAGCCTGCCGCTGCCTCCGACGCAACTGCCTGTGCCAGCACGATGGCATCCAGGCTGATGGAATCCACCGACGCCGTTGTGCACGTGCCCTGCCCGATGATGCCGTCACATCCTCCATCTGCTGGGGTCCAGTTGCTGGTGTGTCCACCCCTGCTGGACCTCCGACTCCCGACTGTGGCAGGGATGGCATCCCCACCGAGTTGGCTGCCTTGGTCGGGGCAGGTCCACAGGTGGCCCTGGTGGCATCTGAGCCGGAAGACGGCATGGAGAACAACTGGCGCATAGCCTCCACAGAGGAGGAGAGGGTCGCCAGAGTGCCCGACACATGTACGAAACCCCCGACCATGGCCGCTCCCAACTGGGCCACGTTGGCTCGGTGCTCTTCGTGATGACGTGCGTGCTCCCCCCGGGAAGCATGCACCTCATCACGAATGACACCCGTGCGCAACGCGACACCAATCAGGACCTTCTCCATACGGCCAGCGGTCCCCTCGTCCGCAGGTGGAGGGGAGTCAGATGACATGGACATCCCCCGTACCTGCGGACGGGCCTGGGATGGGGCATCCCTGCTGGTGCATGGTGGTGCAGTCACAGTGTCAGGGACAGTGACATGCACAGGCACCTCCACAGCGACCTGTGCTGCCTCCTGCCCCTGCCCCTGGACTGCACCACTTGCACCAGCAGGGATGCCCCCACCAGGCCCCATGTGCGGCTCAGTAGCGGCCGCCTCCTCCTCTGTGGAAACCACCAACCTGGATGGCTCCACCCCGTCTTCCGCCGTTGCAAGCTCACCCACCCCTTCCGCTGCAGCCGTGGGGGCATCCCTGCTGCTTTGCTCCACAGCGCCATCTCCACCCTCTTCTTCACTTTGCGCTGTCTAGAGCGAGACATAGAACACAAGCATCAGGGTACTGTACAATGGTCCCCTAGACAGGAAGCAATAGCAGATGAGTGGCACTGTCAAAGATCACTTCCATCCTGTCCCTCCACAACACATGGGTCAGTGCAGGCAAAACACATGCAGTAACAGGCATGGCGCATGCAATGGACATTAGCAAACATGTCGAAGGGACTCTTGAAACATACAATGTTGTTTTTGAACTCACATGCATCATGGGTCATGCCTATCACATGCACACACTTCACCGTACTTTCATCCATCTGGACTCGTACACCCCAGACACAGTGGATGCAAGGATAACTAGGCTGCATCAGTGAGTCTGAACATTGTCACAGGCATGTGTCATGCATCCATGGCATTCACAAGTCACAGACACGCAGGTCAGACACACAGACATGGACACCATACATGTACATGGCATCAGCACCCATCCCTCACCCCCACCCATATCCAGGAACAGAGACTGGCATGCTCTCATGTGTCCATTCCGCATAGGCTCCCCATGTTGCATTTAAACACATACACCAACCGTGTGCTTCACACATTACTGGTCTCACATGCATGACCATGATGTCCCTGCGCACACACATGTGTACATGGCCTATGTCACACATACAGGCACGTATCAGACAACCAGCACACTGCAACATGCCCTGTCTCACACAGCAATGCTTGGCCACTTACCGCTCGACTCCAGACGGGTCTGCCTCTCAAGGATCTGGGCATGGAGCGCTGGGCGTACGCGTTCCAGGACCCGCAGCTGAATGGTACTCATGCTGCCCCGGCCCCCTTCCACGAGACGCCGAGCCTTTATGAGGGTCCTGGACCTCAAGTCCTCCCAGCGCTTCTTGACTTGATTGATGTTGCGGGTTGCCACCCCCTCCGCGTTGATGGCAACCACAAAGTCGTCCCAGATCCTGTCTCGTCCTTCCTTGTCGGCGCTCAATGATCCGAAGAGGGCATCATAATGCCCCAGGACAAGCTCCACCAGGACACCAACTTCCTTCTGACTGAAGCTGGTGGCCCTCTACCCCTCTGGCTGGGGGTCGCCAGTGGTCTCGGATGGTGTTTGCCCCGACATGGCGACCCCCGAGGCAAGCTTGGGTGGGCAACTGGGTCCTGGGGCTGGGCTGTGGAGCGATGGTATCCCAGTCGGGAGTCTTCTGTTCCAGCAGGGGTGGACACAGTAACTGGACCCCTGCAGATGGCTGATGTGCAGGCACCAAATGGCAGGGCACGGTGGCAGCAGGCAGGCAGCAGCAGATGGCTCGTGTGAGGCTGCTCGGGGCTCTGGGGGGCAGTAATTCGGCCTTTTGTGCTTACGCGTGGCCAGCTTGATACGGAGTGATTTGGCATGTGAAAATTCTGCACGTCAGTGTGTAATTCGAGGAAAGGCCCTTACCGCGTAAGCGCGTCAGCACGCATACGCGATTCCATTGGACCAAAGGCCCTTAGTGAATCTGTCTGTGACGTATCGCGCACGGGCGTTGCCCTGGCAGGGCTTGAAGATCCCATGTGGATTTCCATTGTCTGTACGTGCTTTTCGTGGGGTGCGGTGCGTGTGTTTTGCAGGCGTTGGGGTTCACACGCTATTACTTCACAGTGGGTGGGTGTTGGCTACGCGTTCTTCTACACGCAAGGCAGACGGTGAGTGGTACCCTGCTCCCCTAGGCCCGATTGCATGTAAAACCACCCGCGAGCCCCTGAAATACACGTACCCCGCTCCCCCAGGCCCGATCGCGTGTGAAAACACATGCGCACCCCTGAAATACACATAGCCCACTCCCCCAGGCCCGATCACGTGTGAAAACACCTGCGCACCCCTGAAATACACGTACCCTGCTCCCCCAGGCCCGATCGCATGTAATACCACCTGCGCACCCCTGAAATATACGTACCATGCTCCCCCAGGCCCGATCGCGTGTTGAACTTCCTGTGAGCCCCTGAAATACACGTACCCCACACCCCCAGGCCCAATCGTGTGTAAAACTTCCCACGCACCCACGAAATACACGCACACGCTATTATTCACACAGCGGGTGTCCGTGTTTGTCGCGTACCCCTTTGCACGTCATTTGTCCTAGAGGGCCACAGTATGGGACTTTCATCAGAGCTGTGTATACGTGCTTTTTGTTAGCGCACATTTTGGCGCACATTTATTTCATGCGCAGGGACGCTACCGCCTGCTTTCGTGTGGCGGGCGTGTATGGGCCTGTGCGCGTCTTTGCCCATGCACTGGTTTGCCCTATTCGATTCCATGAATACGTGTGGTAGGCGAGCGTGTGGGCGTCCCGCGCACTTGCCTCCTGTACTTTCCCCGTGACGCCCATATTTTCACGAGTTGTTCCCCATTCCGCGTGTCACGCCCCGTGTTCCGCCTACTTTTGTTATGTGCGCCGCGCTATGTGCGATTTCGCTGTGGCCGTTGCGCACGCCGTTAGATGACCTGTGCGCCGGCATGCAGCGCGCACTTTTTCAGCGCACATCTAATATTTTTCTCGCGCACGGACTTCCATGAATCGATGTGCGCTGGTTTCCCTGCGATTTTCGCACTTGCACTGCGATTTTCGCTCTTTCACTGAGAATCGCACGTTTTCGCACGCTTGCTCCGAAATTTTCGGCCCACATTCATTCCATGAATCGGCCTGTAAATGTATCAAGTGGGTCACTAAAATAAACAGTGAGCTCTAAAACATGCAGATTAATTTTTCCTATATCATATAACAATAGGGCGGGACATATTCTCGTCTGTATTCGAGTGATAGAGTAATCAAGATCGTGTCAAAGCACAACCGCTCTCGGGCAACGCCCCCTTTGCTTCCTGCATGCTTGTTAAATTGACATTAAAATGGCACTTTCGCTCAGCTGTAGGATCCACTTGACCTTAACCCCACAGCTCACAACTATATCTCCCACCCATTGCTGTGGCTAAGCGCTCAACGCTAGGGTAATTGCGCCTGTTTGGCGAGGCTAAACAAAGGCAGAAGCACGAGCCTAACAGACACTCTGGGAAGCCAGCCAGCTAACTGCTTTCATATTACTTCCTCCAACACATACCACCATGTATGTAGTGCTGCACTCCACATATTCCTCATTACGACCCAGGCGGTAAGTTACCGCCTGGGCCGTACCCTTTACACCATGGTGGATGGCGGATTTACCGCCCCATTCCAAGGTGAGTGGGGCGGTAAATCCCCATTTCCCATTTTACCCTTCCCCATTCCCATGTTTGCCCCATAGGGCATAATGGGAGTGGGGAAGGCGCTAATTATGCCACCGTAAATTACGCACCATGGTCCCTTAGCGCCATGGATTTTAACGCCTGCAAAAAGAAGGCGTTAAAATCACCATGTCGCTAAGGCACCTTGTAATCAGGCGTTAAGGGTCGGCGCCGTTTACGGCGCCGTTAACCCCTTAACGCCTGACTCGTAATGAGGCCCTCTCAACAAAAGGCACGTTTGCCACACCTTAGTTACTGACACTCAAAGGTGAAAAACCTTTCTCACAAACACAATCGTTGCAATAGGAAGCAGTCTGTCTACAGACTGTCAATAGAATTAAATTCCACTACGCCACACGAAAAAACAACAGGAGGTGAGTATCCTAAGAGAAAACTGTAATTGATTACACTCACCTATAGAGCTTGACAATAGTCTAATTCTTACTCTGGGAGTAAAATGAACAGGACTGCTCCAGCAATGTGAGCAGATATAGGCTAGGAACTGGGAACTATGAGTAATTTAATCCGTAAAATATGACGACGTCTCGACATCAAGCAGCGTTACAGCGTAACAGCGACTTACTGAAGCGACTTGCTTGGAGCACGCACGCTGGAGCACGCAACCTCACACTTTTGATGCTTTCCGGGCAAGGGGGCGTGGCTATACCTATAAGTGAATAAAATATATATATTACCGCTCTTTAATATACATTATCACTCTTAATGGAGTAGAAGAGCATATAATAAGCAGCAAGGTTGAATAGTCTTTTAAAGCCGTACCACGTTAAATGTTCCAAAGAGCCAAAATCCGTTTTGGATGCAAGGTGAGGGTCCGTGCAGCGTAACAGCGACTTACTGAAGCGACTTGCTTGGAGCGCGCATGCAGAAGTCCGCAACCTCGCTCTTTTGATGCTTTCTGGGCAAGAGGGCGTGGCTATACCAGCTTTTAGGACCTAAACATGTGCTGTGTAATGCCAAACAGGATGCCAAGCCTGTCCCGGAAGAATGTGCAATGCCAATTGCTAGATACTCTCACGCCAAAAACTCCTGCTTCTGCTGTGTGTGTTTAACAAACCCTAACTGTCCTGCCTGCATCCAAAATGAACCCACAAAGGAAACAGGACATTGGGCTCATTATAAGTTCAGTGGTATCTTGGCAGTAAATCCACCAAGATACCACCAAACTATATTACCGTTACCGCCACTTGGTCTGGCAGTTTTACCGCCAGACTACATGTGGCAGTAGGCGGTGTAAATCCCCATTTATTTTGAGTCCATAGGACTCAATGGGAGATTTTGGTGGAATTCCCACAGCGGAAATTCCACCTGAGGTAATTCTGCCAAAATGTGGTGGAAAGTCAGCAAATTCACCTCCAGCTTATAGCTGGAGGTAAACCCTCCAACTTTACACCTAACTTATATTTGGGCAGTGCGGTAATTCGGCAGTATATGGTGATACTGCTGCATTTTACCTGCACCACACCACTTGTAATTACCCCTGTTGCATCTTCCTCTGTAGCTGTCTCAACTCGCTTTCACCAAAATCCTCACACTTCAACAAGCAACACACATACACATCATAATCTGCCCTAAGATTTCTCATTGCACGGGAACCACATTATCTCATCCAATTCCTCATTGAAAATCCAATTTACACCTAAATCCAGTCTTTGAGCCTGCAGGAATTTGGGAGGGGTGGTGCAGAAGACTAACCCAGGCCAGTTTCTGAATGTCTAACTATACAAACTTGTGCTGGCCAAGCTTTAACCTTGGAAATCATTCCAACAAGCTAACAAACGCTACACAGCAGTCCCACGGCAAAGGTGCTTATTAGGAGTATAGTGGTCTGGTAAAATTGCACAAAAGAGGTAGTAATTCCAATACTGCCACATTATCCCACATAATGAGCTTTGGCAGTAAAGAGGAAGATGTACCTCCAGTAAAAAGCTGGAAGTAAATCATCCACTCATTAGACTGAAAATCATACAAATTACTAGAGCGGAACCACCGCTGATGATGATTCTGAATAATTCCCTATGGTGTCCTAGGTGCTCCACAAAGGGAGACTAGCACCACTGTTTCACCATTTGGAATTCTACGAGACCGAGTGGTGGTAACGGTAATCAATTTTGGTTCTCAGTCTGTGAATTTACCACTAAATTACTAACAAACTCATCCCAATCCTGAACTAATGTGGATTGTGCCGCAGCAGGGAGGGCCCAAAGATATTAAATGAAGCCTTGGTTAATTTGTTCGATGGAGAGAGACATCAAACTGTGGAGAGTTTGATGATTCGTTAAGTGAAGAAAGTAACTGCTGAGATGTAGGAAGGGTCTATAAAGTCAAGTCAAGGAACTGAATGGGAGATTTAGTTCGAAAACTCCTCTTGGGTACTTGGTTTAAGGGCTGTGTTTTATCAAGAAGGTTGAATACAGTTTTTAAAACATAGCAAACTGTTCTGCAGTGTTAGCGCAGTAGTCGAGAGAGACTCAATTTCCTGGCGAACAATTGAAGGTCTTAATTTTCCAAGTTTAAATATAAGCTTCTTTAGGATCTGCCTCTTAAGTAGCTCTCAAGTTTCCCAGGGCCAATGCGTGAGATGGCCGTCCAGTCCCGGTTTTGCTTGGAACTCTGGTATTTGTAGTTTTCCTAAATTTCGATTGGAAACAAAAAACTTCAAGTCCAAGAATCTAAAGGCGAAAACAGGAATGGATGGCTTTTCATGCGTGGCATGGGAAACTTGAGAGTTCTGCTTTTATAATGAACAGCCAGTATTTTATATCCTGTATTTTCCTCCTACTCACTTCCCTTCCCCCCATTAAATTAAACTATAGTTTCTCACATCCTAGTGGTCCATCTTCAATTAATAACTCCAGCACTTACGCATTCTTCTGCCAGAAAATTAACCAAGTGTCTCATTACTATTGCCATCTTAATGCAGCCCAAAGAAATGTCACCTAACACCTTTTTTGAGTCTGCTTTCCTACAAGTCTCCCAGGGACGTCATTTCACCAAAATGCCTCGGGTAGCGGAAGTGAAATCACATGACCCTTGACCCCATAGTGACATCACAGGAAGTGATGTCATTTGACCCCACCCCAAAGTGCATCACAGGAAGTGATGGAGTTCGACCTTTTGCCCCTTGACAAAAGAGGAAGTGGTATCACATAGCATTGTTCCTAAGTACACTATGAAAAACATGGTTAAAATATCACTGTAACGTGATGAACATTTAATACAAGAATGGATCACCATATGTATCGGCAGAAAAAAACATGCTATAACTGCAACTTGTGAAAAGCAAAATGGTTGCCAGTCAAAGGATCGACAGTAAAAGGGTCGACAGGTCAAAGGATCGACACCAAAGGGTCGACAGGACAAAGGATTGAATTTTTTTTCACATATTTTTTTATTTTTATTTGGGCGGTCCCCCAACCCCCTTTTTTTTGCTAAAAATCACTTTTTTTTCCAAAACGAAAATCTAAAAAAAATATATAATAAAAAAAAAGATGGATCCTTTTTCCTGTCGACCCTTTGGTGTCGATCCTTTGTCCTGTCGACCCTTTTTTTTTCGATCCTTTGACTAGACACCAAGCAAAATACATAGTACGAAACGGATGCTTAGTCTACTCCAAATGCTTTTTTGCATTGTGAATTTGAGGTGTTTCAGATCAGACTAAATCAGTGACTCATCCCCTGAGTGTACCTGAAATAAACCTTTAATGAGTCTAGCAATTATTGGATAGAAATCCGGAAAGACACATTATTTGTTATTCCTATTCTTTCGTATTTAGGGTCACTGCTCAAAGTGTTACACTTGTGGCACCCCCTGTTTTTTGAAGAAGCCTGAACAAGAAATCCTGCCACTCTAGAAACAAAGAGCCACTAGGCATTGGCCACAGCCCAGGAGCTTCAATTTGTACACAAAAAAACTTTTTGGGGGTGTTTTTTTAAGGGTAGCAAGGGAGACCACAGGGTTAGTAAGGGAGACCTCAGGGGTAGCAAGTGAGACCCCTGGCAATCCCTAAATGACGCCCCTGAAGTTTCCCAAATGAGGACATCAGTCTGCACATCACCAATACACACCACCCAGCCTCCAGAATTTTGGATCAGGTCAGACTGCGATAAATACCAGTTTGCCCACCAACAAAAGTTGGGTCAATTTTAGGAAAAACATTTCTCACTTTTTGTGACAAACTGAGTATTTCCTGATTGTACAAGTTTGGTAATATTTCAGGCAAAGTGGGAGTTTTAGAGCCCATTGGGTCAATAATTACCAGCAGCATATTTTTTCTAAGTCATTTTACAGGCCCACATTGGCATTTACCCTGGTAAATTGGCCTTTGTTTGGTGCCCTTTTCCTGGAGCCGAAAGATATGGAGATACCTAGGAGAAGTTCTTTCCCCATGAGGTCTTCATAGACCTCCTAAGTACTGCTCGCGACCTACCCTATGGTGAAAGGTTCAGCCAGCTGTGCTTGCAGGTTGGGTAGGGCCAGTCCCCTTTCTGCCCTACCCCTGGATCCAGTGATTCCTCAGGGCCCCCCAACACTGGGTAGCAAGTGGACTGCCCTGTGGGGAAACCATTGAGTGCTCATAATTCCATGGAGGGTTCGGATAGGAGCTTATGCCATCCCTGAGCTGGGGGCGGAGGGTCGATAGTATTGGTGAATTGAGAGGTGCTTGCTTTAATGCAAGTAGGTTGAGCTGCAGAGCAGATCGAGGCCGGATTGAATATGAGTTACCAATGTCGAGTTAGTGCGAGCTACCCCTCCAAATTGGCCAAAGGCAAAACTATTTGAGGAGCCTAGCAAATCCTTCCACTAAAATCTTAATAGGGTCTATTGCCCCATAGGAACACATGTAATCTGAATATTGGGACATTTGTATAGAAGTCTGTTTACAGAACAATCAATAACTCTATTTACTCACCATAATCTTTCATGACCAACTGGTAGATGGGCACAGGCCCCCTTCCACTGAACTCTTCTCCCTGATCGACCAGGGCTTCCTTCACTGCGTCATATCCCCAGAGCATCACGACCCGCCGCATGCCCAAATGCAGGGTGAACACTGGACCGTACTTCCGGCTCAGCTGCAAATCCCAGGAAAATGAAGAAAAAAAAAACATTCTGATGATGGGGTATGGACAGTTTGCTGGAAAAACAAGTCAAACTTTGAATTTGTTTTCTACGTCCTGTAATAAAAGGAAAACAATGTGTAAAAACAACTCATTGTTTTTCCAAGATCGAAAATTACTTATTATTTTTGGTGCAGTTTGTCTGGGGAAGGTAAGGATACTTTCTGATCCTCTTTTTCGTAACCTATGGAGAGTGTCCCTATTTCCCCATTTACCACTTACAGGATTTCACCATCAATTCTTTATTTAACCTTCGTTAGTTTTTCCTAGGAGGCTGTTTGTGCTTACCATTCTGTTGTCTCTTTTCCTTTTATTGTCGGATATGCAGCTTTGAATTTCCTTGGTCTGCCTACTCTTGCCCTAATTTATTCTACAGCCAAGTTTTGTGGAAAGGATTATTTATTTATTTTTTCTGGCAAAGTTATTGCATGTTTTCCACTGTCTAGTCATATACAAAACAAAATCATTATACACATGATTAGTGGCTTTTTCCTCTGTTTTGCCATTGTCCCTGTGGAGTTATGATTAATTAGCCAGTCAGGAAGATGACCTGAGATGTGTCCCATTTAGCATCATGTGTACACTCTTTTTGGGGCACCCCCAGTTTTGTGGGTGGTGGCTGGAATTGTGAGCTTCCGAAAAAGAGTCACAGCCTCCCTTATCAACAATAGGGGAAGTGAACATTTGTGTGAGTCTCTTACCCAGGTGGGGTACTTAGAAAGATGTCACATTGCCCTTCAGTCTCAGTGAGTAAAATAATCACCTTGGATGTCGGTGACCAACCTACAGTCAGAGGTAAAAATCATCCCTGGAGGGCCAACTCTAACTGCCTTTCAAACCTGTGAGCTTTATGAAAGGAGCACTTTTACATTCGTTAATAAGAACAGAATTTATTGTAGCACTTAGAAATTACTTCAACTAGGAGTTAGGCGCTACAGGAAAACCGAAGGTCATTCATTAATTTCTCTAAACAAAACATATTGTCAATATTTAACGGTGGCAATTGTTTATGCTTCATGGGCCTCATTACGACCCCGGCGCTAAACCATGGTGCTATTAGCACCATGGTCCATGCCGGGGTCCACCATGGTGAATGTTGGAATTACCACCCCATTCCAAGGTTGGCGGGCGGTAATTCCCCATTCACCATGGGCCCTTCCCCATTCCCATTTTTGCCCCATAGTGCTCAATGGGAATGGGGAAGGCGCTAAGTACGGTGGCGCAAATTGCAGCACCGTACTTAGCACCAAGGTCCCTTTGCGGCACCCTACTTTAACGACTGGTAAAACCAGCCGTTAAGGTCGGGTCCCGCAAAGGGACCTCGTAATCAGGCGTTAAGGGTTTAACGGCGCCGACACCTTTTACGGCGCCGTTAAACCCTTAACGCCAGGGTCGTAATGAGGTCCTATGTGTTTTAAAGTGGCTTAAAATGTTCACAAACAGGTTGCACATTTATTTTGGGGCTACAAGTCAGCGCACCTTTCCTAATTAAGTTAATAAGTTCATTTTTCAATGAACATTAGTGGCTGTAAGAGTGAGCTGACCATATGTAGAAGTATGAATTCTTTAGTGACATCTAGCTCTGCACTCCAGATACACTTCCGGGTAACGGAGGGCAGAGCAGTCACGAGTAATACTCTGCCCTCTCTGAGTGTAATGGTAATGGCTGCTGAGAACATCATCAGTGCGGAAGGAACCGGCTGCTTATTGGCTATTGGTTAGGCTGGGCTGCTCTTTGGAGGACATTGAACATCAATCTGCACTTTGTAATTCATAAAACGCACTGAGCGTCTCATGAGATGAAATGTGTGTCTATGTCATCTAGTAGACCCCTGCAGCAGACTTTGGCGATCCTTCTAGATTTCTTAAAGGTATAACATTTCAAAGTCATACATCTCGGAAGGTTTGAAATACAGAAAACAAAAAAGAAAATGCACTAAAACATACTTCAGACTTTTGGCTGTAACTTCTGACTGGACAGGGAAACTTTTGGTATGTGCTAAAATGTGTGGGCGCACTGCATATCGCTGAACTTAATTGGCTATCGTTATGCCCAACTACTTCCCCCCCTGTACCAATGATCAAGGATGAGGTTTTCCATCCATGCTTTGAAGAGTTAGACACTTTGAAGTCTAGAATTAAAAGAAGAGGAATATTAAACTTACCGCTTTGAGGGAGTTCACCATATCCCCGGTGTTTATCTGGTGCAGGTTCCCTATGAGGGGAAGGGGAAACGGCCCCGGAGGCAGCCGGCTCCTTTCATCGTAAATTCTCCAGAAATACAAGAAAAGCAAAACTGAGGTAACAGCATAGAGATAGACGGTCAATTCTCCAGCTAGAAACATTGCTGCCACTGCCTGTGCAAGGGTGAATGAAACTGTGGCCAGGAAGGGAAGACCCTCTGTCTTATTTACATTGCAAGCCTCCTTCTGGATTGCAGTGTTCTGTCTGATTATGAGTTCTGCATTGTTGCACAATCTTTTGCTATTTTACATTGGCCCATTAAAAGCAGGCGTTCCCGCACAGAGAACATTTTTAGGGAGCAGTGCCAGTTGGCTCAGAAAATTGCTTGACTCTTGTGTACACATTCAATATCACTGCACAAACTTGACCTGGAATTTATGCTCTGCAAGGATTAATATCTGTCCAAACGTCTGATGCTGATTCAGTAACAAAGAAAAGCAACACTGCACGAATGGAACCACCCGCACAGACGTAATTCAAGTTTTAAAAAATCGAAACACCTAAGTAATGTAATGAAATGCAATGTAATTTGTCATGTATATAGCGCCTTTTCTCATCGGTATGGCCTCAAAGAGCTGTAAGTGAACACCATCGGGGGTCCGAAGTCTAAGGTATGGAAGAATCATCAGGGGAGTTTAGAAGGCGTGCCTGAATTTGAGCCAATACGAAGGTAGGTAGGCATGGGTGCTGTGAGGTTGTCGGTAGAGTACGTGAGTGCAGGAGACTGCCAATGTGTCCAGCTAGACATTTTGTCATTGGACATAGCTGCATTCTAATGGCAGTGGTGTTTTGCGATGTGTCTTCAAATAGTGTATGATAGCAGAAGCGTGCAGGTGGGTGGCTGTGCCTGTGGCTTTCTTCCATTGACATGGAGTGCTACACATACCTCTGTGTCCTGGCTGGTTTCTCATTTTCACGGGCATGGCGCGGATTCTGTCCTGTGGTCTTCTGGTGATTATTCTCTCCTTTGCTCAGTGCGTTCTATGAGGCGTTCAATTGCTGCCTCGGCCTGTCTAAAAGGGGGTTAAATAATCCGAGGAGAGGTGGTGGTTCATCAGGAAGGGACCAATATGAAGTATTTCAACCACTATGCCTCCATCTCACATACATCAAAATTAGTCTTTCTATAACATACTCAGCCAGCTCAGAAATCACTCTCTCAGGTTCCATCTCTTCCCAGACAGACCAAGACCTTACACCATTGGCATTATTGGGCCACCTCAATAAAAGAGCATCCTAACTGTGCAGCCCCTCACAAACATACGCTTAAAAGCAGACTCGCCACCAGTTGTCTAAAGGCTGCAACAGTAGTTACACAAGACCTTACACCAATTAGAAATCACATAATCAAACAGCCCCCATCCCACCAGAAAACCAACCATCCCATGATGCAAATCTACCATGTGCCCACACACCCACACATCATTTACCTTGACATTATATTCCCACCAGCCATCGGTTGATATAATAGCAGACAGAGGAATTAGAACCATGCCTCAAGGGGACACAGTTATGGAATAACTTCTGGAGGCTTCTGACAGTATTCTCATGTTGAAGAATCCTGCACACCTCTGTCAACACTCCATTAAAGGAAGGCAACCAGCTGCCATTCGTCAGCTATTCCTTTCAGCAGCTGAAATCACACCAGAGAGCTCTGTTGTTTGTGGCCACTCTGATTGGTAAAGAAGCGTAGCCCCACATGCAAACACAGGAGGCTTTTCCTCCAAGTCCTCATTGATTCTGAGCCACTACCCAAGGTCTTCACATGGAGCAACTCAAAGGCAAATGGAGATCAATAGCACAATGAAGACCCAAACTTCAATCCCCTGTGAAGGAATCCAAACGCGAGCGTCATCAGAATACATTCATCACAAAGTCCATCATTTCACTAATCATCATGCTGAGGAAAGTCCTCCTATACCTCAGAGAAGGACAGGATACACATCAACAGTGACCTGCTCCAATCATAGCAGGAGTACTGTGGTGTAATCAATTCAGAGGCACCACAGATACATTGTGCTGGGCTCCGGACTATGGAATGTGCACTCAAGGAAATAGCTCAGTGTCCTGTTCTTCAAGACAGCTGCAGAGATTCACCTGTTTCAAATGCCTCTGATATCCCAATGGGGTCACCCCTCAAAACCCCTTCATGAATATACTGGACACCATCAATTGCACACAATATCTCATACAACCATGCAGACTGCCACCAGCCACACGTTGTCCAAGGTAAAAGACCAACTTTAATTGAACCCTTTAATTGAACTTTTCTCAGCATGATGAACAGAAGGTTATTACCCAAGTGTTTAATGAGTCAGTCCTAGGTTTGGTACAGTGTCTGGTTAGCGATATGCCTGTGTGATAAAAAGAAAAGAAAATTGACATTAATTATTATTATTAATAATAATAAAAATGATAATAATAGTAATACAATTAATAATAAATAGCTCTTTTCCTTTTTCTTTCAAATTATGTTTTTTTAGTTACAGAAATACATAATCAGCAAACACACCACGTCATGCATAATAATAGTGTATTCGGGATGTGTAGCAAACTGGAGAAAAGTACCTTCCAGGCAGTGTAGTGTTAATAGCTAGAAACATGCCAGATCTTCCTTGTAGTTGTAAAAGTGGAAGCAACTTTAGTACCCAGCAAGGGACAATGAGCTTGTGACAAGCAAGCTCATTGGCCCTTGCTGGGGTGTTAGCCGATTGGGAATCCCTCTCCCTACAATGTTCCTTCCCGGAGGGGGGGTGGCAGCCACTCAGCCAATGAGGAGACTCAGAACTGGGTAATCCCTGCTCCGAGCCACCACACAGCTGGAGACTGTCATCTTTCCCCTCCAGGATTGAGGCGTTCCCTCCCCTTTAAGCCCCAATCCAAATAATTCCCTCCCCACCCTCACAACCCCACTTACCTTCTTTTCTGTTCATTTCATGAGCGGAATTTTTTTCTCCTTATTTTTGGAATGGCCACCAAGGAAAGGGAGAAGGTACTACGTGTAGTCCTTTCTCCTTTTCCATGGTGGCCATTGTGTTTGTTTATTTTTTTAAATTCATTTTCAATGGCCGCAATGGAAAGGGAAAACGGACTTTGTTTTCCCATCCCTGGCAGACATTTTTATGACTTTTTTTTTCTGTTCGGAAATGCCAGAGCATTTCCGAACAAAAAGAAAATGCTCTTAATAGCCCAGTCTTACGAGCCGGGGTACTAATAGCAATAGGCCCCTCGTAGGGGGGGAATTACCACTTCAGGTAATTCCCCCAGGCCTTCCTTAATGACCGAGATAATGTGCCTCAGGGCATTACCTGAAGTGGTAATGCCCACGCTGCTGAAGGCCTATTACTTAATTAGTACCCGGTGAGGGACAATGAGATTGTAACATGCAATCTCACTGGCCCTCGCCAGGGCGTTACCCGACTAAGAATCCCTCTCCCCATAACGTTCCTTCCTTTCTGTCCCAGGCGGGGGCGGGGGTGTCTGCCACTCAGCCAATGAGGAGGCTCAGAACAGGGAAAACCCTGCACCGAGCCACCACACGGCTGGAGGCTGCCATTTTCCCTCGCCAGGAATTGAGGTAATGGTTGTTCCCTCCCCCCACACTTCCCCCAATACAAATAATCCCCTCACCTCCCTCCCAACCCCACTTACCTTCGTTTTCATCCATTTTGGGAGTGGACATGCTGGGAACACTTCTGTCCCCAGCGAGTCTGCACCGGATCCACGACAGACCATGATGGAAAGTAAGGAGGGACTACACATAGTCACTTCTCTCCTTTCCATGGTGGCCATTTTATTTGTTTATATTTTTCTCTATTTTTTGAATGGCCACCATGGAAAGGGAGAAGGTACTTTGTTTTCCCTTCCCCAGTGGCCATTTTGTTGACTTTTTTTTCTGTTCTGAAGCACCAGAGCATTTCGGAATAGAAGAAAAATGCTCTTAGGACCCCGGTCTTATGGGCCGAGGTACTAATAGCAATAGGCGCTTAGCAGGGGCGGCATTACCACTTCAGGTAATGCCGCTGGGCCTTCGTTAAGGCCCTTGCTTCGCTCGGGCCTGTAACTATGGGAACCGGGGCATTACCTCAAGTGGTAATGCCCCTCCTGCTCAGGGCCTATTGCTTAATTCAGATACTGACCCGGCTCTAATACCCAGATCCTAGCAAGTCCTGAAACTGCGTGGTCCACCATCATGACATAAGGGTAGACCTCATAGCCAGTGTGTTAAGTCGCTCCTGGGGCATTGTGTTCCTGGAAATGATGGTGTGCCCTATTCAGAATAGAGGAACATAACTTCAAATTTGAGAACAATCAATAATTTCAGTGTTGTGCATTGATATCTACTTATGACCTTTTTGGGCCTCAGCCAAACCATCCATGCTATACCTTAGCACCATCACAACTGGTATAATTTGTTTTTCATTGTCTTGTGATCTGGGAAAGCAAGGCGTGCATTTCATCCACTACCTTTGTGGCAACTGTTTCATCAGATGATCCTTTCAAATGATTTAACACAAACAGTCTCTAAACAACATTTTAATTTACATCTATCTAATAATATGTGTGCACTCACTTGGTATTGAGGCCACATCTTTTGTTTCATCAGCCTGGATAGTGTGATGAATCTAGCAATGTCATCACTCCCTCTCTGGGGAAACTCTCTTCCCATATGGCCGGGGAAGGGCAGACGCCACCTGATCCTGATTCTGGGGGTGGCTGCCTGAGGGAGGACCATATGGCGGGAGACAAACCCCATGGGAGTGAAAGAGACTCACTGACAGGAACATGGTATCCCCCATTCCACTCAGGGTATGACACCAACTCTTTGACTTCTCAAACCTATATGGCATATTGTGACATAGGTCCAGTTCATCCACTTTGCACTGACAGTGGAGTTCTTTCATATATGTTTTTCAAAACAACTGACACGAGGAAGAGCACAGGATTAATGCAGAACACTAAAAGTGCAGAGCTAGAGACATGCTCTAGTGGTTGGATGCAGGGACGTCATGTTTTTTTTTTAATGCAAGCTCCTGGGCTGTGGCCAGCACCATGTTGCTCTTTACTTCTTGTGTGGCTGGCTTTCTTGTTCAGGCCCCTTAAAAAAAGAAGAAAAATAAGAACAGGAGTGCCACAAGTCTAACACTTTCAGCACTGACTCTAAATAAGAAAGAATAGGAATACAAAATAATGTGTCTTTCTGGAATTCTATACAATAATTCCTAGACTCATTTAAGGTTTATTTCAGGCACACTTCAGGGGCTGAGTCACTGATTTAGTCTGTTCTTAAACACCTCAACTCAGCCTTTCATCCTACTGAGGTCGATAAATGAGTACCAACACAAGTTGGGTGATATTGGGTGTATATTTCTTCTGTATAAAGCGCTTAAGTGTAAGTGTTATATAATAACACAACATTATCATTTGGTCATGGATGTCTGCTTGCATTCACAGTAATTTGGTAATATGGGCCTATACACACTGATCTTAACGATACATATAACGATCCATTCTTGTATGAAATGTACATCACATTATAGCGATATCGTAACCATATTTTTCGAAGTGTACAATGCTATGTGATGCCACTTCCTGTTTTGCCAACGGGTGAAAGGTCGTGTTCCATCGCTTCCCGCGATATCACTTAGGGGTGGGGTCAAATGACATCAGTTCCTGTGATGTCATCAGGGGGTCAAGGATCGTGTGATGTCACTTCCGGTACCCCTGGCATTTTGGTGAAATGACATCCCCGGTTGGATGGGTCTTATAGGTGCTGAGACATTTAAAATCCTGGCACCACAAGGAAGAGGGAGATGTACTCTACACGCCATAGATCGGGAACTGTGGAAGATGTCAGCTGCAGAAGTGGACAGCAGCACTCCTAACTGCGCTGTCACGAGAGTTTCTGAGGTCGAAGGTACGGCGCAAAGAGCCCTGCAGCAGGAGACAATGTGAAGAGGAGGCCCAGGCATAGCGAGTACCAGGAAGAAGATGCTACGCCAGCAGAAGGAGGAGATGGCCCGATGATGAAACTGAAAAGTGCAGAGAATGTTGAAGTCTGCACAGAGAGGGGAAGTGGGGCACCCGGGCACTTCGCAGCATTTACCGCATACCGAGGAAAGACAGAGACAGTCACAAAGTGAAACTGAGCAATGGAGCTGGGGCACCAAGAGTGTTATGGAGTGAAACAGATGAAAGGGGGTTGAAGACCCATTGGCTGAATGACTCAAACTATTAAGTGTGGAGGAAGCCCTGGCAGAAGATTATACCAGGCTACCTGTTGCGAAAATGGGACCCGCACACAATTATAAAATGATCATTGTGAAAGATATGGCAGGAGAGTATAACAGGCAACCTGTTGTGAGCCTGGGACCTGCACCTAATTACAAAGTGAAAATTGGGAAAGTCCTGTCAGGAGAGTATACCAGGCAATGTGATTGCTTGCATGAGAACCTCACCCAATTGCAAATAAAGTATAAGAAGTATGAAAGATAACTTCTTGAATGGACAAACTCCAGGGGAAGGGAGCCATACCCCCTGAATGGGAAAGTTGATGTGTTTTCATAAATCAAGGAGAGATAGAGAACCCCTTGAGTGTGTGAAATGCAGGAAAAGGAACTGTTAGGGAGAATTCTCCGAAATGGCTAATTTCCCTTACCTACTGAGTCCCTCAGCAGCTTTCCTGTATTTATTTCACGTGGTAATAATGTGAGCCTTTTTTCCCACTCTTACACGTGTTTTGCTGTGTGTGTTTAACATTTCTTGTGTTCATAGACTGTGGAGCCTCACCTACTCCATGGGCATCATCTTTTTACTGTGTGTTACACCGCACCGTCAGTGCAGTAACACAGGGTTGTCTTTTTCAGACTTCCCAACTCTGAATCCATTTTCTGAGACTGATTACTGTCTCTCAGAACATGTAAAGTTGCCATTGACTTTATTTGTCTTTTTAAACTCACAGTCCCAGTACAAACTATCTTACATAGAGTTTTGGAAAGGGTTAATAATTATCTGTTTTTGTCTGTTTCTCATGGAACATTGTTTAGTTCCATTTTCATTAAGATTTGGCTGGTGGCAGTGGTTAATACCCTATTTTTCCTACCACGGTTATTCTAAACAGCCTTTGTATTGTTTTGGGCTATCTTGGTAGCCTAGAACTTAACCCCGCTAGACCATATACGTTTTTATACAGTTCGGCTGGGTTTATTCACCATTTCTTTTTTTAAAAGACTTTCTCGTGTTTTACTCTGCGCGCCAAACCAGGTTTGGTTCCTTTGTTCACCTGTCTTTCGCGGGCTTCTGCACAGAAGCCCTCCTTAGGCGCCTGAATCTCTGAGGGCGACAGGATGTGAGGGAGGTGTTTGACACTCCCTGCACAGGGTCTCCTTGGAGACCCATGTCGCACTCTGATATGATTGGCTGTGGTGACTGTCCTGGCGGGACAGCCACCCTGGTATGTGATTGATAGCCAGGCTGGGTTAATGGGGGAAAACTGCATAAAAAAGCAGGTCTCTGGGGCTGAAAAGGCAGAGTCACCACTGGATGGAGAGAACCGAAGAGAAGCTGACAGAAAAGGACGTCTACCACGACTGAACCTCCCGGTGAAGCCCTGTTGCGGGTCCGAATTTTCAAACTTCGATGACAGGGAAGATCTGCAAGGAATCTTCTCCCCTTGAGCTGGTGGGAAAAACCAGTTCACCAAACCACTCGCCAGGCCTCCCTTCTCTGGTCGAATTTGCTGTACAGAGCATCAGTGAACCGGATAGCCAGGAGGAACGGACCCTGCTTGCGTTTTAAGGAGCGCACCTTTCATTTGTTGCTTTGCTCTGCTTCTGGTTTCTTCCCTGGACAGTGCAGGACCCTCCAGTCTTCCTCCTTCTTGTCAGTCCGACAGTCGCTTCAGGAATCGTGAGCCTGCAGGACTTGCCAGGACCGTCTGCCTCAGGTACAACATTCTTCGGCTTTAAAGGTACTGTGCTAACCCGGTTGTTCATTTCGTCCAGCCGCTGTGAAATTGTGTGAAATCTTTCGCCAATCCAAGAACTTGTTTTCTTCATTCTTTAACGTAACTTTTCTTCGGACCAACTTCGTTCTGAACTCTTAGCAAAGACTTAATCACAAACTACTCTGAACTGTGTGATCCTCTGCAAAGACTTTGGTCCATTGACTTTGGGCCAGGCCGCCTTAATTTGATTTCTTCACTGTAGTTCCTTTTTCTAGATTGCCCTGCTTACTTACTCGTTGGTGCTGCTCAATTTCTGTCTAACTTTGTCTTTCCCTTCCTTTTAAATTGCTGGAGTGCCATTTTGCTCACACTTCATTTTGAGCCAGAATCTATTGGGTGCGGTGTAATGTATTAGTAACATGATTTTTCTACTGCTTGAAAATAGTAAAATGTTTAAAAACTGATGTGTAAATAAATGTATATTCTTTTACTCGGAAACCTTGAGTCAGTGTTTGTTTGAATCATAGTAATTGCTGTCCTTTGTGTAACTATTGACACTGCTCACTTTACTCGTGAGATAAATCTAGCTGCTCAGCCATCGTTACCACTTTACTGTGTAGTACTGGCTTGTTCCAAAGGTGAATTTTTACTGTAACTTGTAGTACTAATTGTGTGTGGTGTTCCCAAAGGCTACAACATATAATTCTGCCTAACAGGAACCATAGCCCCTGGCCTAGAAAATTGCATATTATGAGAAATCCAATGCAAGGGAGCCATACCGTCTGGACAGGAAAATTTCATGTTGTGAGAAAGAGAATTGTACTTGTGAACTGTAGAACAGAAGAGGTAATCAGGGGAAGGGAACATCCTCTTCTGAGAATTGTGTAACTTAGTTGATCTTTGATTATTTGTTTATTTTCACATCTTTCGTAACTTCGCATTGCAACATTCGAAAACCCTACCAATGGCCAATTGAAAGTCTATATCCCTTTGCACCTTATTTTGATTTTAGCATGTAAGGGTGAAGTTAGTATTTTGGACACAAGTCTTAGAACACTTTATTTTTGGACATTCTGAAACCGACATCCTTTCATTTCTACGAGGCAAGGAAACCCGTCGTAGCAACGGAAAGAGACAGATCTCATTCCAACCCTTCTTTTTTATTAATAAAAGTCTGTAGCAATCGTCATAACGCCAATGTGTCTGGCTTTTACTCCTGATTCATTACACATGGTGTTAAGAGTGGAATCCGGCTCAGTTGATACAAACTGGGGAACCCTAATTGTTGAGAAACCTGGTGAGTGAGCAAACTGCCCATCTGTAGCCCATCTGTTCCCACTTAAAAATCCATTGACTTTGATTTGTGCAGTAGCCGTGAGACCCGTCATTAATTTCTACCGATCTACACATAGGGCCCCCACCAGGAACATATGTAAGGTTGTTTTCTAAATCTGGACCGGCCTGGCAGTTCAGCCTGAAAGTTATGGCTGGAGTAATAGATTGTGACTACAGGGGTGACGTAAAAAATCCTGATAAAGACAATGGTAATAATCCCTACCATATTAGGATTGAAGAGAAAGTGGCACAGGGGATTTTAAAGAAGGCCCTATTACACAAACTGGTAGAAGTTACCAAGTCAGACAAGACCGAAAGAGAGGGAAAGGCTTTGGGGAAGCAAATAATGACCCTCCAGTTCCACTAAAGCTCTTATAGTTAAAACCTATGGAAGAGGAAATAGAAATCATCCCAATTTAGCGTTTGCCCAATGCAACGATCCTATGTTAGCCAAAACCATCCTGCATACCAATTTAGAAGAAGAGGGGGGAAAGAAGGAGGGCCCTTTCTTCTTTATTAGGCAAGTTTTGCTCAACAGAAGAGACTACAGAGGACATGCCTAGGTCTCATATTATGGTCCCCAAAAGACACAGAAGAGTCCTTTTAGAAATCACTGTTATGCTCACCTGGTCCCTGCAGAGGTGTTGGGGCATGATTGCAGTCGTCCCTGAACTTGAATCACCCCCTCCAGGCCTCTCTCTCAGTAGAAAAGCTGTCAGGGGTGGTACATGGTGATACTGCTCCTGGTAAAAGTGTGTGAGTGCGCCAATCTGTGATTGTTGTACCTCTCGAACCCTTCACCCCAAAGTACGGTTTCTATGAGCATCCACCGGCCCATAAAGCTCACCTGTGAATTACGGAAGATAAGCTACTTCTGGCAGGGGTGCGTCAAATAAAATCTAGTTCCTCAGGGGCGCAGGAGACCCATAAAATCTGGGGGGGACAGGGGACACCATGGGACTTTTCTTTATTTATTTATGTATTGTTTTTTGGGCAAAGAACTCGACTTTTCGCAAAATTAAAATAGCAGTACGTATTAAATCACATATATAATCACTGCCTGCATCCAGGTTCTGCCCTGCCATCAAGGGCACATCTAGGCCTGTTAATCTGGTATAGTGATGGACTTGTAGAAGATAAAGCAACTTGGGAAGCTGGATAGGTTTTCCAGATGTTGCTTTTAGGAGCTTTGTTTTTTCCATTGCACATATGTATTTCCATCTCCAGCAGCATTACCTTTTTGCCAGCATTGTTCTTATTGATGCTGATATTTTTCTATACATCTCTATATATCTATGGCTGCCACTCTGCTGTGGTCAAAGAAGATAACTGGGCTCCCAATACATAGCAATCAGCTGCTCCATGATGCAGAGAGGATCTTTCTCTGGGCCACTTCTTCTTAAATAAGGCCACATTTTCACAGGCACCTCCATGGAATGATAGGCCACGTCTGAGTGAATTAACCTCTGCATTACAGGAGAAGAATTTTGCTTACAGATCATGTTTTTTTTTCAAGATAATGTCATTGCTTCCATGAGGTTTTACAAAGCTGCTAAAGCTGAAAAAAACTGCTTGGCTGCCTGTGCATCATATTGGTTTAAAGCAGTCATTTATTGCCATTATTTCGTATTGGACATGCTTTTCTAGAGCACAATAGAGAACCTGCATGTGTCTGAGTGTGTGTGTGCATTTGCATGTGTTTATATGTCCTTATAGCACTATAATATGTCAAATATAGGGTGGCATGTGTACTTGTCTCGGGAGGATTGCTCAGGGGCAACGTACTCGCCGTGGAAGCAAGACGACACGGAGCAACACAGGTTTGATTCCCTCTGATGCGCTTAGAAACCTCTGCGTAATAAGCCATTATAAATAACCTATCATATATCCTACTCCCACATCACAATCTATGCACTCAGATCTGTGCACTTTAGCTGTTGAAATCCATCTGCTTGGCAGCAGAGCAGGGAATACAGGAAGAACGCATCATCATCTAATCCCAACAGCAGGGCTTCATGGGTAGGCAAATATGACATGCCCTGTTTTGTGACAAGGGATAGAAACAAGGACCTCATGTGGTAAATATTGATAATTTACCACAGACAAAAGGTCTATATATCATATCCAGTAAATATCCTATGCTAATCGGCCTCAGAATTATTATTATTTTTTTAATGCATGTGGCATTGGAATACCACTTGTTTACTGTTATCATAGTAAACTCGGTTTTAATGGATCGCTATTTGTATTTAATCTGCCTTGTTTTGAAATCACAGTCTGAGATGTCCTGTGCATGACTGTGAGGTGGGCCGTTTCCCTGTGCAGACCAGACACTGCCTGAACACAGTGTGCATGTTTGGGACGATCCCTGGTACTGCCACACGCGATTTGTACAGGGTGCCAGGGAGTCACTCAGCTGGAAGAGTGATTTTGCTTCTGTGCCGGATGTCTAGCAGTATCCGTGAGGACAAGCACTCTCTACCAAGGGGCAACGCATTACTGCACCCTTAAAAAATACCTTCCCCATTAACATCGTTCATGTTATTTAAACCATCATCGGATGAACTTGGAACCACAAATGGCCCTTGAAATATTTTTTGAAATGGCTCCATATTGAAATTTGTGAGCAAGCTCAACCCATTTGGGAAAGGTTTAAGGGTGATTCTCCCACAAGAAAACGTGGAAATAAAATTGGTACCCACACAGGGTCGGATGTGCAGGGACTGTGCAGCAGGAAAGAAGTTGCAGTGGCGGACACCTCGAAATTAATTATGGGAAGATGGAAAGGCGTCACTCAGCAATGTCACCATTTGAAAGCGGCATTTGCACATAGCTCTGCTGGATCAGCCTCAGAAAGGTCCAGAAACACCAACGCCTCCTCAAAATGAACTCCCTTCACCTCTGAGCGATGATGCAAACCTGGCTCATGGATTCCTCAGCTCAGCGTCCACCATATCTGGCATGCTACCAGAAAATGACAGCACCATTCATAAGGCCAGTACTTTGGAGGGCCCGCTGAATGGCAGGGAAGCAGCAGTGGCCGTGTTCCCACATGCTGCAGCTGCTCGCTTGCTCCGCGGGATGGCTTTCGGCGGCCTCCTGCTAAAGGATGCCTAATAAATAGTGTCTCTTCAGTAGGCCCCTCTCGGCCACACATAGCCGACATTGTCTCACCACCAATTGATCTCCTTAAGGGGGAAAGCCCCTGAGTCTGAAAGCGATTTGTGTGTCCCTCTGTTTTATGGTGCAACCTTAGACACAAAGTAGGGAAAGGTCACCAGCATGTAGGCTTTGTCATTGAACAGTGAAACGGCAATTAGTTTTACCCACAATGGCCGTGTTGTGTATGTATTCTAATATTTTTTGATGTCCCGTTTTGTTTGAAAACACTTTTCAGCTACAATTAAAGCACCTTCTGTAAGCAGCCATGACTTTTTATTGCTTTTCATTGACATGCATGGGTGCGGGGGAATGGCGTCCTCTGCGGGCCACCACCCCAGTCCAAAAAAAGCTTGTGTCATTCATAGAGCTGGGGGTGGACTTGCTTCCATCCTGTGTAAGAATAGCTCCGGAGGGCGCGCACCAGCGAAGTGGCCAGCACTGAATGCTTTAAACGCCTCTGTAACCATGAGAAGGGACACAAGCTGTTTTCTCAATGAAAAATGTATACTGCCTTTCACGTCCATTCCAAATACATGGCGTAACTTCCTGCATTGCATGCATGTGGTTGCAACTGGAGGTGAGAGTGTTTAATAATGCCCAATAGTGTGTAGTGTTAAGAAGTAAATACAATAACATTTTGGAATTATTAGCCATTAAATAAGGGACGACGAAGCTATGAAGGCGAGGTGTCCAGGAAGTGAAAATGTAGTGGGAGCATTGCGTGGAATTGAGTGTAGTCAACAGCGTTCCGCCTTGCTTGTTCATAGCATTTGAACATGTGCACATTTTGCGAATGGTTGTGTAAAGGGTTGTCAGCCTTTTGGATTCATTGTCAGTGGTGCCTTTTAAAAAAAAGTTGATTCAGCTACTTTGACTCTGGTCCCTCCCCTGTACCGCACATCTACCCAAATGCCACCTCCTCCTCCCCTCACCCACTGTCCTGGGGCTACCGTGCGCCTTCCCTGTCACACCTCAGCCATAGAAATAGACCAGGACTCTGGCAGCAAGCATTATTTTATCTATATATTTTTATTGTACAGGAGTAGGGGCTTGTGCTCGGTCGGAGTTTATCACTGGAAATGAAACAAGCAAAACTATTTGCACTCCCGATGGAGGTGCAAATAGTGATCAGCCCCTGGTCGCTGGGCATACAGGGCTGTTAAAGGCCCTGAGCCCTCACTTCCCTCTGGCCTAGCAAGTCATTACTGGCCCTGGATGTCTCCAGAGGCTGGGGTGATAGCTTAACTCTTGGGAAAGCTAGGCAGGTTCATGGGCGTAGGACATAGGGGAGACGGGGGGATCTGTATCATGGTGTAAACTACGCCCGCCAGGACCAGAAGAAGCAGTGAGGCGAGGGGGCTTGATTTGAGTCCTGATGCAGGACGAGCGAGAGCATGGGTCCAAAGGAGGAAGGCAAGAAGTGTGAGCAGGGACAGAATGGATTCGGAAGAATATAATACGTACCAACCTGAAACAGAGCAGCAGAAAGGAGAAAGCAGTCTTCTAGTCTCACACCGTCATCACCGTCATGAGCCTCGGATGCCTAACAGCACACGTCGCTGCCTGCTGGCTTCTGAGGTGAGAGGAGGCTGGAACAAGCTGTGCAGCAGTGCACTGCACACTCCAGCCCAGGCTGGACTTATTCCCTGGGGGTGGGGGAGGAGGGGAACGCACGAGCAAGAGTTATTGTCAACAACTCTTGCTCGTGGTCCTGCATCGTTCTCCTCCCCCTCCCCCACTGTTGTGTGAATCATCAATGCCGTGGATGGGAATCGAATCCGACCATGGCCCGTGCCTGCTGCATGTAAACTTCAGACAGAGTCTGAAGTTTGCATTCATCAGTGCACATGATGGCACACACAGGACACACAAACTGGGGGGGATACAAAAGGACATTGTATCCCCCCACTTAAGATTGTGGGGGGGATTTGTCCCCCTCATCCCCCCATGTCCTACGCCCATGTAGTTCCTTCATTGATCCCTGATAAGGATTAGTCCAGTCCAGCTGCGACTATGCTTCTCCTTATGATTGGTAAATCTTTCTTGAGCTCTTGTGATGCTGTTCGTTCTGTTTAATGTCTTTATATGTTGCTCCTATTTATGCCCGCAATAATGTCTCTCTTCTGTTTTCTTCGCTTAGATGGAAATGCGGCGTCAATGCAGCTGTGAGACGCGGCCGGATGGAAGATGGATGCTACCGCAATGTTCGACAGCAGATAAGTGATGGTTTAAGGAAAAGAGCGAAGTATGGCGAAGCACAACATTAAACTGACTGTTTTTTTATGTCTAACCTTGTCTTCTGTTTTTCCTTGCAGGGGCTGATGTTGACGATGGAGCGTGTCGTGCTGCAGTGCCAAGTTGAAGATTTCGGCATTCCGGAAAGTGTAAAGATGAATACTTGATTCACTGAAGAGATGTACAGGTAAGAACAGCTTCCCCCAGTTGGTAGGTATGTTGGAAGGAAGCAGGATGTCCAGGAAGCAGGATCTGCAAAGGTAAGTCTGACCTCAGGCGACGGTGAGTGTTGCGCTGCTTGCAAGTGCAGAATAACACCGTCTGTCTTGAGGCTTGGGGCAGCTTATATAGCTGAGATTGTGGGCACGCCCATCAGGGCCGGCTTACCAGCCACACCCTGCCGCTCCTAGAGAGTGAGCATGTGCAAAGGCAATCCATTAGCAGCCACAACCAAGAATACACTTCGGGCAGCTTAATGGATGGAATGTTCAAAGTTAATGCATCCTGCTTAATGGATGGAATGTTCAAAGTTAATGCATCTGAAGTGCTATGTCCATAATAAAAGCCTTTTGGTGTTAAATGGATGTTCTTGTTTACTTTTGTTCATGAGCCTGGCGCCAAAGGCACCAGGACAGTGTCCACCCAGGTCTCCTGTGCATGCGACCCCTGCATGCCTGTGCCCCTGACTTTATGACCATGACAGCACTCCCCCTCAAGGCCCCTCTCAAAGGTCGTTCTCCTCCCGGTCCTGGTTTGGTGGGATTATTGCGATGGATTTGTCTGATTAAACACGCAGCATGGACGTGTTCACTGAGTTCCCAAGTTCGGTCTTGAGGTACGTAACCTTTCCAGTCAATTAGGTAATACAATTTTGATCGAACCACCTTGGAGTCCAGGATGGATTTGACTTCATATTCTGGTTCTCCATTTATTATTTCGGGCTCTGGTGGATAACTTATCTATGTATTGGACTTCATTGGTTTGAGGAGAGGGAGACATGAAATACAGGGTGAATTTTCATGTGAGATGGTAACTCCAATTTCATGGCGACCGGATTGATTATCGACTTTATAGTATAGGGCCCCAGGTATCTTGGGCAGAAAGCTCTTGGCCCCTTCAAGGGAATATATTTGGATGCTAAACACTTTTTTCCAATCTGGTACGCGGGAGCTTCCTTCCGATGTCGAACAGCAAACAGTTTTTGTCTTTCCTTAGCCTTGGTCAGATGCTCTGTCGCCACCTTAAGACCCTGAGTGATGGCGTTATGCACGTTTTTTATGGCTGGTGTTTCCAGGGTATCGGGTGGATCAAATACTGATGTCCTCGGATGTCTTCCATGCACAGTGTAGAATGGAGTTTGCCCTGTGCTTGTGTGAACTGAATTGTTGTATTCATACTCAGCTATCCAGAGAATATTTTTCCAACAAT
This sequence comes from Ambystoma mexicanum, assembly GCF_040938575.1. Classification (NCBI taxonomy): domain Eukaryota; kingdom Metazoa; phylum Chordata; class Amphibia; order Caudata; family Ambystomatidae; genus Ambystoma; species Ambystoma mexicanum. The sequence goes on from NC_090938.1 coordinate 90,422,807, forward strand.
CCTCAGACTGTTGCAACATACACCTGAGATATTGCTCTAAAGTTTCGTTGGTTCATTCAGTTTGCCCATCAGTTTGATGGTGATGGCTTGTGGACAACCAGAGATCGATTTTGGCAATCGTACAACACTTTCTCCAAAAGGCAGAAACAAATTGCGTTCCGCGATCAGATACTAAAATTGATGTAAATCTATGCAATTGAAAAATGTGCTATAGGAACACACAAGCGACAGCTGACGCAGTTGCGATTCCCTTCAGAGGGATGAAATGGGCCATTTTGGCGAATAAATCCACAACGACTAATATGGTGTTGTATCAATTGCAAGGTGGAAGATCTGTGATGAAGTCCATTGACAGGGTATGCCAAGGTGTTGGCTGTACTGTTAGGGGATGTAGTAAGCCAGCGGGGTTCTGTTTCTGAGACTTGTGTTGTGCACAGACACCACAGGTTTCAATAAATTGGGCAATGCCTTTTATGTCAGGTTGGCCACCAGTAGTTTTGTTTTACCTTAGCCCGAGTTTTGGCTATTCCTGTGTGTCCTTCCACTAATGAATCGTGGTAATTTGTGATGATTTGCTTTTGCAGTTCTTGGTCTTGGACATATAATCGTCCTCGGAAATACGGTAGATTGTCTTAGATGGTGTACTGGTCACCTTTTAACAGCCTTTCCTTTTGTGTTGATTGATCCATCGCAGATTGCAAACTGGTTCTTTGGTCATCCACACACGTGGTGGCAGCTATTCTGGTTTGAATCCTTTCCTTGGGAATTATGGCCACGGGGTCAGATGCTGTAAAAGTCTCTTTTTCTCAACTCATGCGTGATAGAGCGTCTGCTTTCCCATTGTGTACTCCAGGTCTATAAGTGATAATAAAATCGTATTCCTCAAAAAAGAGAGCCCAACAAAGTTGACGTGAGGATTGTGCTTTGGCGGTTTTCAACAATTGCAAGTTACGGTGGACCATAATGACAGTGACCGTATGTCTCGCCCCAAGAGGGTAATGTCTCAAAGCCTTGAATGCTGATTTAATCACCAGTAATTCCTTATCTCTGATTGCGTAATTCAACTTGGGGCTGAAAATGTGCGGGACCAGACTGTAACAGGGTGTAGTTGTCCTGTTTCAGGGTCTTGTTGTGACAATACTACTCGAATGGCTATTTTTTAAGCATCTGTCCAACTATGTAAGGTAGGTCTGGTCGTGGGTGTTGAAGGACTGGTGCTCTAGTGAATGCTAGTTTCAACTTCTTGAAGGCTTCTTCAGCTTCTGTCGACCAATGGAGCTTTTGATTTTTCTTTAACAAGGAGGTAATTGGATGTACAATTTGTGAAAACCCAGGTATAAACCGATGGTAAAAGTTGGCGAATCCGAGCACGCTTTGCACTCCTTTCATGGATTTTGGTAAGGGCCATTGGAGGATTGCATCCACCTTTCGTGTATCCATATGTACACCTTGTGGTGTGAGCATGAAACCGAGAAACTCGACCCCGGCGACATGGAAAAAACATTTTTCCAACTTGGCATACAATTGGTGTTGTCGAAGCTTCTCTAAGAATGCCCAGACATGGCCTACATATTCTTCCATGGAATTTGAGTAGCTAAGAATGTCGTCAATGTAAACAAGAGCACAAACATCCAGTAGTTCACGGAGTACGTCATTCATAAAGAATTGGAACGCCGCAGGTGCATTACATAGCCCGAAGGGCATGACCTGGTATTCAAAGAGGCCGTACTTCATGCGGATGGACGTTTTCCACTCATCTCCCTCTATTACTCTTACAAGATGGTATGCTCCTCTTAAATCCAGTTTTGTGTATATTTGAGCATGTTTCAACTGGTCCAGGAGCTCTGGTATAAGTGGTAAAGGATATCAATGTTTTACTGTGATCTAATCGATGGCTCTATAGTCGATGCAAGTTCTTTAGTCCCACTCCTTTTTAGGCACGAAGAATAAGGGCGAGGAGGCAGGTGACTTGGATGGGCGAAGGAAACCGTTCACCAGGTACTGATCCAGGTAAGTTCTAAGATGCTGATTTCCTGTTCTGTTAGAGCGTAAATTCGGCTGCAAGGGATCTGGGCTCTGGGTACAAGATCTGCTTGACAATCGTAGGGTCTGTGCGGGGGCAGAATGTTGGCTTGCTCTTTTTTGAAGACATCCTGGTAATCTTAGTATTCAAGCGGTAAGGAGCTGATGAGGCCCAACACGATTCCTTTCTTCGGTTTCAGATTGGTGTAATCTTTTTGTGTCGGCACTATCATGCGAAAAATGTCAGACCTCGTTTTTGCCAGTCGATCCTAGGATTGTGGGTCTCTAGCCAAGGCATTCCCAATATCATCTGGAACTGAGGAGCACCGATGAGATCAAAAGTAATGTCCTCTTGATGCCTGTCCTGATACAGAAGGTTGACTTTCTCTGTGTATTGTGTCACTGGGCAGGATGATAGCTGAGAACCATCCCCAGCAGTGACGTTTTCTGATTTCTCCTTCTGTCAGAGAGGAAGGCCTATTTGGAGAGCCAAATCTTGGTCAATGTAGTTACCCACAGCTCGACAATCAATATATGCCTCCAAGGCATGTATTTTTGATGGTTGCTTGTGATTCACCAAAAGCACTGGAAGGACTAGATGTGAGGTCTGTACGGATTCCTTCTTCATGCTCAGCAAGAGGACCCCTACACGTGCCGGGCATTTGCGTTTCCCGAGTAATGGCCTGTGTTCGTCACAGGGTTGCATTTACCGGCAGATGGCCATTCTGATTATGCAACCTCTGAATAGCACTTTGCTGGTACCTGGAAACATACTCCATGGCACCCTCCCCCACCAGGGAATCTCTTTAGCACTTATCCCCCTTCCCCTCCTCCCTCTCTCTCTGCACTTCTACAATCCAAATGCTCACATGACCTAGTAAGACCACTTCTATCCTGTCATTATTGTATTTTATTGCTTTTGTCCCATGTTCACTCCCTTTGCCCTGTGGGCGCTTTGAAACAAAATGTCTTGCTGTTTAAGCACCTTACAAATGCACAACAAAATAAATAAATGTGAATGGTTGCAGAGAGTGCTTGTATGTTTCACAGGTATGCAATCTGGAAGATTTTGTTTATTGGGATGTTCTTTGTTTCTAGTACTTGTAATAAGTACATTACGCATTCTTGTTCATCTTCCTGTGTGTTCATGGTGACTTTAATCATTCCTATCCAGTGGTCTAATTCTTGCCTTACATCTGAAACAATGGAAGTGCTGTCAAGATTATTTGAGGCATTTCTGTGAAGGATGAGCATTTGCAAACATAACTGGTATGATCTGTTTAAGTAAATGTTCTTAACAATTGGTGGAAATTGGAAGAGAAAATTGATTGCTACATTTGCAGAGTAATTTACTCCAGTGTTGCGGAATTTAAACAGACCAGAGAATTTGGACTCTGTATCCTTTGATGGCCTGCAGTTGTTTTTCCTTTTTGGGCGGCAATTGTGAGAAACCTGAAGGTGTCTCACCTGCTAGTCCCCAGGGATCTGTCAACCAGGTGGCCATGACACGGCCATCACCATTGGATCCAATTCCTGGGGCTGGACCAGTGAGGGACGATCACCTGGATGAGGGTTCTTCGTGGAGTGGAAGTGGGACACCTAAGGTTGAGACGCTGTACCCCCTTCCTTGTAACGCCTTTACCCCATCCTACCCTGTAGGATATTTAGAAGCTCTAGCCACGCTTTTCTGACACAAACACTTTCTTACACTGTAACAGACAACGGACTAACACCAAAGCCGTTTACCTCACAAGTTCCAACACACGGGTCAGGCAGAGTCAGGCAATTGACATTAACCACATACACCTGATAACCCTGTACCTTCCCCAAAGGGATAAAAAGTGGAGTACGAGAGCACACTACAAGCAAGGCCGAACACACAAGGAAACAGCTACACCAGACCAGCAGCTCAAACGAAGGAGAAAGGTGGCGAGACCTGGAGGGATGATGAAGGGGGAACTGCCCTTCCCCTTTTTAACTCAGAACCTTGCAAAGGGAAATCATAAGACCGAGAGTTTCAGCTGTCGTGTGGAGGAACATATGTCAATGGTGCATGGGGGCCTCCCACATTGATAGCACAGGTGGGGAGGCATGCTGGCTACTGTGGTACCGTCCTTGACTCGAGAAGCAAGACAAGCCAAAGGGTTCAACACAGCCGGTGAGTCAGAGGAAGATGATAGCAAACCAAACTGTGTTGAGCCCAAGTTTGCAAGTGGCAACATTATATGAACGCAAGGAACTTGAGAAGAAAGAACTTGTGTGTGTGTTTGAACTTTTGGGAAACCTCAGACAAGGGCCAGCTGCAAAGTGGTCAGGTGCCTCAGGAGTGCTCATTCGAAGGACTCTTGCTAGCCCCTTTTGTTTTGTATTGAAACTGCAAGTACCAGAAGGCCCTAGGAAATGGCAGCATGAGGTATCAATGTGGTTCTACAAGTGCCACATCAAATTCCTTGTACATTTGAAAGTCTCTGACCCATTGCCAATAGAAAGCTAGCAAAAGGAAGCAAACCATGAACTTTGTTGGAAATTCATGAACTGTGTTAAAGATGGCTACGTGAACCTGACAGAGGGATGCCAAAAGAAAGCTAGGGGAAGGGAACCCTCACTTTCTGATGAGACAAAGCAAAGTATGAACTGTGTTAAAGAAGACCATAGTGAACCCGACGGAGGAAGGAACACTTTGTAAGGAGGATCTGAGCCCAGTGAAGGGAGATGCTAGGGGTCAAGAGCAATCTCCCCCAAGGTGCGAGACCACCGAAGGAACTTTCGTTTGTTTGTTTGTTTGTTGTGTTGATCCAGCAGGCCTTCTAAGGGAAGAGACTTTGTATAAAAGAGACTTGGCCCCTGAAGGTTCTGGTATCATTGAATGGAATTGCAAACCTTGTGCTGATGAGGCCCAGGAGTGTGCTGTGCTCAGGAGTTCCACCTTGTCCCGTGCATAAAACATGGGGAAGACAGACCCGGCCATACCATCCTGACTTATCATTTTGCGAACACTTCTTTCTTTTCCGGTGAACATTATCCACACTCTTTTGTAACTTAGTGGAAAGGATTGGCAATAGCTCTTTTAAATATAGGCCCTTTATATTTGACAAGACACTACTAAGACTGCCTTATTATTATTTGAAAGTCGTAGCTTGCTCCCATCGAGCTTTAGGTTTAGATTAGGTCTTTTATGTCACCCATGCATACAGTTTAATAAACAACCTTGAACTGTGATCACTTGTGTCTATCTTTACTGTTGCCACCAGGAGTTCCTTTCAGATTGCAGGGAGATCTGCAATGGCTGCTGTTTTTTCTAGATGTCTTTTTAAAGATTTTTAAGGTTGCAGGGTACATATCCAGATGTGGTGTGTCCAGTGCATGCAGCCTGTTGTATTCTAGGATGCAAGGAATGTTAACATTGAAGTTGGTTGCATCAAAGTTGACTAAAAATAGAGCATTGAGTGTACGGAGACATGAACGTGCTATGTAACTCATTCCTTCTCTGAAGATTGTGCAGCCAATGGCAACTAGTGCGTGTTCAAGGGTTAGACCTTGTGACTTGTGAATAGTGACAGCATAGGCAAGTGACAGAGAGAATTGTTCTCTGCGTACAAACATGTCTTTAAAAGGAAGGAAACGTACTGTTGTGCAGGGGATTTTTTTAGTTTCTTCAAGGTTGTGGATGTTGGCAACCTGGATACTGTTTTCATTTACATATATTTGGAAGCTAACTGTACCAATTGCTCCATTGGCTAAACCTTGTTCTACATCAAGGTGACACTTTAGCAATACTCTGCAGTTTAGGCAGAGAGTGAACAGCATTTTTCTAATCCAGCTGTGTTTGAGATAGTCATTTGGCCTCATTACAACGGTGCCGGTAAGGGACCAGCACTTTTCATACCGGGCCACCCCATTACGAGTTCTGCAGCGGGTCCCTCTCTGGACGCCTGGACAGACCAGACGTGCAGAGCAGGACTCGCTAGCAGTCCAGGATGCTAACAATGGGCCCGTCATTAATGGGCCCGTTGTTAGCATCCTCCCCATTCCCATTGAGCCCTATAGGGGCTCAAATGAGAATGGGGATGTACCGGGTCCGGGTCCCGACAATGGGAATTACTGGGCACGCTAAAGTCGGCATGGCCCGGTAATTCCCTATTTCTGGAACCCAGACTCGGTACCCGGTTTGGGGGTAGCCATGCCGCTAAAAACAGCATGGCTACCTCCAAACTTCTAATGAGGCCCATTGTCTAGGCTGCTTAGTTGTGCTATTGCTTGTTGACACATAGGGAGTGTGATGCCACACATTTCTAGTTTGTCTGTGGAGTTGATATGCACTAAGGGTTGCATTTCATTTTGCAACATTGTTTCATTGAATTGGCTACAGCTTGCCAGGGTTAGCCTTAAGCACATGCATTTTAGATTTTGCTGAGCTCATTGTTTCTTCACATCAGGGGCAGATGTGATTTGCCCATACAGCTCATGTATTAGCCTAGTTTTTATGGTGGATTTTGCATCTTCAGTAAGTAGACCAGGTCTAATGCTTTTTAAAATGTGAGCTTCTGTTAGATCTGCAGACTGTCACATATTTTGGGTCCGTTCTCTGTTTCAAAAACAACAACACAAATTGTCATTGCCAATGCTGCTGAGTGTATTACGGCATTGTTTGTGTCCCAATGTTTGGAATATGGATGAGCCTTTCAATGTTGTTAACTGCAGTAGACCTCCAAAAACAATACCGTATTTTCATCCAAATAGTTCCTTGTAAGTTTTTAGGACGTCCTGCATTTAGGTGAATTAAAGCTAGCATGAGGTAGGAAACCACACTTACTACATCCATTAAGTGGACTTTCATTTGTCATAGAATTGTGCATACTTCAGTCTCAGCTTATGGTGACAATTTGTAATAATGTCATGTGTTCTTTTCTAAAGGGAGAGGAAGCAGTTGGTATAAAGTTACAACTCCTATGTTGTAAGCAGCAGGACTATGGGGTTGTTACAACAGCTAAAAGGTTGTTGTTTGTTACTCCCTCAAGATATTTCCTGATAGTTTAAATTAAGAATGTTTTGCCAGAAACAGCTTCACCACTTACGTACAGGAGCAGAGGTTTATTTTCATGTTTTAATCCATGATCAATTTATTCAGTGACTTTCATGTAAATTGTGAGTTGTTCATCATTAAGATGTGATTTGAGCACTGATAAATCTATGTTAGATTGTTTGGATTAATACATGGTGTTTTCTACCTCATTCATTGCTATTTCTCCCTGACTTTGGATCAGTGGTTCAGCAAGTGGTTCTTGGCTTCCTGTAAGAGAAATGTGGCTGCCTTCAGGAGTGTCTTTGGGCCTCATCACAGCCATGGTGGTATCCCAGAAGTAATACTGATGGGATACTGGCAATGAAAATAGCATTACAGTTACTCGGTCCGGGGCTATTAGTGCTGGATCATGAATAGGGGTATGGCGGTAAATCCCCATTCCCCATTGGGTCCATTGGACCCAATGAGGTTTTCAGTGCTATTAGTGCCGGCGCAATTAATGCCTCGCTAACAGCATTGAAATCGGGCGGAAATTAACTTCAAGCACAATAAAGTTTCCTAAGAAAAGTCTTATATCACCTTTCTTAAGCTCAAAATGTTGTAGTTCAAAATCACTCCTTGAGGTTCCCTTCCCAAGGTTCAAATAACACTGTTCAAAACAAAAGAGTTCTTGAGACTCCAATCTCAAGACAACAAGGCTCTCACGTCTAGGTGCTAGGCTCTGGTTAGACTGCATGGTCCACCAATTATAGGTCGCGCAACCAGGGCCTTCGGACTCCTCAGCTCACACGCAGAGGTTCCTCAGCACTTGTTCCTGTGAACAAAGTCACCCTCACTTAGTTCCTTGGATTGACCTCTTGGCTTGGTGGGTATTGTCACACTTCTGTGGCTTCTCCTTGTTAGCCTTGTGGCCCTGACACCATATATCACACAAGGCCAAGCTATGGCCTTGTTGCACTGCATTCGCTCAGAGAAGTTCACTTTACAGCTCTCTTTAGCGTTCGATATGCTTAATTTCAAAGTTCAAGTTAAATCGTGATGCAACACAAATATCCTTTTGTTCACTTTTAATTCATTGTGCACTTATGTTGCTCAATTGTAAGATCCCATTCAGTTCGATATTTAATATGCACTCATTTGCTGCAAAATTAAGTTTCCATTTAGTTTAGCACTAAATGGGGGTCATTACGAGTTTGGAGGCAGCCATGGTGCTAATAGCATCATGGCTGCCTCCAAACCTGTGTCCGGGTCCATGGTGTCGGAATGGGGACTTACCGGGACATTCCGACCTTTGCAGACCCAGTAAGTACCCATTCCGAAAATCATTCCCCATTCCCATTCGAGCCCCCATGGGCTCAATGGGAATGGGGAAGGAGCTTATAATGGGCCCACAATTAGCGGGCCCGTTATTAGCTCCTTGATCCCTTAGTGGCTCCCGCTAAGGGACCTCGGAATGCAGCGGTAGGGGGTTAATGGCACCGGCATCCTTACTGATGCTGTTAACCCCGTACCACCGCACTCGGAATGAGGCCAATATGTATATATTAATTTCAGAGTTAGGTTTCCATTTGGTTCGATATTCAATGTGCATATATTAGCCTGGTGTGTGTACACTCTACCAACTCTCACCATTCTTTCGTATGCCTCTCCAGTGGTTCCTGCAACACCCTCCTAGCTTCTGGAGTCCAGCTCATTGGCCGTATGCTTCTCTCTGCACTCCGGCTCTGTGGCTTCCTCTTGGACATGTGTAGTGTCCACTCTGCCTCGGGCTTCACTTCTGCAGCTCTGGATGCTCGAACATGGAGATGGAGGCTCAAAGACCTGGGGAAATTACATAGCCCACTCATTTCGGATCCCAAAAGTCCTCTGGGTAAGTTTTCGGCATCTTGGTTCTGCTCCTGGTCCCACCCTGACTGCCTCCTCATAAGGGTCTCCTGCTCCTCCTGTCTTTGCCTCCATCCTTGTTGCCTCCTTTTAAACACCTGCAGCATCTTGACAGGCTGCAGGTGAGAATGCCCAATTGCTGCAGGTGAGAATGCCCAATTAGCCTTGCCTGACCACAATCAGAGGGAGATGCCTGACCCTCACAGCTCTTAGCAGGCATCTTCCTCATCCCAGTACCAGAATGGTGAGAGTGTGTGGTTTTCGTTACTCTTAGTTTCCTCTTCCTCATCTCAGTACTGTCAAGTAGCATGTGTGGGAAAATAAAGGGGGCTGGCTTTTAATAGTCCACGAAGATTGGGGGAGGGTTAGGTTCATTGCCAATAGGAAAAGGGGGAAACCATGTCTGATCCAAGGGCTCCCCACTCCCAATTCACCCAGTTGATCCTCCCTCTTTTCTCCAGACCCAGGGTCAGGATCCAACAGTGATGGCCTTTCCCTGGCCCCCTGTGCAGAGGATCCCAGGGGAGTGGGAGTGAGAATACCCTCAGGTTTCCGACATTACCTTGTAGCAGTTGAAGCACTTTCTTTCTTCTGTAGGTATCTTTGGCAATCTTCTTTTTTTCTGCAAATGTAAAACAATGGATGTTCATAAAAGTCATAGGCCCTCATTACGACCCTGGCGGATTTTTTCCGCCATCGACGGACTTTCCGGCCATGGCGCAAAGTCCCTTTACGCCATGGCGGATGGCGGACTTACCGCCCCATTCCGAGGTCGGCGGGGCGGTAAGTCCCCATTGACCCATTTACCCTTCCCCATTCCCATTTCGGCCCCATAGGGCTCAATGGGAGTGGGGAAGGAGTTAATTACGCCACCGTAAAATACGGTGGCGTAATTAACACCAAGGTCCCAGAGCGCCATGGATTTTTCCGCCCGCAAAAAGCGGGCGGAAAAATGACCATGGCGCTCCAGGAACTCGTAGTTGGCGGTAAGGGGTCCGCGCAGCTAACGCTGGCGCAGACCCCTTAGCGCCAGGGTCGTAATGAGGCCCATAATAATGAAGTGGTTTAAGTAGTAGGATGTTCATACATGGGATATCTTTTGTATCTTTTTTTTAGAAATAAGGGAAATGTATTTATTTATTTTTATTTATTTGTTCATTTTTATAGAGCACCTAACCCTCAGGTATCTGGGCGCATGACATAAGGTTATACAATGAATTATATGACAGACAGGTAAGAAACAGTGCAATGAGGTTGTTACAAGTGCATTGCAGAAATATACAGGTTAACAGGATGAGCAAGACATTTATGGTGCTTCCTGTGTAAGGAGCCAAGTTTTTACATTTTTCCTGAAGCAATAGTATGAAGGTTCTGCTCTTAGGGCTACAGGCAGGGAATTCCATAATTCTGCCCAAGTACAGCAAAGCTGTAACTTAAATCTGGGATTCTTGAAGCAATGTAACTGTAAGGACCTAGTAGGCTTCATGTGAATTTGCAGGCAAGTATTTGGGAGCTGAATTAGAGAGGCATTTAAGAGTAAGTGATAGAGTTTTGAATGCAATTCTGTCTTTGACTGAAAGCCACTGGTCATTATGTCTTGCCGCTGATATATGATGGGTTCCAGGGATGTTAAGCACTGTTCTTAGCACGTTGTTTTGAAATATTTTCAATTTATTTAGATTTTGCTTATTAGTTCCGAGGTACAAGGTGTTAAATAGTCTCATTTAGATAGTATGAGTGCTCTTGCCAAGGTGGTGCGGATAGCTGTTGACAGGGAAGGTCTGCATGCATTAATTATTTTGCAAGTATAAACTGTGGCAGAAGCTGTCACATTTACTTGTTTTATCAGAGTCAATGAAGAGTCTAGATAGATTCTGAGTGTTTTCACATTCTTAGAGACATTTATGTTGATTCCTTCTATGTTAAAGGATTTGAACTGGCTATCTAATTTATTTTGTCTGGTCTGAGATCCGATGAGCACCATCTCAGTCTTGTCATCGTTAAGACAGAGGCCATGTGTGACCATTAATTCTTGAATGATTATGTACATTTTGTTGAGCAGTTTCATGCCTGTGTCGCAGTCACCAGTGCTGGGAATGAGGATTTGGGTGTCATCTGCATTGGTAGTGTAGGTGACACCCAAATAGTCAAAGTTATCAAAAAAAAGGGTCTTGGTAAAGATGTTGTATAAGGTGGGGGATATGTGGTAGTCCGCAGGTGACCGGTGCAAGCTCGGCCACCACGGTTGGTGCAAATACTCTCATTGTTCTATTGTCCAGGAAGGATTGTATGCATGCAGTGGCTTTGGCTGAAAAATGAGCAGCTGATGAAAGGTGTTTGCAAAGGACTTTGTGATTGACTAAATCAAAGGTGGCAGATAAGTCTACTAAAAGAATAAGGGCTAAATTGCCTTAATCTTTTATGTCGTCCATCTTAGTTTTTAGGTCTATCAAGGCAGTTTCAGTACCATGTCTCGGTCTAAAGCCAGATTGTCGCAGACCGAGAAGATTATTTGTTGTCGCAGACCGAGAAGATTATTTGTTTCAAGATGTTCCTGTGTCTATAAGTATGCCTCCCTATCTAGGATTTTCAATAGGAAAGGTACTGCAGTTATTGGTCTATAATTAGTAGGAATATTAGGGTCAAGGCTACGTTTTTTTAATAGTGGGAGGTTCCATGCATCTTTCAAGTTGGTTGGGATCATACTTGTTTCAAAGGATGCGTTTATTAATGTGGTTATGAAAGGGGCAAGATCCCTCACTGCCTCTTTGATGATAGATGCAGGGCAAGTGTCTCCCTGGCATCTTGATGGTTTAAGGCTGGTTATTATGCCCTCTACTTCATAAGTGGTGAGAGTGGAGAACATAAATAGGTTGCATGGTTTTGTGGAGGAAGCCTTGAACTCATGTGGAGGTGAGTCAGGGGTGAGACTCTGTTTTTTTTGTTTCAATTTTTGTTTGTAGAGCGCTATTTTATCAAGCAGCACTTTTTGGATGTGGAAGTCTGTGAAGACGTGTTACGGGAGATGAACTGAGGTTAACCGTATGAACATTTCAAGTATATGGACGCAAATCAATCGAGGAGATACTTTTGAATTTCAACATCCTTGAACATCAAGCATAGAGTGTTTTGACAGAAACATTGTACAAGATGGCTGAGCGACCTCTGACGGGCCCATGGGATCAGAGCTCACGCTTGAGTACTTTAAGACGAGATAGCTGCACCTTGAGGTGGATGGGGTGCATAATTCTCTTACTCCAACACCAATCAATAAGGACAACTCAAATGGTTGGCAAAGGCAAGTCCGTTTAATGACAAGTACAAAAAACAGGGAAACATTAGGAAATCATCAGTGATACAATCGCCTGTCTCGCTTCAACTTCCACAATCTTCCTTCAGACAGCAATTCTTATAGCCAAAATTTGTCATCATTGACTTGTAACACTCGAAAGATTGTCATGCAAGTCCATTGGTTGGAAAAGGTAACTTAAGTATAGTTACTATATCTGTATATGGTGATGGGGTGTGGGGATTGGATAACTCCTATCGGGTGGGCGTCTACGTCACTCGTGCTAGACGTCACTACAAGTACGACGTCTCATTGGTTCTACTAACTATAGGACTCTACATTACTTGGTCCATTGTGATTGGGTCAGTTACAACCCCAAGCATAAATCTCCACTTTAATTAGCAGCATGCAGAATGTTCACCCAGATGCTGCATGCCCCAAGATTCACCCTGCCTCCCTTCTATCAATCAGTACTTTAGGACTATGTGTCAATTAGTTGGCTGAGGATGGCCTCAAAACGGTAGCTTCTTATCAGGAAAGTTATGGCATCCTATGGTTTTGGGTGAAATCAGATGTTGGTACCTCTGTGCTTGGCTGGTCACGTGTATTTACACTGTGAAGCTGCTTCATTTTCCATTTATTTGCATATTTGATTCTCTCTTCGGCCTTGCCACCTGCCTGGGCCTCCTTATCTCGACCTTCATGGGCAGGCTGCTATGCTCTTAAGTTTCGATTCTTCGTAGTCATCGCTCTCCTCCCTTCCTTGGGTTGACCTCGAATTGCTAGGCATGTACTGCTTCTTGCTAAGTTTCGATTCCGCTCTTTCGTCTGGCTTTGTGCTGGTATATGAATCCTGGCCCGTTTGGCCCTTACCATCTTGGGCTTAATTCTGCTTTCATGCAGAGTGGACTGCACTTATATAATGTGCTCCATTGAGGTAGATATATATAGTTGGCGCTTGCCGCTCTATTCTTCTACTTAAGCATAGCGAGCCGCACTGTTTTCTTAGCTTCTTGCGTTACAAGCCTATGTACAGGCGTTAGCTGGTGGCATAATTTCATCCTGCTTTATGGTTACGTTTCTTTATGTTTCGACATTGTCTCTTCTTTTATGTCTGTGATATCTTTATCCATGGTGTTTCGTCTTAGTGTGTCATCTTTCTGTTGTTGCTTGTTCATCTGTACGTCTGTCCGGGCCCTTGTGTCGTCACCATTCACCTTTGATTAAGGCCCTTTGGGTCTCTTCTGGGACAGTTTGAAAGTAGTCTTCATGTTGTGTCAGCTGTTGGTACGGTTGTCTCAATGTGTACCGTGCTGCCCATGGTTGTCTTGTAATTGGCACTTCAACAGGTATTGCTCTTCCGATGGGCACTGGACAAAGCCCTAGCGCGGCTCTCTGCTGGTTTATTTGTTCATCATATGTCACATATCTCGGTGAGTATTTTCCTGGTATTTCAAAATGGGTGGCTGGAATGCAGGCCATATCTGGGACCTCCTCTACAACATGTTGGGTTTAGGCGTGCATTGTATCTAGTCCGACAATAATGATGTTCAAATATCAGGTTTATCTCTGATTTTGACATATGTTTAGACAGGTAATGAAATCATGTTCATATTTTGATTGTATGGTCTCCTTTTTTGGTATTAGTTGGAAGTTTGGACACTTCTAAAAATTGTATATGCATACGCATTTTATGATTTTTTAGATAATTGTGATTTTCTGTACCTGATGAATTTTTGTATCATTTAATCAAATGTATTATTTACAACTGTGTTGTATGTCCTTGTACTACTTGACAAATCCCCTTTTACTTTTATAGTGTTTAGATTACCCTAGAAGTAGGCATTGTCATGACAACTCTAGGGTTCGGGTTACCCCATTTATTAAAAAAGTACTCTGCAAGGACGCAGGTGGGTGGTGGAGTACAAACAGCCCAGTTGCATCTTGGAAGGGCAGTTAGTGAGGAAAACAAATCAGCCAGTACAGTGCCCGGTCGAAGTTGCTAAAGGTATCATGTAACCATTTAGAAAGGATAGAATTGTTCACCATATGAAAGGTGGACGAGACATCAAGGAGCACTTGCGTACAATACACCTTCAAATAACAGATCTCACCCTGTACCCCCTGCAATTGAAATAATGTCCACGGACAATCAAATTAAACGCAGCCTCGGCGGCATCTGCAAACTCCTATAAAATCAGCTCCATATCATCTGTGTTCCACTCTCCTACCCTTTCCATGCCCTCTTTCATCCATCAAATAACCTCAAATGTGTTTTCTAAACTGTTCGTTCACAGTGCTGTTATCGGACTACCGCGGTGTCTGCAGACTATAGCGGCACCAGCATCCACTTTTTTCCCCTATAAAAACAGCTCCATGAAAATTGTATTCTGCTCTCTCCCTCCTTCAGCCACCAAATAATCCCAAATGTGTTTTACAGATGTTTCCCTACCATGCTATCCACGGACACTGACTCCTGTCTGTGGATCCAACTTGGTGACCATTTTGAAATATATGACGCACCTCAGCCATTTCACCATCCAATCAGCAGACGCATCCGATGTCCATGGACATCATGTCACCCTCTGATTGGTTCAGGGGGGTGTCCGCGGACCAAAGAGGCAAGCGAGTGCACGGACTGGACTGTAATTTTGGTCTGCTTTTTAAAAAACTACTGGACGCATTTACACAATTTTGGTACCAAGCTGCCGCCCTTGTGCATATTTGGTGAATATTCGTCCTGTGGTTTGGGCTGTAGGCATGAACAGAAAAACGTTTCCATATCATTTATGAGGATTTCCACACATTTTTCGAACCCCCCCTATAACTTTGACCCAAACCCGCACCAAACTTTGCAGAATCATTCCGAGGGAGACATATGCTTTTTTTGTGCAAAGTTTAGTGAGGATTCGTCTGGGGGGTGAAGTTATAAGCTGACCGTAAAGTGCTCTTTCTATTTTATTTATTTGCCTTTATGTAGCGCACTTGCAGCCCAGAGGCATTGAGGCGCTGTTACATGAGATTGTAAGTAGACTTGATTCAATGTAGACAGATGACAATAGTCAACAGGCTTGAATACAGAAACAGCAGTGATCAGACAGAGGTGCAGAGGCGTTACATGGAAAGCAAAAACATTCAGGTAGAGTTCATTTCTGGTCTATAGGTGTTCTGACTAAACAAAAAGCGAAGTTTTGATAGCTTTGCGGAATGCGGGAGTCAATCATACGTAGGTGAGTGGGAAGAGCATTCCAGTGTTAAGAGGCCATGATGGGGGAGCAACCTAAATTGAGCAACTTAACCATAACTACAGGGCTGCTACCGCAGGTCCTGTAATATATAGTTATATTTTTGACAAACATCATTTTCTTAGACATTACAAGGTACGTCAGTGACAGCAGCACTCTAGCGCTAAAACAAAGACTGGGGTACGTGTGGGTCAATTCATTGAAGAGTACAGCCAGTGCTGAAATTTAATTAAAGTTTGCAAGACTAAGTTCATCTTCTTAAGACTGCTGCAATAAATCATGGAACACCTGCATGGTATTTTGCATTTTCTTCAGACGTTCCATCCGTACCTTGGACTTTTTCAGGCTTTTAAAACCTTGCAACAATGTCATGGACGTCTATGGTGGGCCTATGTTATGAGGGTATAGAACAATGCTTTAAACACGGGGACATAGGCTACCCCACCTGTCTGGCACTTGTTCTTCTCTAAAGGTGCCTTCTGTACGCCTTGTATTTCTTGGTCCTATTTCGATAGGGTCAGCTCATGAGTGTCCAGTTGTATGAGCTGCGGATGCTTTCTCTGTTGCAGAGCTGTGTCCACGGTAATATTTTCCATTCAAATAGGACCAAGAAATACAAGGTGTACAGAAGGCATCTTTAGAGAACACTGCACCTCTTCTCAGTACCTGTAACACTACAATCATTGGCTAAGATGTTCCACCACGGGGTAAACAAGTAATTCTACTCAGTCCACTTGCACAGTCCTGAAGACGGCACTAGAACACCAAACCACCCAGTTCATGCCAGAAACACCACAAGTGTCGACTGGGTAGATGTTCTGGTTATAATAACCTCATTCTAAGTCACAAACTGTACTAACTAACCTTCACAGAAAAACTGTATTGCATTTTGGTAGTCATATGAATACTTAATATGATTGCATTTGTATACATTCCCATAAGACATGGGGTTGATAATGTCTATGTATACACAACAGCCTCAATAGGCTTTTTAAGGATTTACCAGAAAATAAAAATTGTTAAATGTGTAAAATTAAGTGTTGGTGCTCTCTAATTTAAGCATAGATCAAATGTTATGAATGATCTTTTTGTGTGGCATTACACTACCGGCAAGTGCCAGACAGGTGGGGTAGCCTTTGTCCCTGTGTTTAAAACAATGTCATGGATCAATAAATACAGTTTTCTAAATTGTCACTTCCTGTTCCACATTCAATCATGTGATTCACAAGGTTGCACAGTCAAACCTATTCATACATACCACCATCTTGGACTAGTGTCCATTATAATGAACTTCTATGGCAATAGTGGTTAAATCCCACAATAGCATCTTCAAGGAATATCCACAAATAAATATCAGTAAACATCTTGACAGTTCGGAATCCGAGGTATGGAAGGAACGCGTGGTGAAAATGCAGGTGTTATAACTTTCAACTGCCATGATTTATTACAGCAGTATAAGAAGATGAACTTAGTCTTGTGTTATTTAAATAAAATGCAGCAGTGGCTGTACTTTTCATTGAATTGCCCCATGAGTGCTTGGGTCGTTGTTTTAGAGCTGGAGCACTGCTGTCACTCAAGTACGTTATAATGACTACACCAATGTTGTTTTTTCATAATTGATGGAGTTTTTATTTCTTTTTTCCCTTGTAACCCAGAGGCCCCAGTTACTAATAGACATAGCGCCACTTTGTTCAAAGGAATTCAGATGTTGGACTATATAATATATATATATATATATATATATATATATATATATATATATATATATATATATATATATATATATATATATATTCAGTAAAACAACTTTGTTAAAGGGACGTTATGGTTAAGTTGCGCTACTAAAAACCTATGAAATTCAGTGGAAAAACGTTGTTAAAGGGACGTTATGGTTCAAAGTAAAACCGAAAAACCCCTGAAATTCGGCAGTTATGGTAAGATAAGCAACCATAACTCCCGCCACAACCGTGCACTGCTAACACTAACACCCAGGACATCAAAGATGACATCACAAATGTCAGTGATGACATCACTGATGACATCGCATGTGCATTTACCTTACATGAAAAGTCTGTACAAGGGATTCTTAGTGTAATGTTAATAAAAAAGTGTCAAAGATTATTGGAATAAATATCAAGTGCTAATCAGTGCATTAAGCTATGCATTGATATAAATAGCATTCTATTATTAACTTCAATCCAGTATACTAAGGTGCTCATGTAGAAACATAGGCATTGTGTGCAGCATGCATGATGGAGGTGCAATATTCATAAGCTTGCCATGTTGAATATTGAAATGATAACTCTTTTCATATTAGAGTTTTGCGTACAGTGAAACTTGTGATAAGTAGGTAATACAACCCACTTACTACATAATTGCATTATTATACACAAATCACAAAGAGACAACACCACATACAAATATGAATATATACAAGGGAATTGAAGTAGGAAAAAGAAACAGCAATAGTAGCAGAAAGTGTTCATAACCTAACTGATTACATTTATGCAGAGAAATGATTGCTCTGTTTCAAAGCAGTTACTTACCCTATCTATATATATCACATGATGTGTCTGGACCCTAAAGAAAATAGTGTGAGTACAACATATAAAAATATGAGCATATACAGGGAAAGTACAGTAATAAAAAAACATCAAAAGTATCAGAAAGTGCTGATAAATATACTGATAATTTTAATGCACAAAAAGGATTGCTGTCTTTCAAGGTTGTGACTTCTCCTATGTATATGTTTCATATGATATGACTGGACCATAAGGGAATTATTCTAAGAACATACTTGAAGGATAAGTCTACGAATATAGTAATTTACAATGTTTAGTTCCTGACTGTTACTGAAGAATATCATGTGGCCTAGATATGTCAGGAAAGGAAAAAAGGGGGAGACAGACATGTGATGTCATCAGTGATGTCATCAATGACATTTGTGATGTCATCTTTGATGTCCTGGGTGTTAGTGTTAGCAGTGCACGGTGGCGGCGCAAGTTATGGTTGCTTATCTTACCATAACTGCCGAATTTCAGGGGTTTTTCGGTTTTACTTTGAACCATAACGTCCCTTTAACAACGTTTTTTCACTGAATTTCATAGGTTTTTAGTAGCGCAACTTAACCATAACGTCCCTTTAACAAAGTTTTTTTACTGAATTTCATAGGTTTTTAGTAGCGCAACTTAACCATAACGTCCCTTTAACAAAGTTCTTTTACTGAATTTCATAGTTTTTTAGTAGCACAACTTAACAATAATAAATTTGACTTTATGCACAAATAATATGGAACATACTGAACCCTTTCTACTGAATTTGACGGTCCGCAGACATGTTTGGACAACAGTACCACTACCTAAAAACTCTGTGAAGGTATGTGTAATAGTTATATCATAACATAGGAACATTTAACAAATTCACAAAGCAGCACACATACAAAGTATATGTAGTAATACTTAAAAAATGTTACCCATATATGTAACACACTAACCATTCATGTAAATACAATATGTTTTAAAATGGAATATACCAAAAGAAGATAAAGTGGCTTCCACCATAATTACCTAACAGACGCTCCACAACCAACAGCAAGACCAGACGTATACACTACTGATTACATATCTCACCAGACATAGTAAGTGCACTTCTTTTTACTCATATATTTATAAACTTTCTATATTAGAAAAAAAGTAAACATATTACTTTTTTGTTTTCTCACAGAAATGTGTAGTACTCTCGACTGGCTAGAGGAGCATTTCCCACGAGAGGAAATGTTAGAAAATAGTCCACCTAATGGTACACACTTTACTATATAAACCAATTAATAAATATTATTTTGTATACATTTAACATATACTTTTTTTTATTACAGACCATACAAAAATTCCAAGCATCTCACAACAACAATCAGAGGATATCACTCTACAGCAGATCAATCAAAAAATGGACGACCTTATGCAAAATTTTATGGATTTGAAAAACTTTGTGGAAAATTATGTGAAACCCCCAACAGCACACCATTGTCCAACCTGCACTTGTCCCCCCTCACCCTATCCCACGCAGTTAACCCCAAAACCTGTCTATGGACCAAAGCGTTTTGATGAGCTTTCCTTCCCTTCTTCACCTGATCCCAGTTATCTAGAAATCCCTAATTCTCCTGTTTTTGTTTCCGTTTCTGCCCCACCTTCCCAGTCATAATTGTATATATATATGAAATAAAGTTACTTTTCTTATATTGTGTTGTAATTACTTTCAGTTCCTTGTGATAAAACCAATTTAGGTGTCCACGGACACCGCGGTTGTTCGGAAATGTTCATAAAGAAATGAAAATGTGACTGTCCTGAGGACACTACATCTGTCCGTAATGTTCTCATGCAAGTTGAAAATGTTCTAAGAACACTCGTTGTGTCCTGAAATGTTCGTAAATAAACGAAAATGGAGGTGTCCTTAAGAACACTATGCCTATTCGTAGTGTTCGATAGCAAGCAGAAACTGTTCTAAGAACACTCGTGGTGTCCTGAATTGTTCCTAAATAAATGAAAATGGAGGTGTGCTTGAAACGCTATTTCTGCCCGTATTGTTAGCAAATAAATTAAACTGTGCTAAGAACAAATGGCTGTCCGTAACTGTCCGTTTTACATGTGACGCACTTTTAATTAGTTCAGGACCCGAACACTGTCCGCAGAACATCAACACGCATGCGCAAAACAATGTCTGTACATTGAGTGTCCTGCGGACGACCGCTACCTTAGCGAACATGCTCACAAAACAATCATGTGACCGCGCCCACGCTCATCTCGTGCTCTAAATGCGGACACTGTTCGTGTCACTGACCAGTTTAAAAGTACATTTCCAAGTAATCCACAATATTTCTCATTAAAAAATCACAATACCACAAATCCCACATACTAATCCTAACTTTCCTCATAGTTTTTGTGACTTTTTGAACCTTTTTTGATGTTCGGTCTGTCTTGCGGACGGCACGCATATCCGCGACCCACGCACAAGCACCCCGATATAAGACCACACCCTAGAGCGCATTCTCATTGTGTTTCTGACTATTCCACAGAGCACATTGCATTTTGCTGCATACTTTGCAGATTTTGAGATTTCCATCTCCAAGCCTATGACATCCATGGCTCGACTATTACCACATGATGCTACATCTGCCTCAGCACCACCCCCACCCCCTCCACCACCATCATTTCCCCAAGGGCCTGAAGAGGGGAACAGAAGTGAGGATACAGAGGAGGAAGAAGAGGATGACGAGAATGAGGTAGAGGAAATCCCTACTACCCGGCGTCGGCGTGAACCTTGGGTGTGGCAGTTGTTTACCGTTCATGGAAACGGTCCTAAGTCTCATGCGAACTGCGTCACCTGTAATGATTGCAAAATGGTACTCAATTGCAGGAAGCATGGTTCGTATAGCTTTGGGACCACTACCATGAAGCTACACCTGCGCTCATTCCACACTGGGGCCATTCGCAAGGTTGTACCTTGCGAGAAGGGTAGTAGGTTGATTGCCTCTACTTCATCCTCCGTTCCTGACCCTGTCACCACAAGGAACACCTCTGTGGGACAGCGTCTTCCTCAAGCTGCCTCACAGGCCATACAGAATTCTGATGACCCTTACCTTTCGAGGGTCACAGTTGTATGTGTGTTCTGTGACACAGTACTCTGCAGGGGGGAGCGACTTCGGAGTGCTTTTGAGACGATCGTCTCAGAGCACCAGAAGACCTGCTCACTACCCAAATAAAACCCACTCTACATCTTCCTCTCTCAGCTTTCCCTTTCTTATCCTTTTGGTTGGTGTCCCCCTCCCTTTACCCTCCTTTCCCTCCTCTCCTAGTGTGTCGTGTATAAAAAAGAACAAAAAAAATACAATAACAAAAATCAAAAAAAAAATAAGGCTCTTTTCAGAGCCGCCTTTCACAGTTAAAAAATAGAAGTGAAGATACATAAAGCATAGCCATTTCCATTTCGTGAAAGTCCGCGGACGGTCAGCGAACAGAAAAACAATTGCATTGCTACCCTATTGAAACCAATGCATTTTTCTCTAACAGGAAGTGGTGGCTCGGAAAAGAGCCTTTGGGAGGTGTTTGAATGTAAAACATTTTAACTACGTAAGACATACTTCAAAACGAATGCTGTATTTCTAAAAAAGGTCGCAATGCATTTTGTACATTTCTCAGAAAAAACTGATTGCCAGCATAAGTAAGATGGACTCCATCTTTGCGAAAAATGTATGTACTACGAAACAAAATATTTTGATTGTTAAAAGAGGACATGCCAAAATCTCTTAGGAAGGCACAAACAGCCTTATTAACATTACGCCTTGCTTTCTCCATTTGTGGACCACATGAGAAAGAACGAAGCCACACTTGTCTCTGCGCAATCCGTGAAAAAATTATTTCAGAGTTTGGAAACATGTCTATTATCTTCTGAAGTCCTTCTTTCATTGCAAATTGCAAAGCAGTTCCAGACACATGTCCTAAACTGTTCCCTCCACAATGAATTACAATTATGGCTGGATGTTCCTCTATCTTCAAAGTTGCACAGAGAGGTAGTAAGTCCAACCACTTCATTCCACGCACTCCATGCCAGTGCACTTCCACATGTGGGAATCCAAGATCTATAGATACTCCACAGCTTTCTGCATGCACCTTCAACCAATCAATCCAGAAGTCTCCCAAAATCCATACAATCTGTGTTTTGAAATACTCAGCCATAGCTATCTGTTCTTCTCTCTGCAAAAACAATATCTGAGAAAACCTCTCCTAGCACAACAGACTCACTAAACTTTACTGACCAATCCCTTGCTTTATCCAATCTCATTTCCATACCTGCCCTCCCCAAATTCCCCAGATGTAATACGCAGTGTCCTAGAACTACCGCCATGTCCGCGAACATATCGTAACATGTACAGCCCTTCTACCATTTTGATTTCACTCTCTGTGCCATTCCCTCATTGGATGTAGCTAAGCAATCACATGAACATCCACCAATCAAATCCAATAACTCTACATGTAACTGCATCATCATAGAGCAGCATTACAAATGTACGGTGTATCTCTCGGAGTACAAGTCTCATACCATTGACAACCACGATCTACGAGAAATACTATACAAATCTCCAATATTTCTACTTGCAGCTTGGTCCAAATCCATATACATGAACAGAAAGTACAGGTATGCATATTTTCTACACAGTACATGAACCCATTTTCTAACCGACTTTTACCTTCTATAATCTGAAAAATGAATGGACGATCATTGTTTCATTGTCCTAAAATGACCTGTCACTTACAAACCTTTATATCGTTTAATTTCTTCATACACACACACACATGCAAATAATATTAAACTAACAATTTTGAAATAAAATACAAACACGACATATAATCACACAAAATAACATACACACTCTATGATCAAATCTCAAACAATAATATTCAAACACATAATTGGTTTTAATTTTTTTCGTTTATATAAGTACTTACATACATTTATATAGGACAAGCAGACTATGACATTCACTCACTGTTACGTGCAAAAGCAGGCTATGACACATAGCTCTCAACTCACGTGCTTTTGGTGGGTGTCACCCGCCTTGTAAAGGACTGACTCACCCGCCAAGCCTCCTGCACGCCCATTCATTCCAATGGGCATCTCACCCGACAAAAACAAAATCAGGTGATTTCACCCGCCTTTGCAAAACACATGGTTGAGAGCTATGATGACAATGACTCACTATTACGTGGAAAAGCTTAGTTACAAGAATAGTGGTATACGTTGGTAGATTATGAATTCCACAAACCATAGTAAAGATATTTTCTTTCCTACTCTTAGTCATAATATAGTTTTAATGGTTTTCAGGAAGGCGCTGAGCATTTCAATTTAAAAAAATCTATGTCTAAAATGAAAACAGTGCTATATAGCAACCAAATTACTAATTTCTTTCTTATACAATTGCAGTGAAGCCCATTCTCCTGAATAGAAGCAGCCGATTTTGATTTACAAAGAACAACTAAGAAGCAAGCTACTCATTTTTGAAAAAAAAGTAAGTAGATTGTTACCATAATATTTGATTTATAACTCACACGCACTGTACTGTGCATTCATGGTATTTCTGTGCCTAAAAATAGAGTTTCTGCACCATTCTGACCAAAAATCACCCCGTCTTAAACAGTGATCTCCTGTCAGAATGGCCCTCAAATTCCTATTTTTCGGCACACAAATTGCCCAACTCAGCCGCTAGAATGTAGATGTTGTAGAACAAACAACTGTTTTAATTGTATAGCTTTACCTATATTATTTATTCTTCTCCACAACACCGCATTACTTTTTTCTGTCATCTGAACCCCAGTTTAGTAACACATTAATTGAAGAATACCCATCCCTAGTAGTTAAACTTCCCAATTCACAATCACACACCATTACATACATCTTTATCATCTTACTCAAACAATCATGCACACAACACACATGCGTTGCAGAAAACCCCAACCCATACCTTCTGTATTTTTTTCAACAGACGCTAAAGAATGCCCAACAAAAAGCAACTCCATAGAAAGGGACGCAAAAGTTGAGCAAATGAAAAGAAAAGTCTCCAACATAAACACCCATCTATAGCAGAATTTGTAAACAACGTTGAAACACAAGAGCTAATACAGTCATGTTGTGAAACAGAAGAAGTTTCTAGTGCAAAAACCTTGCCTCCTCTATCACAAAGTAAAACAACCCAAAAAACTATTAACAGAAAATCAACTATCACTACAAATAAAACGTCTTCTATAAATCTTGATGTAGTACAAAGTAAGCATACCAAGAAAAGTATATTAGCCAAAATGTTCCGTCACAAAGTCCTTCAAAATCTAATAAAAACAGGAGAGAAACCAGGTTCAACACTTCAAACCTATCGTAGGAAAGTAATCTTAGAAGCGTTGATGGACAGTGCAATTCTTCTCAAAAGAAACGTATTTATCGTTGTGTTAAACAGAATTAAACCACTAACAAAACTAATAACTACATTTCAATAAAGACTTCTCAATAAATGAAATGTGAACAGAAATAACTTCTTAAATATCTGTGGAGGTGAATGGAGTCACACTAAAACCACAAAACCATACTTTAATGAAGAAGCGTACAAACAAAAGCAAACAAATACAATTGGCATACATAGCAGTGGTCGAGGTTATGAAAAAGTTAATAATACCATAATGGAACAAGAAGTACTCCTTACAAAAATATGCCCTGAAAACTTAGATTTACCCCTCCATTCGACTGAATCAGAACATCTAATTTACACATGGCCATGCACGTCAATGTGTAACATTCCCAAAAAAATGTTCAAATCTTTACGCCTATGCCTCAATCAATATGTGAAAAGCAAAGACAAAATCAAAATTAAAATACTGCAAAGTATGGCTGCTTGTCCAGTACGCAAGCACACAGGACTGCAAGGACATTCGTTGGCCAGCATATCAGGAGCTACTTGCAAAACAACCTTCCATGATATCAAAAGGATATCAACACATCATGCAAGTGTAAGAAATCTAGTTTATAAACTGTATTATGCAAAAAGTCCTGCTTTAGCACTAGACAATTTAAATAGCATTCTCCTACATGGTACACCAAAAGACCTACTAGAAGAAATCGAGTATATACAGAAAAAATATTTTGGAAATTAAACCCACTTACAAGATGAATTAGCTGTCAACCAACTTCGTAACAAATCTGCACATGGCAACCTTTCACTACACACATACAAAAAAGAAATACTAACATTTCAAAGCACTTCAGCTGAAGTACCAAACCACGTGTGTGTATGTTGCCGCAGAACGTGTTATAAAAGTAACACAAAAACTATAGACCTTTCATACAAAATAGAAGACAATGAAGATTCTAAATGGTTTGAATTAGCTCTCTACCTTATAGCAGAAAACAAATACAAAATAACTGACCCCTTAATACTTTGCAGTTACTGCACTACCAAACTTGACAACAACCAAACTCCTTCACGTGCTATCTCAAATAACTTGGAATTACATCCACTACCAAAACTCCTTCAACAACTTAATTTATATGAGGGCATCATAATTCAAACAGTTCATCCATTTCAAGCAATAATACGCCTTCAACCAAAAACTGCAAAATTGCCTCCCTCTGAAATAGTGAAAGGTATTTGTGGAAAAGTAGTCTATTTACCATTAGATCTAAAAGAAAATGTGCACACTCTAGGAGTGTAACGTCCAATGCAACAATCTTTAATTATCTTGGTAAATGGAGTACCTACAAAAGACAAAAATATTTAGCAACAACTGGTAGATTTACATAAAGTTAGAGAAGCCCTGCAATGTCTCAAAGAGAATAATGATTATTACAAAGAAATTAATATTGAAGAAAACTTGAAAGATACAACTGAAATAATTCAAGAGACACCAGAAACTGGTCAATTTGATCTCCTAGATCCTGCTTCAATAGCAAACACTTTAGACCATTATACAATTCACCCATTGCACTCTAATGACACCATAGAAGATGCACTGGAAACGTACCAAATGCGCCAATCAAAATGATCACCAATCAGCATATGGGAAAAAAGTATAGAAGCATGTGCTTTCCCTCTACTCTTTCCTACTGGCAAAGGAGGAAGATACGATGATAGACCTGTTCAAATATCAGCATCAGAATATCGCTCATTATGAATGTATTCTGAAGATCCCAGATTTCGACAAAATGTTGAATACATATTCCACCTACTCTTTGAAAGTGAACTAGCAACTTTATGTTACGGAGTTGCACACATATTAAAATCAGGATCACACTTTCAAAATATGACAGCCACACAATTATTACAAAAAGTTCAACAAAAAGATGAGGTTTTACAGGCAAATCTTACAAATCTATTAGCAAATATGCGAGGTACTAAAGAGTACTGGTTTCAACGCCATGGAGATGTACGTTGTATGATCAGAAACCTTGGCCCACCCACTTGGTTTGTTACATTAAGTTGCGCAGAATATGCATGGGAAAATTTACATGCTTTCCTACGCATATCAAACGAAAACAAAACAAACATAGATATACTAACACCTGGAGAACTTTGTTCTCAGGATCCTGTTAATGTTTCTAGATATTTTCACCATCGCTTCATTGCTATGCTACATTTTATTTGTAATAAAACTGTTCCTCCCCTTGGAGAAGTGCAACACTTCTTTTTGAGAAAAGAATACCAAGCCAGAGGAGCGCCACATGTCAACATGCTTTTATGGATTAAAGATGCTCCTTAATTTGGTCACGACAGTGATGCCACTGTTTTACAGTTTATTGAAAAATATGTCACTTGTGAAATTCCGTCAGAATCCACAAATAGTGATCTTCATGCAAAAATCTTACAATTCCAAACACACAAATGTGGCAAATATTGTTTTCGCAAAGACAAAAACAAAGGGAAATACTACACCAAATGCCGATTTGGTTTCCCTAGACCAGTTACAAATACAGGTCAAGTGAACAACCTCATGTCTTCAGTTAGACATAGTGTTAAAGGTAAGTCACATAAAAATACATATTGCATTAAAAGAAAAGAAGAAGAAAAATATATCAATGATTACAATGCAATCATTGCCCACTTGTGGAATGCAAACATAGATGTGCAGTACATTGCAGACAATTCTACTGCAGTTGCTTGATATGTCACAGCATACTTAACCAAATCAGAAAAGACAGAGCTCCAAGACCTCTGGAATGATCTGTCATCAGATAAAAACAGTGTCTCAGAAATTATACAGCTTGGGCATAAAAATGCTGTCCCATAGAGAATGTGGATCCTATGAAGCAGCTGATCGATTAACTGGTACTGAATTGTATGGTAAATCTGCAAATATAGTATGGCTAAGTCTTGGTCCAGCTAAATCTAGAAAAAGAGTTCTAAAATCATACGAAAATATAGAAACAATAGCCAAACATGATCCCAACAGCTAAGACATTTTTAAAAAAAATGTATTGGACACATACTACCCAAACAGGAGTACCACTTTGGAAACCATTTGTCTATACCGCATAGCCCAAAACTACACATACAAAAATAATATAACACCTGATGAGCAAAACCGTAAATACAAAGTGACAAACTGTGATGGCAGCTTAGTAAAACTCACCAAACCAAATTTAATTAATCATATCAAATTGTCATTAAAGACTTCTCAGCATAAAGAAATATATTACATGTCGCTGCTACAACTTTTCAAACCATGGAGAAAAGAAGAAGAAATACTAGATACTTATGACTCATATGAAGACGCTTTCAAAGCCAATGAAAGCAGTATAACTGATGTAAACTTTGCACAGTACAAAACAATGTTGCACAATGAACAGCAACATGAAGAGGAACTCCAGGCCCAACTAGATAAGGACATTCCTGACAGTAGTCAATCTTCTGTCACAGGAAGCCAAGAACCACTGGGAGAACCACTAATAACAAATGAGGCAGAATTAGCTATGATAGAAGTAGAAAACACCATGTGTCAGACTTAACTACACTACAATCAGAACTAAATAAAAAGAGCAACGTAGCATTTTTCAAGAAATAACAAAAGAAATTGCATATGGTGTGCAACATGAAAACAAAGAATGCACCTGCCAAAATTACAAACCTATACTATTGTATGTCAGTGGTGAAGCTGGTTCTGGCAAACATTCCTAATCAAAATCATCAGTAAGTTCCTTCAACAATTGACAAACAACAAACTGTCAGCTGTTGTCACTGCCCCCACAGGTTTAGCTGCCTACAACATAGGTGGTGTCACTTTACACTGATTACTACTCCTGCCAGTAGAACACCAAAACAAGTTAGATTATTACAAACTTTCTGCAGAAGCTGCAATGGAAGTATGCAGAGTATTGAAACAAATGAAAATGCTACTAATAGATGAAGTGAGCATGGTGTCCAACCTAATGTTGGCTTTGATTCACCTCAGATTACAAGAAGTACTCAGAACAAACTATGAAGAGCTCTTTGCAGTAAAACACATAATTGTTTTCGGAGATCTTCTTCAATTGACACCTGTAAAAGGTGAGCCTATTTTTAAAACATTAGGACACAAACTCTGTCGTAAAACTGTTGGCAGCATTGGAAATGTCAACCTTTGGCAACATTTCCAATACAGAGAATTAACAGAAAACATGTGCCAATCTACAGATCTCACTTATGCCAACATCTTAAAAAGTATCAGAGTTGGTATACTTTCTAGAGAAGCAGAAGCAATATTGAAAACCCGGCACATTCATGCACTTTATGGTGATAATGCATGTGCTTCAGATGTTATGGAACAATTAGCCCACAAAAATGTCAATTGTATGGCCTTAATGCCAACTCTTGCAAGCTGTTTCAAATTCAATTAAATAATGTTAAGCAAAGAAATGCAACCAATTATGGAAATTGGCGCCACAGACAAACTAGATGTACATGGAATGACACTACCCATGTGTGACCAAGCCACAGCAAGACTAAATAGTTTAGAAAAATCAATCTCAAACACAGCAGGCTTGGAAAAGATATTAAAATTATTCTTAAATTGCAGAGTAATGCTTAAACGTAACCTTGACGTGGACCAAGGACTAGTTAATGGAGCACTGGGTACAGTTGTTGGCTTTCAAACATACCCACATGACAACAAAATTCAGTTTGGTCAATATTCTCTTTGACAAACTTTCACAAGTAAAAAGAATAGGACGCTCAACAGCTCGATTCCTTCTCTTCAAAGACATGTATGTACGCAGAGAACAATTTTCTCTAACTTTTGCATACGCAGTCACCATTCATAAATAACAAGGTCTTACTCTAGACAAAGCAATGATAGACATTGGTAACACAGTCTTTAAAGAAGGCATGAGCTATGTAGCACTGTCACGCCTACGTACAATTGACGGTCTATTTCTAATAAACTTTGATGCAAGTAAAATAAACACTGATAATCCTTGCATTTTAGAATACAATAGACATTGTTCACTATACGCCCCACAGCTACAAACATATCCTGTTCCACAAAAAGGAAAATGTTCTAAAAGAAAACTAAATCAAACAGAAATGCAACAGGATGTCACTGCAAATCCTCCAAAGAGACTAAAAGAAACTAAAACTTCATCAAGTACCACAAGCAAAAAATAATCAATTAGGGAAAGTAAACCAGGTACTTCTTTAAAGAAGGAAGACAAACTCCAAAAAAAGCAGTTAGATACAGCACTACCTGGACCATTTAAATTCTCAAATATAGTTGGTGTAAGTTGCTACGCAAATGTAGCAATGAATATTCTATTTCAATTACCAACAATTGTTGACAACATTTACTTACACAGTACAGACCCATTGTGTTTGCAAATGTTAGTACTTCACAGAAATGCAGCAAATAATCCTGACAACACGTATAGTGTTTTTGCAATAAGACAATTGGACTACTGTGCTGGAATGCTGAAATTCACTATAAACTCACAGGAAGATCCACAAGAATTTCTAATGTACTTACTGTTAGTACTGGAAAACAAAAACATACCTATAAATGAAATCTTCCAGATTTCATACATGTGGAAACATACATGCACTCTCTGCAACAATGTGACACAAGAACAAATCCCCAATGAGCGCTTTGTCTATATATCAATACCTAATTGTGAATCCGTTCCATTTCAGCAACTTGTACAAAATGCAAACCACGGTAGATTATGTTCTACCTGCAATTCGGATAATCGTTCCACGTTACTAATACAAACACGTAAATACGTAATACTAATGCTTCTACGTTACAATGCAGATGGTACGAAAAACAACTGCAAGCTGACTGGATTCACACATTCTCTAATATCACTTGGTAGGAAAACCTTCACAACAATAGGTATAACCTACCACGCAGGAGCCACAACCAACTCAGGGCACTATACTATATATATAAAAAAAACATGTGGATGGTTTGAATGTAATGATAGTACCGTTACTCTAAAGCAGAGATTACCAGCTAATCTTACAAACACGTATTTCATGTTCTTAAAACCAAAATTTGATAACTGAACTGTACTTAAACCTTAAGTACACTTGTAGTAAAAAAAATATAAACAGTCACAATCTTTCAAAACCTATCTAACTGCCCAAAGATTCTACAACAACTAATCAGATTAATTAATACCACTCAAATAGAGCACAAAATAGACAGTTAGAATACGCCAATTGGTATCTAACTGTCCCAAAATTTACAAATATGCAAACAGATAAATCAATACCACAAAATTATATCAAAACATAAATAGTTAGAATATGACTACTGGTATCTAACGGGGCCAAAATTTTACAACACCCAAACAAATACCTAATATCTTACTGCTCACAAAAACTGGAACAATCCAATGCATAAAGCATTAGGCAGAAAGAACAAGTAAACGCGGAAAACAAACAAATAAATAAACTGTAGCATAACAGAAAAAGGTTTTCTTTTTTTAATCCAACATGGATTTTTTTTCTCCTACAGATCCAATGATTTTAGCAACAAACACAGAAACTTTGCACATTGCACAGTACTCTGGTTTGTAATCTACTAAATATGAGGGTCAATAAAAAGAAGAAAATGTTGATTTTACAATGTAATAAGTCATTATAAAATACTAATACTAACATGCTATTTTCTTTTATTACAGAAATGAACAAGAAAAACATGCACTCCCCTTACTAAA
Source organism: Ambystoma mexicanum (assembly GCF_040938575.1). NCBI lineage: Eukaryota > Metazoa > Chordata > Amphibia > Caudata > Ambystomatidae > Ambystoma > Ambystoma mexicanum. Next base: position 90,453,993 of record NC_090938.1, read on the forward strand.
CCAAATAGTACGTATAACAAGATAAATACAACCATCGCAGCATATCACACACAAGCTTATAACATTGTTCCTTATAAATTAGTTATTGACCCAAAGTTAAAAGCCACTATGGGTGTGATATGCTACGGTGGTTGTGGCCAGGGCATACACTCTTGGGTGCATGGCCAAATGGCCATGCACCCAACATTCTATACCCTGGCCACAACCACCACAGCATATCACACCCATAGATGCAAACATTGCAACCATTTTTATGTCCGCGGACAGGGGGAAGGTCCTAGGACACATTCAACTTGCCAGATGACAATACAAACAGCGTCCTCAGGACACCCCCATTTTCTTTATGTATGAACATTTCTGGACACCGCGATTGTTCTTAAAACATTTTCGCCTTGCCAACGAACAATACAGACAACGTCTCCAGGACACCCCCTGCAAACATTCCAAGACCCCACGAGTGTTCTTAGAACACTTTCAAGTTAACACCGAATCCATTCTGTTTATTTACGAACATTCCAGAACAGCCGTGTTGTCCGCAGACAAATCGAACACAACAAAAGCATCTAGCACATAAATAAAAAACAACTTTGAACCTATCTCATACTCCCCCATCCTCCCCAAAGACTTCTACACACCAACACACTCTACTAAATACACATTTTGAACAAACTTTCACCGCGCTGTCCGTGGACGTCCGCAAATGCAAGATGGCGGGCGCGACAGAAAATCTGACGCGCATCACGCACCACGCCGCCCAATCAGCGAACACGTCGCATGTCCGCGGACATGACGCAAGCTGCTGGGCCAATCGGGGTGCTGTCCCGAAGCGAACAGGGAAGTCCGTCCGCGAAGCGAACACAGATATCACTAATTTTTTTGCCTTACATTTTGGTCATTTTTTAAAAAACTACTGGACGGATTTACACCAAATTTACAAAAGCACGCTTTCAGGTACAAAACAAACATTATGGCACAAGAAACCCTAATCGAAAAAATTTACCGAATCAACTTTCAACCAACTGTTCCTTTTACTCAACCAATCTGTCCAGTCTACAAATGGCCATGCAGCTCAGTGTGTAACATACACCAACAATCCTTCAAATCTTTACAACAATTCCTCAATCACTATGAGAAAGTAAAAGACAAAATTAGAATAAAAACTTTACAAACCATGGACTCCTGTCCAGTGCACAACTACACTGGACTGTGAGGACATTCATTAGCCTGTATTTCAGGAACTGCTTACAAAAGCAGCTTCCACCACATCAAAATGTTAGGAACACACCATTGCTTTTACAGAATATTCTGAAGAGACTGTACTAAGCAACAAGTCCTGCTTTACAACTACAACATTTTAATAACATTCTCCCACATGGAACAGCCAAAGAACTCCTTGAACAAATACAACACATCCAAGGTAGACATTTTGGAAGTGAATATGACTTAGAAAATTCTGTAACTTTAGAAAACATTAATGCAAACCTTACAAACACCTCCCTTCTAACAAACACATACAAAAAAGAAATAAAAAAGTTTAAAAACAAATCTTTGAAATATCAAACCAAGTATGTGTCTGTTGTCGCAGAACTTTTCATAAGAAGAGCACAGACAATGTAGATATGACTTAAAAAAAATAGAGGACAATGAGGAATCCCAATGGTTCCAATTAGCTTTATATCGTATAACAGATATTAAATACAAAATAAGTGACCCTTCAATACTTTGCACATATTGCAATACAAAGCTTGATAATAACCAAATGCCACCATGTGCTGTCACTAATAACTTGGAAATATTCCCACTTCCAAAAGCTCTGCAATAACTTAATTTGTATGACAGCATTATAATCCAAACTGTACACCCATTTCAAGCTATAATACACCTTCAACCCAAAACAGCCAAATTGCCTCCTTCGGAATTATTAAAAGGCATTTGTTGAAAAGTAGTATATTTGCCACTAGATCTTAATGAACATGTAGAAACTCTAGGAGTGCGAAGGCCAATACATCAATCATTGATTATCCTAGTTAATGGTGTACCAACAAAAGACAAAAAGACTTGGCAAAAACTAGAAGTCTTAAAGTTAGAAAAACCCTACAATATCTAAAAAATAGCAATGTTAAAAAAAGGAATGCAACCGATATTGCATATTAACTCCACAAACAAACTGGAAGTGCACAGCATAGCACCCCCTATGTGTCAAATAGCAACAGCATGACTAAATAGCTTAGAAAAATCTATCTCAAACACAGCTTGATTGGAGAAAATGTTAATGTAGTGTCTAAACTGCAGAATAATTCTTAAACATCACCTTGATGTAGAGAAATGTTTAGTCAGTGGAGTAATTGTTGCAGTTGTTGGATTCGCGACGTATACACATGGCAACAACATTTAGTTTGTCAACATCCACTTTGACAAACTTTCAGAAGTTAAAAGGATAGAACACTCAACAGCACGATTCCTTCTTTTCAAAGACATTTGTGTACACCGAGAACAGTTATCTCTGTCTCTTGCATATTCAGTCACTGTTCACAAATCACAAGGTCTAACCCTAGATCAGGTATTGATTGCCATTGGCAGCACAGTCTTTAAAGATGGTATGAGTTATGCAGCACTTTCACATCTATGTACACTCAAAGGACTATTCCTAGTCAATTCTGATGCACACAAAGTCAAGGCTGACATTCCTTGCATCCTAGAGTACAACAGACTAAGTGCACTCTACACACCCCATCATGATATGTATCCTGTTCATCAAAAATATAAAGTTTTAAAACGAAAATTAATGCAATCAGAATTCATAAGAGATCTCCCAACAATGCTACAAAAGAAACAAAAAACAATTGCTACTCCATGAAGCAGTACAACCACAAAACTATATATTGCAAACACAACTGCACATCCATTAGCAGAAAGAGAAATATTTCTTCTAAAAAACAAGTGGAAGTCCAGCAAATGACACAGAGACAGAACTTTCTGGTCCATTTACATTTTCCAACACAACTGTTGTAAATTGCTATACAAATGTAGCAATTAATCTTCTGTTCCAATTGCCACCAATTGTTCAAAACATTTACTTGAACGGCTCAGAGCAGTTGTGTTTGCAAATGCTCATGGAAGTGCCACAAATAATCCTAACAATACTTACAGTGTCTCAGGAATAAGGCAAGAGTTGGACTACTGTACAGGAATAGTTAACTTCATTAAACTTCATTGCAAATACACCGTCACGATTCTTCTTACTCCAACAGAGCTTGTAACAACAAATACACTTATCTGTGCACTTTAAACATTCCCTTAAGTACTGCACACTTCAAGCAGACATACTGTCAAACTTAAAGTAACCTAAATGTAGTAGTTTTCTTTTTAATCCTGTATGGATTTTTTTTCCCAGTGACCAAATGATTATGCAAACAGAAACAGCAACTGCGCAGAATACACAGTAATGTTATTCCAAACATAATACTTAGAATGTACTGAGTATTAGGGTCTAAAAAGTACATGAATATGTGAGATTGTATGCAATGAAACATTTGAAACTATCCTGCCTAACATTTTATACTATGTGTTTTTCACAGGGAAAGAGGCAAACATTTCTCCTTCATTACCATGTACAACAAACACAACCTATACTATCAATGGTACAGAAATCATAAGTACTATTTGCACTTCAATTGTATTATGTCACCATGGTACAAATACTGTATACTCCCCCTACACTATCTATCCATAATTACTAAACAAATATTATTATAATGGTTGCATCCTGTGTCCAGATTCCATTTCTATACACATATTGTTATAATGGTTGTGGCCAGATTCTTGGGTGCATGGCAAGACACTGGATGGACAAGGGATTAAACAGGGAGCAGGTCTGTGGTGCTCAATTTGGGGTCTCCCAATGTCCATCTTTGCCCCTACAGGCAGTGTTTTGGGGGATCCCTGAGCTTGGTGGCGGCAGGGGGTCTTGTTTGGATACTTTCCATGTCCTGTTTGTATGTTGCTGGACTTGGAAATGCTGTGCTCTACCGTGTCACTCTGGTCACTGTACTGTTTACCATGGTGAACAAGAAACCTCCTAGTTGTTGCCCCAGCCTGTCTACAATCTGGTCCTGGCGGACCACATTTAGACACCCTTGTCAACCTGGGCGAGCTTTACTGAGGCTCTATATCTAGCCCACATTTTTTTGTTTTTGTTTTTGGACTCTGTACTATTGTTGGGCTTACCTCCAATGTGATTTTGGTGGAGGGTGGCCGGTTGGTGCTGCAACATTTTTTCATTATGTTTCTCGACATTCATTTTGACAATTTTCATGGTTCACCATTTCAATTTTCTTCTTTATTTGGTCTACTTTTGTTCTTGTTTTCGTTCTTTTCCTACCTCTGTAATTAATTGTCATCTTTACATTTGTTTAGCTAATTCATTAACTTTGTAAAGAGCCTTGGTGTAAGGCTCTATAAAACAATAGTAAACAAACAAACATGAGGCTGGCAGGTCAGGACTGGTGTGGCACAAGATGAGCAAGGGAAAAACTAGGAGGCCGGCACCGGAGACCATTGCCTCTCCCATTGACGACCACTCACCCTGTGGTCCACTGCCAGGAGTCATGGACAAGGTCTTCTGCGTCTGCTCTACTGACTACGGCCAGCATGGATACAGCCTCCATGCTGATAAGTGGCATGAGGTGCGGCGCATGACACGTGGCAGCACTTGTGGTATGAGCGCGTCATAGGATTGAGAGTAGTAAGAGTGTCTTCTTTGTGTAGACTGGCCACTTCGATGTTACCAATTTTTGGCATGCGCATAGATTTCATCAGGAATTGGTATACTGAAAATAAAATGAAAATCAACATGTTAATTTGGAATTATTAGCATTTTAAATATATCTCTGTATCGTGCATACCCAGAATGAAGTTGCATTTTTCACACAAAGAAAATAACTATTCTGAATAACGTTCGAACCCTTGTGTGAAATAAATCTGAAAATATTTGGCTCCAATATTTCAAGGCTGACCCCCATGCATGCAAACATTCAGATTTTTACATTAACAGCATCATAGTTTAAAAAATGTTTACTTTGTTCACATTTCGAAGAACATTTGACATAAGGTTTTCCCATAGGAACAACATTCCGCACAAATATCTCAAAATTGGCTCCTTTGATTTTTTCAATTTTTGGTATGCCATTAGATTTCATCAGTAGTTTGTGTGCTGGAAAAAAATGGGAAAGTTAACTTGGCCAATTTTAAGTTATCAAAGCTTTAAATGTATCTATATATCATGCATGCCCAGAAGGAACTTGCATTTTTTCATATGAACTGTGCCAAGAACGTATGAGTTTAACAGTTGATATATTACACCATTGCATCTTCTGAAAACAGATGAAAGACTGTGCTGACTTTCATGTCAGTTTTCAGATGCAATTGCGTAATGTATGAATTGTAAAACTCATATGCCTCTTTCTACAGTTTGTGCACTTTAAAGTATAAACTATAGCTTTAATTCAAATTTGATCACAGTTTTCAGATGTAATTAATGTACACAAACTATATAATCAGACATATGAGTTTTACAGTTCATATATTAAGCAAGTATAATATCCTGAAAACTCACATAAAAGTGAGGGATAACCTTGATGTCAGTTTTCAGGAGATTTAAATTGTGTAATGTACGAACTGTTCAACTCATATGCCTCTTTGTACATTTTCATCACATTAATTCCGGTACGAACTACATGCCTCTTATATGTATTGAAAACACACATAAAAGTAAGATTTTACTTCAATGTGAACTTTCATATGTATAGGAGGCATAAAACTCATAAGCACAATAATATTACATTTTATATTAATACTCTAGGTACGTGAGTGAGATAAACATTTTGTAAATCTACACAAATAACTCACTCTTACTATGCTCACTCCTACGAAATGTGCTCATACCACGAGCACTCCTAAGTGCCAAGCGCCACCCTGCATTCCACTCACCAGCAAGCAAGCTGTATCCCCACTAGTGGCAATCAGCAGGGAAGATGCAGAGGAACGGGTCAGTGACTCCTGGGAGTGGAGCAGGGCGGTCCATGGATGGGGAGATTCTAAAGGTTGGGTGAGGCCGTCCCCAATTTGAGTGGTGGCAGTTTCCAGGAATCTTTGAGTGTCTTATTGCTCTTAGGGATATGTTTGATTTCTGTGGCTAGTTCCTTCGCCCACACTGTCTCTGTTATCTTCTGGTACATCTTATGCCTTGCCAGTACAGACCTGCCTCCCTCTTGCCTCCTGGTTTTCCCGTGTCCATCGTGTGCCTCTCCAGTCCTGAACTACCTGGCTCCTGCCACCTGGTTTTTCCCTTTCTGATCATATGCCTCATCAGTCCTGACCTGCGTGCCTTGTGATTTCTCTCTTGCTCATCTTGTGCCTCGCCAGTCCTAAGTTGCCTGCCTCCTGCCAGCCAGTGTTTCCCTAGTTCATCTTGTGCCCAGCCATTCCTCACCTGTCTGCCTCCTGCCTCCTGGTTTTCCTTTGCTCATATTGTGCATTACCCATAACAACCTGCCTGCTTCTTAGTTTTTCCCTTGCACACCTTGTGCCTCACTATTCCTGACCTGCCTGCCCCCTGTTTTGTCCCTTGTTCATCTTGGGTCTCTCTAGTCCTGTTCTGATTGCCTCCTGGTTTTTCCCTTGCTCATCTTGTGTGTCTCCAGTCCTGACCTGCCTACCTCTTGGTTTTCCCCTTGCTCATCTTGTGCCTCACCAATTCTGCCCTACCTGCCTCCTGATTTCTCCCTTGCTCATCTTGTGCCTCGCCAGTCCTAAGTTGCCTGCCTCCTGCCAGCCAGTGTTTCCCTTGTTCATCTTGTGCCCCACCATTCCTCACCTGTCTGCCTCCTGAATCCTGGTTTTCCTTTGCTCATATTGTGCATTACCCATAACAACCTGCCTGTGTCTTAGTTTTTCCCTTGCACACCTTGTGCCTCACCATTCCTGACCTGCCTGCCCACTGATTTGTCCCTTGTTCATCTTGGGTCTCTCTAGTCCTGTCCTGATTGCCTCCTGGTTTTTCCCTTGCTCATCTTGTGTGTCTCCAGTCCTGACCTGCCTGCCTCTTGGTTTGTCCCTTGGTCATCTCGTGCCTCACCAATTCTGCCCTACCTGCCTCCTGGTTTTTCCCTTGCTCATCTTGTGCCTTGCCGGTCCTGACCTGCCTGCTTCCTGTGTTATCCTTTGCACATTTTGTGCCTTGCTGGTCCTGATCCACCAGCCTCCTGTCTCCTGGTTTTCCCTTGCTGATATTGTGCCTCACCAGTCCTGACCTACCTGCCTCCTGATTTTTCCTTTGCTCAACTTGTGGCCCGCCAGTACCAACCTGTTTGCCATGTGCCTCTTGGTTTTTCCCTTTCACACCTTGTGCTTCACCTGTTCTGACCTGCTTGCCTCCTGGTTTTTCCCTTGATCATCTTGTGCCTCACTATTCCTGCCCTGCTTGTTTCCTGGTGTTTCCCTTACTCCTCTTGTGCCTCCCTGGTCATGGCCTGCCTGCCTCCTGCCTCCTGTGTTTTCCCTTTCCGATCATGTGCCTCACCAGTCCTGACCCGCCTGTTACCTGCCTCCTGGTTTTTCCCTTGCTTGTCTTGTGCCTCGCCAGTCCTGACCTGTTTGCCTCCTGGTGCTTCCCTTGCTCATCTTGTGCCTCCATGGTCATGGCCTGCCTGCCTCCTGTGTTTTCCCTTTCCGATCATGTGCCTCACCAGTCTTGACCCGCCTGTCACTTGCTTCCTTGTTTTTCCCTTGCTTGTCTTGTGCCTCGCCAGTCCTGACCTGTTTGCCTCCTGGTTTTTCCCTTGCTTGTCTTGTGCCTCGCCAGTCCTGACCTGTTTGCCTCCTGGTTTTTCCCTTGCTCATCTTGTGCCTCGCCAGTCCTGACCTGTTTGCCTCCTGGTCTTTCCCATGTTCATCTTGTGCCCCGCCATTCCTCACCTGCCTGCCTCCTGCCTCCTGGTTTTCCTTTGCTCATATTGTGCATTACCCATAACAACCTGCCTGCCTCTTAGTTTTTCCTTTGCACACCTTGTGCCTCACCATTCCTGACCTGCCTGCCCCCTATTTTGTCCCTTGTTCATCTTGGGTCTCTCTAGTCCTGTCCTGATTGCCTCCTGGTTTTTCCCTTGCTCATCTTGTGTGTCTCCAGTCCTGACCTGCCTGCTTCTTGGTTTTCCCCTTGCTCATATTGTGCCTCACCAATTATGCCCTACCTGCCTCCTGATTTCTCCCTTGCTCATCTTGTGCCTCGCCAGTCCTAAGTTGCCTGCCTCCTGCCAGCCAGTGTTTCCCTTGTTCATCTTGTGCCCCACCATTCCTCACCTGTCTGCCTCCTGCCTCCTGGTTTTCCTTTGCCCATATTGTGCATTACCCATAACAACCTGCCTGCGTCTTAGTTTTTCCCTTGCACACCTTGTGCCTCACCATTCCTGACCTGCCTGCCCACTGATTTGTCCCTTGTTCATCTTGGGTCTCTCTAGTCCTGTCCTGATTGCCTCCTGGTTTTTCCCTTGCTCATCTTGTGTGTCTCCAGTCCTGACCTGCCTGCCTCTTGGTTTGTCCCTTGGTCATCTCGTGCCTCACCAATTCTGCCCTACCTGCCTCCTGGTTTTTCCCTTGCTCATCTTGTGCCTTGGCGGTCCTGACCTGCCTGCTTCCTGTGTTATCCTTTGCACATCTTGTGCCTTGCTGGTCCTGATCCACCAGCCTCCTGCCTCCTGGTTTTCCCTTGCTGATATTGTGCCTCACCAGTCCTGACCTGCCTGCCTCCTGATTTTTCCTTTGCTCAACGTGTGCCCCGCCAGTACCAACCTGTCTGCCTTGTGCCTCTTGGTTTTTACCTTTCATACCTTGTGCTTCAGCTGTTCTGACCTGCTTGCCTCCTGGTTTTTCCCTTGATCATCTTGTGCCTCACTATTCCTGCCCTGCTTGTTTCCTGGTGTTTCCCTTACTCCTCTTGTGCCTCCCTGGTCATGGCCTGCCTGCCTCCTGCCTCCTGTGTTTTCCCTTTCCGATCATGTGCCTCACCAGTCCTGACCCGCCTGTTACCTGCCTCCTGGTTTTTCCCTTGCTTGTCTTGTGCCACGCCAGTCCTGACCTGTTTGCCTCCTGGTGTTTCTCTTGCTCATCTTGTGCTTTGCTGGACCTACCCTGCCTGCCTCCTGCCTCCTGTTGTTTCCCTTGCTCATCTTGTGCCTGGCCGGTCCTGACCTGCCTGCCTCCTGCCTTTTGGTTATTCCCTTGCTTGTCTTGTGCCTCGCCAGTCCTGACCTGTTTGCCTCCTGGTTTTTCCCTTGCTCATCTTGTGCCTTGCCGGTCCTGACCTGCCTGCCTCCTGCCTCCTGATGTTTCCCTTATCCATCCCTTATTAGGGATCATCAGTCCAGTAAAGTCTGATATCCTTGTGGTTGGAGCATTGTCATTCTTTAAAAGGTATGGTGGGTTCACGGTATAAATGGGCTGCAGTGTCAAGTACATCTCTGAAAGCTCAGGTGGAAACATATTTATCGGCATCACAGCCCACAAATCATAATAGAATATCTTGTCTAATGCCTTGCAAATGAATTTCAGATATTTATGATAAACTAGTAAGTGAAAATGCATTCTGCCCTATGAGCACTTGTACTTCCTAAGCCCAGGCCAAAGGCCCCGAGCTGTCACTGAGTTAGGATAGGAACTCTGGAAATGGGCACTTTATGATTTAACGCCTTTATGTTGCACACACAGTTGCCACTGTAAATGTCTCCATTTTAGATTTCTCACTAGTTTGTGATTTAACAAGCTGAGTGTTGCATGTGGTGGCAGATTCCAGGCACAATTAACCAGATCCCCAAATTGCACCTCCGGAGCATAACGGACAGTGGGCCTCATTAGGACCCTGGCGGAGAGGGTATTACGCCAGCGTAGTGCATGGCGTACCTCTCCGCCATACTACGAGTTCCCGTAGCGCCATGGAGGTTTTCTCCGCCTGGTTTTACCAGCCGGAGAAAACCATGGCGCTACGGGACCTCGTTGTTAATTACGCCACCGTATTTTACGGTGGCGTAATTAACTCCTTCCCCACTCCCATTATACCCTATGGGGCAAAAATGGGAATGGGGAAGGGCAGAATGGGGATTGGGGATTTACCGCTCCGCCGAGGTCGGAATGGGGCGGTAAATCCGCCAACCCCCATGGCGCTATCGGCGGCTTTCCGCCATGCTTCGCGGTGCATTTAGCACCGCGAAGTCCGCCTGGGTCGTAATGAGGCCCAGTGTGTGGCTTTTTACCCCCCGAAATAACATTTTTTCCCAGAATTTCGTTTTTTTGTGTGTGAAAAATAATAATTTCAGGGAAAAACGAAATTTCTGTACCATGAAAAGAACAATGAAAGATGTGGCGGAAAAGGCAGAAAACCGCCCAGCCAGCTCAACATAAATGTTGGTGAATTTCTTCTTCTTCTTCTCAATTATCGGAGGCGTGGGCGGACCCACGCAGGTGCTTCCCCATCCTAAAGGGTGATGGCAATTTCTCCAACACCATTATGGCAGGAGTAATCTCCCACCCCTTACTGCTAGATTTACTTCAGAAGTGTCTAGAGGGATAGACTCTGGGCCTTTCACGGTCACAGCCACATTTTCAAAGGCCAGGGCTTCTTATATACAATAATAAAAAAGTTTTACTTCACATCTCTCCTGTAAAATCCCTGTCAGGGGGACCGGAACAATTTCCCAGAATGCTCTACTGTCTTTTGAAGCACACGCTCATTTTACCATATCCCACCTCGCATTTTCCAATTCTTTTTTCCTTAATATTTGAGTTTAGCATTTATTAGGCAAGGGTTTGTCCCAATTACGTTTTCTTCTTTAATGCGATTCAAGGAATGTCGTAGTTGGACCTTAAAATATCTACACTCACAGTCACACCACTCAGCCAGTTCATTGTTTAGTTTTTCAAGCTTTTGACTGAGTTAGTTAAATAAGATTAAGCCAAGTAGAGATTTGATTCTGGATCTCTTTAGAGGTTATCATGGAATCGTGGTTAACATGAGTCTAATGAAGAAAGTAAAATCATTGTAAATCTTTCATACTTTGTTAGTCATGTAAACTAGACCATTTTCCCATCTTTTACAGTTCAAAATGCTCACATTACTGTTACACAAAGTGTCCTACACGCCTCCTAATAGGCCGGGTACTTTAAGTATTGCGCATACAGAATCGTGATCACTTTCAGCTCTATGAATCACCTTGACATTATCTACAATGCCCCAGGTACTACCATTTATCAGTTATTTAATACAAGAAAGAAAAACACAGAGCAGTTCAAGAGGTAGACTGTCTTGGAATGTCTATGGGGAGCCATATATTGAGTAGTCTGTACCCCATCATAGTACGATTCTGTGCTGAAGACATTGGGCCTGATCACGACTTTGGCGGTAACTTTAGCCCTACCGCCGAACTCCCCGGCGCTAATAGCGCCGGATCACGAGTTTGGCGGTAATGTAATTCCCCATTCCCCATTGAGCCCATTCGGGATTGCCCCATTCCCCATTGGGCTCAATGGGGAAAATTTGCGCTCTTACCGCCAGTGGATTTCCCGCCGGCAGTAATAGCACACATTTTCAGCGGATTTCCCCCCAGCTCAGAGCTGCGGCGAAATCCACCGAAGTCCTGATTTGGCAGACCCTTAAATCCGGTGGTAATAGCACTACCGCCGGATTTAAGGGTTACCGCCAAAGTCGTGATCATGCCCATTGCCACACACACACACAAGTAGGGAAGATATGATTGTTAAGTATTGATCGAACATTCCATATTTCGTCCATCTCAATATACAAGTGATCACCGGAGCAAAACATCTCAAATTACCAGTTCCAATCACCTATGAACAGTACATGTGTAACAACTATATGGGCCTCATTATGAGCTATTAGCTCCATGGCTGCCTTCAAACCGGGGTCCTTTACCGGGTTCCTGCAATGGGGACTTACCGGGTCATTCTGACATAGGAAGACCCGGTAAGTCCTCCTTGCAGGAACCATTCCCCATTCCCATTTGAGCCCCCATAGGGCTCAATGGGAATGGGGATGGAGGTAACAACTGGCACATTATAAGTGTCCCATTGTTACCTCCCTCTTTCCCTCGCGGGACCCGGAAAAGAAGTCTGGTTTTACCAGACGTCTGATCCGGGTCCTGCAAAGGGAACCTCGTAATCGGCTCTGACGGAATGAAGGGGGCCGGTCCCGTACCGGCCCCATTCATTCAGTCAGTGCCTGGTTCCTAATGAGGCCAAATGGGGCTCAATGGGAATAGGGATGGAGGTAACAATGGGCACATTATAAGTGTCCCATCCTTACCTCACTCTTCCCCTCGCGGGACCCGGAAAAGACGTCTGGTTTTACCAGACGTCTGATCCGGGGTCCCGTGATGGGAAGCTCGTAATCAGCCCTGACGGAATAAAGGGGGCTGGTCCCGTACCGGCCCTCTGCATTCCGTCAGCGCAAGCCTTGTAATGAGGCCCAATGTCTCTTGCGACTACTCTCCAGAAGGATTATTAAGATATCCTCAAGGAGCTCGATTGCTTTTTCTACTTGTCTTAAATATATATATTCAACTAGCTGAATGACCCAGCTTCGCCCGGGATTTTGATTCTCAGATTTTTAAATCATTGATCAGTATCTCTCACTTCAGTTTCTTCAGCAGTTTCATGCTTCATTTTTTAGCAGCACGAATTCTCAGATCAGTCAGTCTCACTTGAGTTTCTTCAGCATTTTCATTTCGTCATTGTTTAGCAGCACTAATTCTCTTAACAATAAGTCGTGTTTTAGTTTCTTCAGGAGTTTCATTGCTTTGTTTTTTAGCAGCATGAATTCTCTGATCAGCAAGTCTTGCTTCAGATTCTTCAGCACTTTCATTGTTCTGTCTCAAATCATGGTGGATTCTATCAGCTTCATGGTCGTGAGATCTTCCTTCTTCAGAATGCTGATCATGTTTCAGCTTTCGATGTTTTGTTTTGATTCAGATGGGAAAATGTCATCTTCAAATTGTAGCAGAATACAATTTTATGCCATGAAGGTGAACTAGCTGCCCTTTACAAAATGTTGCGATAGAAATTAATCAGGTGTTGATCATGTTCAGCTTCGATGCGCAATGATGAGCACTTTCTACAAATGACCTGTAGATGGCGGTGTAACACCACAAAACGTAATGCCGAAAAACAAAGCGAAAAAACCAATAAAGATTAATTATCCCGGCAATGGGATAACCTATAGAGCCAAAATAGTTGCATCAATTGGGAAATGGAATAAAGAATATTCCATGAAAAAGTCATGACACCAGAACTCACCATTCATTAGGAGTTACGTCCACAAGAACGCCACATACAAACCCACAATCCTACAAACAAACACCACTGTATCTTATATAGATGCATTTGTTTTCAAAAAGGGTGAGGGGCACACTACTATTCCCAGCTGCAACCAGTCCCACAGTCCGAGTGATGTAATCCCACTAGAGTTCTTTCATGCCTCAGCACTCATCAGGGAGGCAGATTGGTGAAGGTGTTGCTGGTTTGGTTTATTCCCACTTCATCAAGTGAAAAGAATGTGTGCAAGGAAATCTGGTTGCTCTAACATGTAAAAGCCAGTCAGCCCTCACATCTCCCCCATTAATCAGTCTTCACCCTTAGTGGTGAGGGGGGAATTACCAAGGTGTGGTACTCCTCACTTAGGCATAGATCTCCTGGATGCAGCCCCTCAAGAGACAGGAGCTCCTTGAACATCTTGTTAAAAAATGGGGCGAGAGGCACACTCTAGATGCAAGCTGCAGTGAGCCCTATAACCCATTGGTGTTCTCCACCTGCACTCATCAGGGAAGTAGATTAGTTCAGGTATTTTTATCTCACTTCAATGATTGCAAAAATGTGTGCAACAAATTTTTTACAAACTGTAGTTGGTAGTTCATCCCATGCAGTGCCTTTTAAACGACACTGGAGGAAGACAAACAGGAAGAGGGGTACCAAGTCACCAGTGAAGTGAAATCCCTCCAGGGGAAAGTCACTGCAAGAGCTTCTAGGAGGTGACTTGTAGTACGATACTTGGGTGGGAAACCCACAGCTGAACACAGGTGCAGTGGGACACATAGGAGCAAAATCACAGAAATGCCTAATTACAGTGGGGCTCAAAGTAGGAAAACAAAAGTGGGACACTTGGGAGCATATTGTGGGGAGTAAATGTCAGTTGTAGCCCAACTATACAACAGCACCAAGAGCCTTTCTGAAACAATGAGCCTACTTTGCATCTTCTCAACAAAGGTAATCTACAGGAGCAACAGGCAGTTTTGATATCTATTTATTTTATTTATATTTATATATTGTGCATTTGTAAGGCACTTATACATCAAGTAAATTGTGTTTCAAAGTGCCCACAGGACAACAGCGAGGGGACATGGGGATGAAGAACAAATACAGCAATGAAAGGTAGAGGCAGACCTACCAGGCCTTGTGAGCATTCAGAACATGCAAGTGCAGAGAGAGAGACAAGGGATGAGGGAATGGGGGTGGGGATGTGCATGCCCACCTATGACAAAAGAGTTGACATTAAGTTTCAGAGGCTATTAAATAACCACAGTCAGTGTAGAGAGGCCCCACATTTATTCCTTATCCAACAAACATGTGCACCTTAGACATCAGAATCAGCCAGAAGCAACGACTTTGTAGCTACATATATTCACTTTCCCAGCCATCAATTCCAGGGTAACGGTCACATAAGGATGTCACTCACCAACAGACACCCACAGTAAAGCCTGATGACTGGATTATGACACCTAATTTGAGATGGTACTTTCTCTGTGTTTTACATTAGCAGAAAGAGGACCTCATTGCAAATTTGTTGTTGCAGTAATCTTTTTATGCTAATTCCATTACCATTACTGCACTATCGAAATCTGTCTTTTGGTGGTGAAGTGAGGTTTGCATCCAGCATATTGTCAAATCTTTCAGGGGGCCAGTGGCTACCATTGCTCTTCATAAGACTACATCTTAAATGAGTCTCCAGCTTCAGATCCTAAGGCAGATGCCTTATTACAAATTGTTATTCTGCCCTAACTTTCACAGTTATGCCAAATGCTTGGAGATGCTGACTCTGCAATAACTTTCTTGAAAGAGAGTTGGATGTAACAGGGTCTCAGGCCCAGGAAAGCTTTGTGGATGATGCAGAGGGTCTTGAACTTGATCCTAGCAGCAACCGGGAGCCAGTGGAGAGATTTTAGGGCTGGAGATAGAGAGATGCGGTCCTTGGGCTTGAGGCCAAGGATAAGTCTTGCAGTCCTACTCTGAATTAGTTGAAGGGAGCGAAGGCAGGATGAAGGAGCTCTTGATACATTAGGTTTAGGAAAGGGAGAATGCTGGGCCTTCTTGACAAGGTCCGCGATGTGAGGAGAGAAGGAGAGAGAGGCGTCAAAGATCGTTTTTTGCCTCACAAGAGGGTGAAGGGAGGGTACCAATAGAGGGCGGCGGGAAGGACAGAGTAGGGGTCCCAATGAGCAAGATCTCAGTCTTACTGGCACTAAGGCAGAGATCATTGGCAGCACACCATGCTTGAATAGCAGTTAGAGAGTCAGGGATGAGAGAGGCGGAAGATGAGGCAGTGGAAAGAAGCTTGAAGGAGAGCTGCATTTCATTTGCATAACACTGGAAGTGAGAAGAGAAGGAGGAGAACAGGTGGGCCAGAGGGACAAGGTAGATGTTGAAGAGCCACAGTGAGAAGATAGAGCCTTGAGAGACACTGCAGATGGAGAATGTGATGGGGAGAGGAAATGGCACAGTTGAACTTGGGAAGATCGGTCGGAGAGGAAAGAGGTCAAGCAGTCCAGTGTAAGGTCTGTGATGTCAAGGGTGTCACAGAGCCGATTTGTCAGGGTGGCATGTTTGACCGTGTCAAAGGCAGAGGAAATATCCAGAAGGATAAGAACCGATGGAGAGTTGAAATCAAGATTTGAGAGCAAGTCTTCGCTGGTTTTCAGCAGGGCAGTTTCGTGCCTTTGGCTGCTCTGAAGCCAGACTGGTGGTCTTGGAGACAACAAGCAGATTCAGTGTGTCGGATCAATTGGGAGATGACCAGCTTCTCCAGGATGTTGCCTACAAAGGGGGTAATGGAGCTAGGGTGGTATTTAGCTGGGCAGGAGGGGTCCGCAGAAGGCTTTTTGAGGAGAGGATGCACAAGGGAGTGTTTGAGGGGCAGCAGAAAGGAGGCAGTGGAAAAGGAGTGGATACAGAAATCGGCCAAGGCTGGTGCAAGGGAGGCAATGTTGTCCTGTATAGTTATGGAGGAGCAGGGGAGCACCTGTTTGTAGGAGACGTTCATAGAGAGGATTTTTCTAGAGACCTCATCTGGTGCTATGGGCGAGAAAGAGAAGAGTAGGAGGGAAGGGGAGAGGGGAGCCAAGGGAATCCAGCTAGAGGGGGAGGAGGGAGGGATGTAGTGGAGAGTCAGGACAGGATATCCTGAATTTTGGTTAAGAAGTGGGAGGCCAGTGAAGTACAGAGTGTCATGGATTGCAGGGGAGAAGTGGATACTGCAGTAGGATTGGCGAGTTCCTTGTAGATTATAAACAGTTTTCCTGTGTTTTAGTGGCACCAGCAATGCAGGCTCTTCTTCGAGCGGATGGAGAGTATATATTGCCTTTGGAGCAGTCGGCAGGTCAGTCTGTCTGAGGATGTGCCGAAGCCCGCCAATCCCACTCAGCAACTCCACACTGGCATTTCAGAGAGGCACAGTCACACCAGGTGTTGCAATTGAAGGCAGGCTTCATGCGATCCTCATGACTGTGGTAAGGATGTGCAGGGTGTTGGAGATGGAGAGGTTAGGTTTGGCAAGGGCAGCGTCAGTGTGGATGTCCATGGCAGGAGTGGGAAGGGGAATGAGAGTGGCGGCAAAAGCAGCAGCTGACACTAGCTCCTTCGGTCGAATGACAGAGAATGAGACTGACATTGCAGGCAGAGGCTTAGCCGGGATACCTAAGAGATCCAGGTGAGATGACAGGAGAGCATGGACAAACCTGGAGAGAGGTGTAGTGAGAGGGTTGCAGATGGAGTTGTCTGCAGAGATGAGAGCATCCAGGGTATGTCCGGCTGAGTGTGTCAGTCCGGAGGGAAAAATGGCGAGGGAAAGAAAGTCACAGAGGCTGTGGAAGAGTCCAGTGGCCGAATTAGGAGAGTCGGGGTGAATATTGAAGTCTCAGAGGAGAAGCTTGGAGGTGGAGGCAAGAAGTGAAGAGGTGAGGCCAGACTACTCCGTGAGGAAGAGGGAGACTGGATCAGGGGTACTGTAGATGATGGCGAGAGTCAACAAGAGGGTTGGAGAGACACTGAGCCTGCAGATGAGGCATTCGTAGGAAGAGCAGGTCTGAGTGGGAGTGATAGTAGCAGAGACCCATTCAGGTAAGATCAAGGCCACTCCGCTTGCATTCCGGCAGGCCTGAGTTTAGCAAGGATATTGCATCCCTCAGGGAGGAGTGTGTCAAAAGCAGTGTCAGTGCTGGCAGTGAATGACGTCTCAGTGAGAGCAAGAAGGTCAAGGTAAAAGTCTTCATGAAGGAGACAGAGATCAGATGACTGTTTAACAGCATAGTGAGAGTTGAGGGTAGCAAGGTGAAGCTGGTTTTCACCTTTGAAGGTCTTCAGAGGAGGGGTACAGGGATGTGCTATACCTGTTGGTGGTGGAGAAGGGGTAAGAGGGGTGGCAGATGGAGGAGAGGCCGCAGAAGAGAGGAGGTTGGGGTGAGAGCCCTGGGACATGACAATGCCATTCTGATAGACATTAATGATGCACCTAGAAGATGAGAAGCATGCCAAGAGGACTTCCCATCTGGTGCCACCATTAATGGGCAATGAGGAGAAAGGGGAGAGGACCGAGACCATGTGTGGAGTCCATAGGTCCATAGAGGGAGTGACAAAGGGATGTATGTGACACTACACTTGGAAGAAGCGTTGATGTAGGTGTCAGAGATGGGCAGGCCTTGAATGGAGAGAGAGAGCGTGGTAGGATAGGTGACAGAGTAGCAGTTAGAGTAAATAGGAGAGATTGCAATCACCATGGAGGGAGAGAGCAGAAAAATGGACATCCCAGGTCACTGAAAACAGGGTAAGGTGCCACTCCAGCAATGAGAGGGGGAATGTCCTAAAGGCAAAGCATGAGAGTGGAGTGACCCGCAGTGACTCTTGTTGGTAAGGGAGATGGGAGGTGCCAGGAGTCAGAGGAAGCGGGGAACTCATGATGTTCCTGGAGGCCTAGCAGCAGGATATACATCAATGTCCTTGCTGACTCTTAGAAGGGTGGCTACTCCTGCACCTGGGTGTCATAAGTGAGCCCCCTCTGTCTTCTCAGTCACAGGCCTCACCTGGGCTAGGTGGCCGGCTACCACAGCTCACTGCCCTCAATGCAACCTCTCCCCAATCACTTTAAAGGAAAATTGCCTGTAGGAGAAGGTGGTTGTTGGGGAAGCATACATTGATAAGTTACACTCCAAGAGCTGTTCTCTGTTAGGTCCTGTCCCCAGGTGCTCCCATCCCGCAAATGGTTGGGTAACCAGTTTCAAATGCAATCAGAAGAGCTCAAATCAGCGCACAAGATATCCTGAGGCAGGCAATGCAGTTGAAATAGCGGGCAGATACATAGCACATACTTATGAGCGTTTACTATGGTGTACCCTGCTGATGCATCACCTTCTGTTCCTTCTGGTCAGAGCAGGGGGCCCACCATGCCCCGCACAAGCAACCTGCTAAGAGCATAATGATTTCTCTTGAATCAACGCCACTACCCTGTATCAAGTGTAGGCACTTTTAATTTGCCAAGGACCCAGCAACTCCCATTTTCAATCACTGTCACAGTCCATTTGCATGGGGGTTGAAGCCTGGGATTTCTGGGGTGAGCTGTCAAAGCTTAGCCCTTGGATGTCTTTTTGCGCTGCTTGGCATCCACCGAGTTCCCTAGATTCCATTGGGAGCTTCTTGGGGGCCGCAAACTTTGTGCAGGCCCCTCCTGGGACCACATCAGACCAAAGACACAGGGCTGCCTTGCATGATCTTGTCTTCATTTAAAGGTACCAGATCATGGCACAACAAATGAACAACTTCACAAGTAATTGAAAATAAAAGCATTTATTGCCAGGAAACAACCAGGCAGAATGATCTTATCAGTTCTCCTGGTCTTATCAGTTTGCTGTCTTGCAGACAATGGTACCTGGGGTGGGACTTAGCCTGATTTGCAAATGATTTTTCCCCTTATTTACTGGCTTGGCATGTTGAAAGACGATGGTCTGGAGGGTTGCCCAGAGCTGTGTCCTTGGTTAAGATTAATTCTAAACCTTCTAGCTATCACATTTTGGTTTTTACCTAGAAATACCTTTAGCCTAACATTTTTGAATGGATTTAGCAGCACGGCTAATTTTAACTGACCTGAGCACACTGTAAGGAAGGCATGGTATCAAACAGTGAAGACAGACACAAGTCATAACAGTTCAAGGGCGTTTATTGAACTTTATATTTGTTGGTAGAATGCCTATCTAACCCTAAATCTAAAGATGCGAGCAAGCTAAAACAATCAAAGTCTAAATGATGTTGTCCTAGTAATATCTTTGTCAAAATATAAATGGCTATTCTAATAAACCTATTGCCAATACTTACTTCTAAATACAAATGGCGTGGGAAACAATGGTATGCAAAGGAAAAGTGTTCAAGAAATGATATGTCAGGATAGTTGAGCAGATGGCTTCCTTTCCCCACATTTTCAGCACTGTACAAGGTTGCATCATGGAGCTTTGCACACACTCTGGCTTCTCGGCCGCGAGTATGCAGTTCAAAAACATCAGTATCAGGGCCTTCTGTGCCAAAGTCTCTTTAAAATTCAAAAGTCTCTTATTACAGAGGGTCTGATTCAAAAAACATCCATCAAAGTTCTGCCCTTCTTAGGATTTTCATATTCTCAATTTCTTAGGTGATTCACTGTTCACGACCCTGGCCCCCTCCGCAAGGCTCAGACCCTCTTTAACCCAATCCTCAAAACTGGTCTCCCTCTTTCAGGCTCGGACCACACATCTCCCTCATTCTGGCTCAGACCCCTTTAATTGCATTGTTGACAATGGATCACAACTTTCCAGGACCACTTTGATTCACAATTCCAATCTCATTCTCTTTTCACTTTGACTTCTTAGTTGGATACCTCACAGAAACCTTTGATTGAGCACTCCTGCGGTGCCGGGCCACTCTGTCAATGGTATTGTATCTTTCCTTACAAAGTTCAAACATTCATCAGCAGTTTAGTTTTACTCACGTCTTTCATCACACGCGTTTAACAATGTTCGTCCCTGCGCTCGTTATTTAATGTTGCTGGTTGCAACCTTGACTTCAACACAGACCAGTCTTGCATCGTTTCCCCCAACTCACTGGCTGTGTTGATCTCTCTGGTGCTACCTTGGTCATGGTGCCAAGGATGTAACCACAGCGGCTGCTGCTCCTCCCTGACTTGGTTAGCTATGTGGAAGGGCCCTAGGTATCTCGGACACACAATGCAGGGCTCTTCAGTCTGGTTTCCTGGCCTTACGTTTTCCAATCTGAAGGGTTCTTGAAAGTAATGGTTTCTTGCCGCAAAGGTCAAGGGTATTTCCCTCCTTGGAAACCCTTCTCGTTCTGCCGTCTTTCTATCCTAATTCAGCTACCACCTCAAAACTGCTGTTCCTTTGTGTGCTTTGCCTCACTCAGAGTGTGCGTTCATGTTCCACCTTTTATCCACACGAGGAAGTTTAATGGAAGTCAGGTGTGAGTAATTGCCAGTAATTGCCTGACCTTGCCTGACCATTGTAGTAGGACATGCCAGGTATACTGCTCGGGTGTTAGTCTGTTTTCTCCCAGAGCAGGCTGTCTGTGTGAAAGTGTTTGTGTAGGGAAGGGGTGGGGGTAAAGTTCCCACGTATCCTACCAGGTAGGATGGGGAAAAGGTGTTACAGGGGGGATACTGTTTCTCGCCATCTGTTGACCCACTACACTCCGCAAAGACCCCTCACCCAGGTGATCCTCCCGCACTGGTCAACCGCCAGGGTCTGGATCCAAAGGTGATGGTCGTGCCCTGGCCATCTGTGAGAGAGAGATCTGCAGGGACTAGCCGGTAAGACACCTTCTCGTTTCTCACATACCCTTATCCTATGCGAAGTAGCCGCATCTGTTTCACAGGGAAACCGGCAAAGGAAATCAATGTTCCCCTGGTCTTTCCCTTTTCGGTATTCCACATTGAAACAATGGGGTTGCAGGTCTAAGAACCATCACATGACTCAGGGTTAGAATCCTTTCATTGGCTCATCCATACTAAAGGTGAGTGGTCTGTGACAAGGGTGAACTTCCTTCCTAGAAGATAGTATCTTGGATGGGTGATTGCCCATTAGATGGCAAGGGCCTCTAACTCCAACACAGAGTAGTTCTTTTCATGTGGCAAGAGTTTTTCACTAGTGAATAGAATTGGGTATTCTAATCCATCACAAATTTGTGATAAAACATCTCCCAACCCTGTGACAGAGGCATCGGTTTGTAACACAAACTCCTTTGAAAAATCTACCATCTTTAGGATTGAGTTCTGGCACATGATGTGTTTTCAGTTGGCGTAACATACATTGACCTCATCAGTCCAATGAATCTTCTATATTTCAGCGTTCCTTAATTTGTCTGTCAACCTAGCTGTTCTATCTGAGAAATTTGGGATAAACCTACGTTAATAACCAATTTATCCTAGGAATGCCCTAAAGTCTCTCTTGGTCTTAGGCATGGGGGTATCTAGGACAGCTTTCACTTTTTCTTGTTGGGGCTGAACACTTCCATTCCCTACAAAGAAGCTGGAGTGTTTCATGGCTGATTGAGCCAGCTTGCATTTGGATGGATTGGCAGCTAAGCCAGCCTCTCTGAGGGTTCTCAGAATAGTAAAGAGATGGTCTTCCTGTCACGTCTCGGCTAAAGTGGAAACTGCCTTGGCGATTGTCTGAGCGCTATCCTGCACGTAAAACCCTTTGAAACTACAACTCCCACAACTCTTGCTATTATAGCCACGTGACATACACGCATGACGTTGCTGTGTTTTCATTTGTTTGTGAATTGCATTTAACTCCCGTCTATCCGGAGATCGAGTGCTCCTAAACTGTTGTTAGTAACGAGCTCTGTTCCCGGACTCCTGTTTGAATCCTTGACTACCCGGCGCTCGAATCAAGTTGTTGTCTCTGCCTTGTCCTTTTCTGCCTCCCGACGCCTGCCTCCCTCGATTGTTCCCCTTGGATTATATGAACCCGGCTTGCTCATTATTGACCTCCCATTTCTGAATCCTTAAGTTTTGGTGACCTGATAACCCGAACATTTCCGTAAGGGAAATAGCGTGAGGTGAACGCCCGCTTCCCTGATCATTTCATTTCTTTCCTTGTCCGCTCCTGTTACTTTGAACACTTTTGGGACGCTCTGCTGTTTACACTTTGGATTGCTTTGAACCTTTTTGGGACGCTCTGCTGTTTACACTTTGGATTGCTTTGAACCTTTTTGGGATGCTCTGCTGCATTAACTCTGGATTGCTTTGAACACTTTTTGGGACGCTCTGCTGCTTTCACCGTGGTGTTCCTAGGATACTGGCACACCTTTCCTTCACCAGACATCCTCCTTGTTTCTGCATTTTGATACTAGTAGGTTACTGGTATATTGTTCCTACGGAGCAGGTAAGAGTGGGTAATTGTGGGCGGTGTTGGCTGTTTGTTCTCCGGCACTACTTGGCTGCATTTCCTGAACAACTGTTTTGTTCTTTGTCCCTCTAGCTCTGACGATTCTGCTCCGGCCTTTTCACTCAAGCCCCCGGCCTGCCAGGTGTATTGATCCCTGTAGGCTGAGCTCTTGGGAGGGACGTCTTTGGCACATCACCATAAAGATTTCAGGTTCCTTGAGTGAAAGGAACTTCCCCAGAAGAGTGGGGAAGTATTATCTGCAACGACCAGAAAACAATCTCTGAGTTGTGACAGATTTAGGAGCCTTACAAAACGCCTATTGGTTATGGTGGCTGCATCAGACCCAATGGCAGCTCTCATGCAGGCTTTTTCTGCCTTGCGTACCGATATGGCATCCGCCCATGTGACCTTACATCAACGCATGGATGTATTACAGAACTTCGTGCAGCCATTACCCCATGATGAGGAATTTGGTGATGCCGCTGCAGCAACACCTCCTCCTGTACCCCCCCCCAGCTCCAGCCCCGGTTGTCCTTCCTGGGCCCTTTCCTTTGGCCCCACCTGTAGGCTTTTTGGGGGATCCCAAGGCGTATCGGACTTTCGTGAACCAATGTCGTCTTCACTTTCTTTGTCGTCCCTTGGCGTTTCCAGACGCTACCACTAAGGCGGCCTTTGTTCTCTCCCATCTAGGTGGCACTGCCGCAGCATGGGCTAATCCTTTGCTGGAAGCTAATGATCCAGCTCTATATGACTTCGATAGGTTAATCCAAGCCATGAACAGCGTTTTTGATATGCGATACAAAGCGCAAACTTCGGATTTGGAATTCTTGGCTATTAGTCAAGGCAAGACGGATCTCTTGACCTACCTGGCTCGTTTCAACCAGTTGGCGGCTGAGACCACGTGGCCAGAACAGAAGAAAGCGGCTGTTTTCTATAAAGGTTTGTCGGATAATCTAAAAGATGCCCTATCAGTGGTGCCCGCCCTTCCACCTGGTTTTCCTGAGTTGCTCGACCTGGTTCTTCAAGTTGATGCTCGGATTCGGCAAAGAAGGGGCGAACGTCGGTATCCTGATATTCGTACCTCTTCCCGACCAGATGGCACTACTCCTGTTTCTCAAAGGGAAGCCGAACCCATGCAAATTGGGGCCATCAGGGGTCCATTATCCAAGGCCGAACGAGAAAAACCGGTACTGAATAATCTATGTTTCTATTGTGGCCAGTCAGTCCATTATATTCGTTTGTGTCCTAAAAGACCCGCCAAACGGGCGGGAAACGCCAGAACTCGTCCGTAAACCGGGCCTTTAGGATGAGTCAAATGTACCCGGGCTCGGATGAGTGTTTTCCGTCTTCACATGTTTATCTTACAATGTGTTTCAAGGCCCCTGGCATCAAATCTTTTTCCAACCCTGCAATGATAGACTCAGGGGCTAGTGGGAATTATATGGATTCTAGGTTGGCCGAACATTACGGACTACCCATAATTCCCAAAATACGACCTGAAGACATACATGCTGTAGACGGTTCCCGTTTGGTATCCGGACAAGTTACGGAGCAAACGGCTTCACTACAAATGTCCACCTTACAAGGTCATTCAGAATCCATCACCTTTGACCTTATTACGGCCCCCCAATTCGGTATGATTCTGGGTCTTTCTTGGCTGCAAACGCATAATCCTGTAATTGATTGGGTTGAACAAACCGTGTGGTTCTCTTCCTCTTTTTGCATAAAGAAATGTCTTGGGTCTCATGAGGTAGCAGCCTTTTCTCCCTGCCTGGCCCTGGTGACTAGTGTTCCTTCCATCAGTGCCTTATCCTCTATCCCGGTCCCTGTACTTCCATTGGAATACCGAGAGTTCTCGGATGTGTTCGATAAAGGCTTGTCAGAAAAACTGCCCCCACACAGGGATTATGACTGCCCCATTGATCTCATACCTGGGGCAGTCATTCCACACAGCCGTATCTACTCACTCACTCAGAAGGAAGAAGAACACCTGCGAGACTATGTGGACAATGCTTTGCGCTTGGGACACATACGTCCGTCCCGTTCACCAGCGGCCTCCCCGATATTCTTCGTACCTAAGAAGGAGGGGGATTTACGCCCCTGTGTGGATTATCATGCCATCAATAATGTCACGATCAAAAACCAATACCCACTGCCACTTTTCATGGAGCTCTGCGATAAAATGACCTCCTCTACTATCTTCACCAAGTTGGACTTACGGGGAGCATACAATTTGGTGAGGATACGTAAGGGGGATGAATGGAAATCTGCATTCAAGACGAAATTCGGGCTTTATGAATATTGTGTAATGCCCTTTAGCCTTTGCAATGCCCCAGCGACGTTCCAACACTTTGTGAACGATATTTTCAGGGACTTGTTGGATTGTTACGTCGTAATATATTTGGACGACATCCTGATATATTCAGAATCCTTGTCTCAACACATACAATATGTACGCTCTGTCCTACTGCGTCTAAGAGAGCACTCCCTCTTTGCAAAACTGGAGAAATGTGTGTTCCATGCATCGTCTGTGGAGTTCCTGGGGTTTCAAATTTCTCAAAAGGGAGTGCTTATGTGCACCTCCAAGGTCCGGGCAGTACTGGATTGGCTTGTCCCGACCTCAGTAAAATCCCTTCAATCATTCTTGGGTTTTTCTAACTTCTACAGACGTTTCATCGCTTCCTTTTCCGAAATAGTTGCGCCACTAACTCGGTTGACCAGTCCGAACGTCCCTTTCCTTTGGGATGATCAAGCGCAGTCCGCATTTCACAAATTGAAGGAGGCTTTTACCACCGCTCCCGTCTTGCAGCACCCTAATCCATCCCTTCCATTTATCGTGGAAGCCGATGCCTCTGCAATTGCAGTGGGGGCCATCCTGTCGCAGATTTGTCCGGCTACCCATCGACTACATCCGGTGGCTTTCCATTCTCGGAAACGTACGTCAGCCGAACGTAATTATACGATCATGGAGAGGGAATTACTGGCGATTAAGGTGGCGTTTAAAGAGTGGAGACACCATCTATTAGGTGCTAGACACCCCATTACTGTGTATACGGACCATCGGAATCTTCAAGCATTGTCCCATGTGAAATGCACCAATGCTAGGCAAATACGGTGGCATTTGTTTTTTACCATGTTTGATTTCACGGTGACATATCGCCCCGGTCCATTACATGGAAAGGCAGATGCGTTATCTCGTATTGGTACAGATATGGAAACTACAAAGCAGTCAACCCCAGTATTACCCTCAGGGACTGTAGTGTGTGTTTGTTTGGTTTCTCCGTCCATCATAGATGGGGTAAGGAGATGGGCTAAGGACCATGCTCCTATTCTTAAGGAGATGGACACCGAACTCATCAGCGGTCTTCCACATGTTAAGGGTCTACTATACCTGCCTGATAATCAAACCCGGCGAAAAGCTCTCGAATGGTCCCATGATCTCCCGTTGGCAGCTCACCCTGGCTGGGCCAAAACCTATGATCTTCTCCACCGATGGTGCTGGTGGCCTGGTATGAAGAAGGACACCGAACAATATGTCTCCAAGTGTGCCGTATGAACACAGTGCAAAAGACAACCGGGCAAACCCGTAGGTCTTCTAATGAGCATGCGATTACCCCCGTATCCGTGGCATACAGTCACCCTTGATTCTGTGGTGGAACTCCCTTGTATCGGGGGCATGTCCACCATTCTTGTGGTTGTGGATGTTTTTACCAAGATGGCACGATTTATACCGTGCTCGGGAATACCTACTGCTTCTATGTTAGCGAGTTTGTTTTTTGACCATGTGGTATGTTTTTTTAGACTTCCTACGGTTCTGATTTCTGACCGAGGGTCTCAATTTACCTCGCGCTTTTGGCGCTCCCTCACTTCCTCCTTGGGTATCGATGCCCGCTTGTCCTCGGCCTACTATCCTCAGACGGATGGCCAGACTGAACGTACCAATGGCACTATGGAACAGTTTCTTCGCTGTCTGTGTCTGCAACATCAATCTAACTGGTTCTCGCTATTAGGTGCAGCAGAATTTGCCTATAACAATTCTATACACTCATCAATTGGCTGCTCACCATTTTATGCTTTATATGGTCTGCACCCAAGGACTCTGCCGCCTGTCTTGCCTTCTTTAAAGCAGTTTCCCGCAGCTAATGCCGTGAAGGATTCCTTGCTTGCCATCCGTAAATCAGTGTTAACCCATTTACAAGCTGCGCAACGTCGTACCAAAATGCAGGCTGACAAGCGACGCGCACCGGCTCCTTCGTATTCTTGTGGTGACCGTGTATGGCTCTCTACAAAACATCTGGCCATTAAAGGTAAAAGGAAACTTTTGCCATGTTACCTGGGTCCTTATACGATTCTACGGTGCCTTAACCCTGTCACTGTTTGTCTAGATATTCCTTCGCCCTTTTGTACCTGGCACGCGGTTACCTGCTGTCCCTACCCCAGTTAACGTCCATGGAGAGGACGAGTATGAGGTGCGTGCAATCATGGACACTCACCTATGTCGTGGGGTTCGGTGTTACCTGATTGATTGGAAGGGGTATGGTCCAGAGGACAGGTCCTGGGAACCGGCCTCTAATTTGAACGCACCCCGTTTGTTATGTGCCTTTTGGTCTCAACGCTTGCGAAGGCTCAGGAGAGGGCGCTCTTTGTGGAGGGGTACTGTCACGTCTCGGCTAAATTGGAAACTTCCTTGGCGATTGCCTGAGCGCTATCCGGCACGTAAAACCCTTTGAAACTACAACTCCCACAACTCTTGCTATTATAGCCACGTGACATACACGCATGATGTTGCTGTGTGTTCATTTGTTTGTGAACTGCATTTAACTCCCGTCTATCCGGAGATCGAGTGCTCCTAAACTGTTGTTAGTTACGAGCTCTGTTCCCGGACTCCTGTTTGAATCCTTGACTACACGTCGCTCGAATCAAGTTGTTGTCTCTGCCTTGTCTGCCTCCTGACGCCTGCCTTCCTCGATTGTTCCCCTTGG